>NC_056625.2:30663168-30984418 GCF_002870075.4 Lactuca sativa | reverse complement strand
AATTGTTAATTTAAATATAACATTATAGTGTCAACTTAAATATAAATTTCGGTTCCACTAAAAAAACCAAATAATATTTTGTAAATAGTTAAAAGTGATAAATTATAGTGATAAATGCAAAAACTAAATTGTAATATCAGTTTAACTAAAATATTTCCTAAATATATTTATATAATCGTTAAAATTTTCAAATAAGTAGCTTAAAATAACTTATAATAAAAATAGTTAAAAATAACTCTATATAAATGATTATATTGTTACCTTTAAAATCAAAAAATAATGTATGATGTTTTAAATAATTATAATGATAGAATTAAAACAATAAGCAAATAAATTTTAAAAAATTAGTTAAAAATAACAGCTATAAATAATATTATACCATATATAATATTTAATTTTATTGATGTGTAACTTGCGAGTAGAAGACATTCAAACGATTGAGATTATGACGTTATAATAGATTTATATATTATCATATAATTCAAAATAATCAATATATTATATCAAATTAATATACGAATTATTATATCAAATTTAACAACAACGATTGTGACATCTTCAATTTCACGGCCAGAAAAGACCGATTTGTTTATGCTTTATTTTAAAATCAGAGTAATCGTTTAAAGAAAACGGTTGCGGAATTTGTTCCCAAAACAAGATATGATAAAAACTTATCAAAACATTTCTCAAAGAGAATGTATTTTCATTAAATAATAAAACTTCGGGATGTCATGTTCCGATACAGACACAGAAGCATAAACAGTACATACATTCATTTACTCTAGTGATTTACATCTCCTTTAATCTCTCAGTGCAAAGCAGCTTCGTATCGATACCTGTGATACAATTAAACTGAGTGGGTTAGGCTTGGGAGCCTGGTGAGCATATAGGGTTTTCAACCCACAATAATATAATTATTATATTTAATTATCAAATAATCAATCCAATTACCTACCCCCTTTATATCCATTTATTTCTTAAATATTTATCCTAAGAACCGATTACCCTTCTCTCATTCATTCCTAAGGATTTCCCTAAGGAATTGGCACAAAGTATAGTGTTGACATGGTTCTTGGATCACCTCTGGTGAACATGTAATTCACAATAATTAATGGACACCTAGTTCAAGAACACCTAAAGAACATTTAGTTCCAATATTACCCAATGAACCTAATTATCTAAGGAACACAGAGTATGAAAGATCTTAATTCAAACAACGTGATAATAAAGTATATCTCGATCCTGCAAAACCACTGATATTATAATCACATATTATATTTCTAAAACAACATATCCTATCCCGTCGATCCCCACATACTGACCCTATACAATGATCTTACGAGATCTAGCCTAAGGATTCGATATGAATAACAACTGACGAAGCTGCTTCGGAAATTCCCTGGAAGCAAACGAGGATCAATAAAGACATCAAATGAGTGGAATGGAACAAGTTTCACCACGAACCTCTGTTCGTAAAAGAAAGAACCACAAGACATTTTAAGTCAGGGGTAGTTATCTAGATAACAATGCCTAGGCGTGGTCTGACTATCATGAGGTATTATACCCCCAGACTCTACCTATCCCAGCAATATAACACCAGACATACCTAGCAGTGGTCTATTACCAACGCACTTTATTAGGTAGTCTACGAAGTTCCCTTAATTACTTCGTGAAAGAAAACGCTAACATATGAAGCTCGGTCGATCACTTCATAAAAGAAACGCCGACTCCAAAGCTCTCTCAAAATAAAAGTATGGGGAAATACTGATAGAGTATTCCCGTACGCTCCCGTAACCGACACACAAAATTGTCGAAAGACTTTGTACAAGATATTACTTCTTGCACATTATAGCACTTTGGTATGCGAAACAATCTTACCTGAGAACATAATAGTACCCTGGCACAAGCAGCACCCAAGACACAGAGCTTTGAAAAATACTTCGTACATAAAATGTACTTCGGTACGTAGGACGTACTCCACCGATCATCAATCTCACCCCACACGTACTTTTAATAAGAGACTACCCAAATCCCAATCCTAGTTGAACTAAACATCCCATTTAAGTCTTAACCCATCACTAGGCAAACCTACAATGTTTATAATCAATTTTTGATACTATCTCCGTTTAGGAAACGCTAACTAGTGTATACTTAACACAAGGTTTTTAAGTAATAGTATCATATATACACATCTTAACACATATTGAACCATATCTGATTCGCACGTTGTATATTATCAAATATATCTAACATGTATTTCGGACAATGACAAATACTTCACATACATATGTATATTTCATATTATAATCAATACTCGTATTTAAAATCACGATTCCTAAAAGGGACTATACACATGATACCTTTTCGAATAAATACGTAGTTCCAAAATACATAATCCGTACTCCCGGATCTTAAATTTTCCTCATTACCTAATCCATATTCCTGGACCTAAAACTAACCTCTTGATCTGATCCATACCCTTGAATCTAAAACTAACCTCCTGCTCTGATCCATACTCTCGGATCTAAAGCTAGTTTATCTCTTTATCCTTTTATCTCATGGTCCAACCCACCTTTTATCACCTACCAACACCCTCATCTACTCATGTTCTACCCAACATATTTTTAGATACAAAATACATATATAGTTTAACTCATTAAAACTTATATAATTCATCCATTCCACAATCATCTCAAATAAACAACAATATATTATACACATAGCACGTATTTCATAGCAAATACTTAATATTTATGTGTTAGAAGAAAGTGACCACACACTCACTTGATCAGAATATGATTGGACAGCACTACAGCTCTTCAAGTAGATATTCTTCGATGAAACCGGGATCACTTCACACACCGGGTTTCTCGCGGGCAGAGCTTCGGCTTGGAAACTCTTTTCTTCTCAGGATCTTCGGGTTTCGGAACTTGCTTCGAGTCTCGGGGTTGATACCGGGGCTTCGGGGGGTTAAAATAGGGCTTAGAGGGTGTATCGGGAGTGGGAGAGAAGGGATGGAGCAACCATAGTCGGCTGGCCCTTCAAATCTATTTATAGGGCAAATTTGGCCATTGCCACGTCGTGGGATCCTTTTTCCACGTCGTGGGCTTGGTCGTCATTGCATACATCATTGCAAGTTGCATCTGGGGGACTCCCGGAGGTATCAGGAGACTTGCCACGTCGTGGCACTGCTTGCCACATCGTGGTCTCTGACAGTTTTGAGGTTTCGTGCCCCGAACTTTAGAAATTCATAACTTTCGCATACGAACTCCGTTTTCGACGTTCTTTATATCGACGCGAAGGTGAGATTATGCTCTACAACTCTCGTTTAGACTCCATTGGCTAATTTTGACTTTATTTTTAATATATTATAAATATATTACTTATATATTATCTTTAGTAGGCCGAGATAGGAAAACTCCGTTCGAAATTCATAACTCCTTCATCTGAACTCCGTTTTCGTCTGTCTTTCCGTCGTTACACTACTATCGATGAGATCTTCAATTCTCATTTAGATCACTAAGGATATATATCTATCTACCTTAAATTCACTATTTACGTCGTGCTGGGTTGTACCGGTTTTGTCGCGAAACTTCGACAGGTCATAACTTCTTCGTTATAACTTGGATTTTGGCGTTCTTTATATGCACGGAAACCTTGTGACATATACTAAAACTTGGTTAAGATTAATCCTTCTAAATAATCTTCCATCAAAAAGTCATTTTTGATGCTTATCGTCTCTAAATTGACTAGCCCGGATCTACAGGTGTTACAACGATAGTGTTATATTTTAAAAAATATATATATTTGTAAAGACTTCAACTATATAGGTGTTTCTGCGCATTACAATGTCAACTCAAATATAAAATTCAGTTCCATTTAAAAAAACTAAAGAATATTTTATAAATAGTTAAAAGTGATAAATTGTAGTGATAAAAGCAAAAACTAAATTGTAATTTCAATTTAAATAAAATATTTCTTAAATATATTTTTATAATCGTTAAAAGTTTCCAAATAAGTAGCTTAAAATAACTTACAATAACAATAGTTAAAAACAACTCTATATAAATGATTATATTGTTAGCTTTAAAATAAAAAACAATGTTTGATGTTTTAAATAATTATAATGATAGAAATTGAAACATTAAGAAAATAAATTTTAAAAAATTAATTAACAATAAAACAACTATAAATAACATCAAATCATATATTATATTTAATTTTATTCATGTGTAACTCGCGTGTAGAAGTCGTTCAAACGATTGAGATTATGAAGTTATAATAAATGTATATATTATCATATAATTCAAAATAATCAATATATTATATCAATTTAGTATATACAAATTATTATATCAAATTTAACAACAACGTTAATGTTATATTTAAAAAATCATATATTTTTAAAGACTTCAACTATATAGGCATTTTTGCGCAATGCGCGGACATTCGCCTAGTATACTTATAAAAGGGATATTTTTATTTGCATCACATGCATTTGAAACCTCCATGACTTTTCAATTTCTTTCTAATAATTATTATAATTTGGTTAATAATCTTAGGTTAATGTAAAAACTAAATTCTAATCATAACATAACTACACCATAGTATTAAATTATCTTATATTACTTATACTTATAAAAGAGACATTTTTAGGTGCACCATATAAATTTGAAACCTCATTGACTTTTCAATTTCTAATAATTATTATAAATTGGTTAATAATGTTAAATTAATGAAAAAACTAAATTTAATCATAAATTAACTACACTATAATATTAAGTTATCATATTTTACTTCTATTTATAAAATTTTAGCATATTATAGTTAATTTATTAGTTTAAATATGTTGTTTTATGTGAGAGATTGTCATTATAAAGCCACACTTTTTTGTATAACTTGTGATCTTATACAAAATAGTTAAATTATTAATTTAAATATAATGTTAAGCAGTTAACTTATATTAAATTTTAATTAAACTTTAAAAAAAAATCGAGAGACAATTTTATAAATAGTTAAAAGTTATAAATTATAGTGTTAAACCTAAATTGTATTCTAAATTAACAAAAAAAAACCATGAAAATATCGTTTTTAATCATTAAGAAATTTTCAAATAAGTTGCTTAAAAATAACTTATAATAAAATAGTTAAAAATAATATTATATAAAAAATTATAATGTTATCTTTAAAAACAAAAACAATGTTTATTGTTTTAAATAATTATAATCAAAGAAACTAACAATATTCATTATATAAATTTTGAAAAAGTTCAATTTCTGAAAACTAAATTTAAATAAGAAAAAACATCATAAATGGTCCATGTGGTTTTCCCAGATCTAAAGTTTAGTCCCCGTGGTTTAAAAACATCATTGATGGTACCTGTGCTTTCTAAAGTTTTGATGTTTGGTCATTTTTGCTAACTCCGTTAGCTCTTGGCCGTTAAATGAATGACATTTTCATCATTTCACTACCAATGACTATTTATGAGTTTTTCTCTTATTTTTTTTTAAATAATAAAATTTAATATGGAAATGCTCTCTCTCTCTCTCTCTCTCTCTCTCAACCATTGATCACTAATAAAGATCTTACTTTCCATCTAACCTCTTCTTTTCATTGGCCTCTATAGCCCCCCTCCTCAACGTTGAACATCATGCTACCACAATCCAACTCATATCCTTCACTTTATCATAAGCTGGAATGTTTAATTCCCGTAATACCCCCAATTATTTATCTAATGGGTTAATCAATAGAGAACGATGAATGCTACAATTTGAACGAGTACCCATTTGAAAGGCACAATTGAGCAACTGGTGCAGTAATTCGAGTAAGATTGAAAAAATACATAATTTCTATCAAGAACTTGCTTACTCTTTGGATTTCGACTATATATGCATTCCATGGTCCTTCATCATCACAGTGATAGTAAGGTATTGTTTGTTTTTTGAATCAATAGTTCATGAAGTCTGCGGACCACTTCTGCAACCCTCTGCAGTAGAAGAGGTGGATCAAACGGTTGTAGATTGTAATAAGAAAATTGTTTGTTTGTTTTTTTTCACATATGCATGTTGCTGCAAATATTAAAAAATTAAAATAAATTGATTTTGTAAACCGAAAATAGTTTTTTAATATTGAAAATTTAATAATGTATGACATTTCAGCAAGAATTATGATATTTCGATAAAAAAATAATGATATTTCAACAAAAAATAAAGATATTTTAACAAAAAATAATGATATTTCATCAAAAAAAATTATCATTATTCAATATAAAATACGAAAAAAATCAAGAAGAATAAACAAAAAAAAACGAAAAAAAAGGTGAAATAAGATTTCAGCAACATATAATCAAGATTTCAACAAGAAAAAAAAAAGTGGTTGGAAGACGCAACACAAGTGTTGCGCCGAATAGAACACGCGCAGAGGTTTTTTTTTGCTCCAAAGACTTCTAAAAAACAAACAACTATGAGATGAAAAGTGTTGCGCGTGTGCTGCGCCGCGCAACAATAAGAGGTCTGAAGATGTTTTTTTTATAAAAAACAAACATCACCTAAGTGAATTCGTTCTCCTTAGCTTATGGAACTATTAGAATCAAAGAAGCAATCAAAAATAAAATCACTAAAATTTTCGACTTTTCAGAATCCATAAATGGGGAAATGAAATCGTCTAAACTAAAACCACAAATCTTTAAACCAAGAAACCTCCATTTATTCAAGATGAAAATCAATCTCTTTAAACCAAGAGAGCTCCAAAATTAGTATTCATAAACGAAAATCGATCTTCAGTCAGTTCACCTCCACCACCTTCAGCCGCCATTCAGGCTCAAAATCAAAATTTGATCTTTAGCCCGCTTGATGTAGGGTTTCGTGTTCATCCCTAAAATCAGGATTATTTTGAAAATGAAAGAGAAAGTGAAAGAGACAGGAGAACAATGAAGAGAAAATGGAGATGGGACGATTGCAATTTGCAATGACAATGTTGGAGATCTGGTCCTAATCGGAGTTTTGTTGTTCACTGAAGATCTAAGTTTCTAACGAAACACACATACCCCCACCCATGTTTTACTTTGGTCTATCGAGAATAACTGAAACACTGAATGTGGCGGTGGTAATGGGGTTTGATATTCAGGAGGCTGAACAAAGGGGATGCCGACGATGGGTTGGGGATGCCAGAGATGTGCTGGGTACGAAAATGTTACAGATATGTGTGTGTTTATGTGTATGTGTGTGTGTATGAGAGGGGAGGAGGTGGGACCCCCTTTACATATTATTTAATTTTTTCTTTTTTTAAATAAAAAAATAAGTGAAAATATCATAAATGGTCCCTGTAGTAGTGAAATGACAAAAATGCCCTTCAGTTAACGAAAAAACTTAACGGAGTTAGCAATAATGACCAATCGTCAAAAGTTTTGAAAGCACATGGACCATCTATGATGTTTTCAAACCATGGGGGACTAAACTTCAGATCTGGAGAAACCACAGGGACCATTTATGATGTTTTTTTTTATTAATTAAGAGTTTCCAAATACGATATTCTAAATAATTCACAAAAATAATAGTTAAAGGTAAAATTATATACAAAAAATATATTGTGTTTGATGTTTTAAATAATTACAATGATAGAAATTAAAATCTTAAGCAAATAAACTTTTTAAAATTAATTAATTATAATCATTAAACCATATATTATATTTAATTTTATTTATGAGTAACCTACAGGTAGAGCCAATTAAGTCAACTGGGATTATCGAGTTTTAAAAGATATCTACATTATCATATAATTTAAAAACAAATAATGTTTATATCAACTTACTATAAGATTTATTATATAAGAACTAACATCAATGTCATTGATATATTTAAAAAACATATATTTGTAAAGATTTCAAAAATATTGTTGTATTATGCGCAACGCGCGTGTATTCGCCTAGTATACATATAAAAGAGACATTTTTACTTGCACCACATGCATTTGAAACCTCCATGACTTTTCAATTTCTTTCTAATAATTATTATAAATTAGTTAATACTGTTAAATTAATGCAAAAACTAAATTCTAATCATAAGTTAACAAAACTAAAATATTAAAATATCATATTTTATTTATATTTATAAAATTATGACTTTAACTTTTTAACATATTATAGTTATCTTATTAGTTTAAATATGTTTTGGTATGTGAACAATTGTTATTTTAAAGTTACAACTTTGTATAATTTATGATTTTATGCAAAATAGTCAAATTATTAATTTCAATATAATTTTAAATTGTTAACTTAAATCATAATCTCAGTTAAACATAAACAAAATCGACAGAATATTTTATAAATAGTTAAAAGTTAGAGTAATTTGCATATTTGGTCCCTATGATTTGGAGTGATTTGCACGTTTGGTCCCTAACTTATTTTTTTTAACTCCGAAGGTCCCTACAATTTGTTTTTGTTGCACGCTTGGTCTCTGTGTTACCTAAAAAGACTATTTTTCCCTTGATCTTGTAATTTATTTAAATAAAGCGAGGTAGGTAAGGTAAGGTACGGTGAGGTGGTAGTTGGATTGGGGGTGTATTTATTTAAATAAACTAAAAAAAACAATGGCAAAATAGTCTTTTTAGGTAAGATAGGGAGCAAGCATGCAACAAAAACAAACAGTAGGGATCTTCCGAGTTTAAAAAAATAAGTTAGGGATCAAACGTGCAAATTACCCCAAGCCATAGGGACCATTCGTGTAATTTACTCTAAGAGTTATAAATTATAGTGTTAAACCTAAATTGTAATCCTAAATTAATTAAAAAACCATGAAACTATTTTTTATAATCATTTAGAATTTTCAAATAAGTAGCTTAAAAATAACTTATAATACGAATAATTAAAAGTAATATTATATAAAAAGTTATAATATTATCTTTAAAAACAAAAAAAATATTTGTTGTTTTAAATAATTACAATCAAAGAAACTAACAATATTTATAAAATAAATTTTAAAAAAGTTTAACTTTCTAATTAAAAACCAAATTAAATTAATTAAGAGTTTCCAAATATGTTATTTTAAAATAGTTACAACAACAGCAATTAAAAGTAACATTATATATAAAAATTATATTGTTATATTTAAAAACAAAATTGATGTTTGATGATTTAAATAACTACAATGATAAAAATTAGAATCATAAGCAAATAAAATTTTTAAAATTAATTAATCATAACAACAAATATAAATATCATTAAATCATATATTATATTTAATTTTATTCTTTAGTAATCTGTAGGTAGATGACACTGAGACAATTGAGATTATAGAATGTTTATACAAGATGTCTATATTATCATATAATTCAAAACAAACAATGCTTATACCAAATTATTATAAGATTTATTATATAAGAGCTAACAACACCGCCATTGATATATTTAAAAACATATATTTGTAAAGATTTCAAATATATTGTTGTATTCTGCGCAACACGCGGATATTCGCCTAGTATATAAAATCAATGGTCCGTCTCATGTGAAGACATTGAGAAGATCTTTCATTCATTAGTATAATAAAATCAATGGTTCGTCTCATGTGAAGACGTTTAGAAGATCTTTCATTCATTATCATAGTTAGAACGTAATGTTGGATTCAACACGCATTATGATTATTAAATCCAATATTGCACGACACTTATTATAAAAAAAATGGAAACTAGAGGGTATGCGTCACCATATAATGCTTAGTTGTTATTAAAGAGTATAACTTATTTACTTGACTGTGTGAAATGTATATTTGATATAAATCTAAAGTATTTAGGAACCCAAAAGTGTTGATGGTTCTTATGAAGATGATGTTAGATCGTTGAAGAACACGAAAAACGAGTGGTACAACACGCATCACGGGTGATACAATGTTCAAATGGGAGATTTTCTTGTCTCAACAAAAGAACCAAGATCTTCAAAATTTGATTCGTTCGTTGCAAATGGAACTCAGATCGTCAAAAAGGTATCTCAAATTCTCAAATGGATTCCAAAACGTTCATGATTTCAATTCGTGTTTTGCATTTTTCATTTTTGATCGCTTTGTCTCATTAGATCAAATCCGTTTCTACCCCATTATTGATCCAATTATTTTTTGTTTAGATCAATTCAAAATCAAAATCTTATTCTCAAAATTTTTTTCTTTGAAATTCATTGTTCATCATGAGCCTAATCCAATTCAACAAATTCATTTTGTTTAAATTAATTACTTTTCATTACTGTTCATCTACCTGAATCAAATGTCCATTACAGTTCATCAATCTTTTCTTAAGCCCAAATCAAATGTATCGAAGTCAACATTGCTAGTCAAAATAAGAGCATTACACTGAAACGGATTCCAAAACAACAGTCTAACACTCAAAATCAAAGGGCTCGTTATCGAAGTCGGATCAATTGGTTGGAATGTTTGGAGTCGGAATCTGATTTCGACTTGAGGTTGTTTTCATTTGAATCAAATAGATTTCGATAGGTATTGGAGTCGATTAAAGTCGATCGGAGTTTCTTAGGATCGATTTTGACTATTATGATGTTTAATTGGGAATCGAATTCGATTTGGGATGAAAATGTATTTGGTCGATTGGAAATGTTGAACAGATTTCGAAGGTTTGGGTTGATGTCGATTTTGGTTGATGCCGTGTATTGGAATTGAGGGTCCATCGATGGTTCAATGTCGATGGGCGTACGATCAATGATTTGATGTCAATGGTCTATGGTTCGTTGTCAAGGGTCCCTTACATGTAAAAGCGAAGACTGTGTTTGGGTTGATTTTGATTTCAAAACTGGCATCTTGATTTGGGAAGAATAGACTTGATAACGAAAGCTATATATTCGATGGTCGAATACCTTGGTAACGAAAACCAACTGGGAATAAACTCTTTTGGAGTCGATGGTCACATGTAGGATTTTGGGATGGAGGTCGATGCCTATTTGCTTGGGTCGATCAACTTCAATGTCGACGGGTTGGATTCAATAGTCGACGTTTTGTGATTGAAAGCGAAGGGTTGGAATCAAGCCTACGAATCGATATTCAATGTCAAGTAGCAACTGATTGACTTAGAAATGGGAGGATCGTTGTTGATGTCGAGTAGTGTTTGATATCTACTGGGAAGGATTAATTTCGAATGGTTAAATTGAAAGGCAAAGACTATGTATTCGATTTCGAGGTTGAGTGGCTAAAAGCCAAGGTTGTGATTTTAAAATGGGAGTCTCAACTTGGATGGTTTGATTTCGAAGTCTGGAGTTCAACATTTGAGGACTTCGCTTTTTGAGTTTATCATTGGTCACGATACTGGAAAGTGAAGAGTAGGGGTAAGAAACATAATTTTTCGCTTTGAGTCCTTAAACTTTCAGTGATATGGCAGAAAAGGTATAGATTCGAAATTGGGATCAAATTTTTGAAAAATGGTGAAATTTACATTCAAAACCTTGCAGTTAATGTGAATTGTCACTTTATGCCCAGTATCACAATTATGGTAAAGTTTCGCATCTGAAACAATTTTTGGTGCAACGGGTCCCTGCAGAATTTTGATATTGGCAGTTTTTACCCAGATTTCAAATTTCTTGCAACTCTCACCCAAAAGTCGAAAATTTTCACAAAATTGAAATTTTTTCATCACTTTTTTGTGATTGTTTTTCCATGCAAGTTTTTCGCGGTTTCATTTTTGGCACACATCAAGGGGAATTTTTGTGAAGATTATTCCTCGGGCGCTTCTCAACCTTAATGGGTGTTATAATCACTTGTCGATTATAAAAAAGGGAGAATGTAGAATGGGTATTCGAAGCTTCTCAGGTATTCATTTTCGGATTTGAAGACCATTATTACTTCGAGGGGGAGTTGGTCTTGATCGTGCGAGCTTGTTGGATATTGAAGCCGAGGCATCTAATCCTAACTTTGGGGGGGAGAATGTTAGGGTGCAAAGTCACTATTGGATGTCATGTGTGCTTACTCCTTTGTATGTGTGTAATGAGGTTTCTTTCCTTTTAAGGAAGTGAGTGACACTCATTTTATCTAAGGAAGAACTTTAGAGTGATTAGTTTTAAGAGAGAATTATTGCAAACCCATTTGTACTCTTTCTAAAAACTAATGAGAGCTTAAACGAGATTTATTTACTCTTATGTTGTTCGTGTTCATGATTCTTGGACGAGTCACTAAATCATTTCATATTCCGCATTCGTCATCATAATCAACACCACTACATATTTAACATTAAACTTGATATAATCATAAGTTTCATAATATAGTTCAGATCTGAGGAGATAGTTAAATCTTAAACAAGAAAAATATGAAAGAATGGCTACCTTACAAGCTTCTTTAGGGTAAACTACTTTCCAAAGCCCAAACCGTGCTCTACTTCCAACAATTATTTTGTTCAACTTATTTTATGCATTAGATTATGGCAATAAATAACACTTCAAACCATCCAATAGGCTAATTACCACCAATTCATTAATTACTAATACATACAATATCAAAGTTCCTAGTTATCATAATTTGGTTAGATTTGTGTTTATATTACAAGGTAGTTGATAATTTGGTTCACCATCTTCATGAATTTCAATATTACCAACATGCAAGATATTAATTCCATTATTCCAATTCATCTATATGAACTTTAACTCAAGAAGATGTGAATTAGTGAAGATTGAGCAGCAATATACCTTCAATCTAATGGAAGATACCACTAAGAAGTGATTACACTTCAAGGAAGTTAGCTTAGATGCTTTCCATAATCAACAATCACACTCAATGTCTCCAAATTTGCACTTGAAAGACATATAGAGTGACAATGACTAACTAAATGAAGTCTAACAAATTTAACACGTTGATTCAATGAAAGTCAAAGGATGCCAATTGCATTCTCAAAAAGAGGAAACACAAGGTCCAACGAAAAGTGTATGATGCATTTTTCACAAAATCCAGAACATGCGTGGTAGCAATGCGAGGTACACTGCAACATTTAAGTCACACTACTTAACTTGAGACATTGATTTTGTGCAACATGGACTCATCATATTAGCAACATTTTTAGAAGTGTCAGATGATGTACGAGTCTTGAATCCTATTATACTACCATTCATCTCTTGTCACATTTTACTAATTGTCCATATGTATTATACGATCATACATTCCATGTCGCAACATGTACAACTGATACAATTCCATCATGACAACAATTCACAAGTCCATGTTACATTTCAACCAAATAATTCTTAATTGTATAAGAGGGATTCACATTAGAATATGTCATATCTATTATTAATGAGAATTGAAGATGTTACACATATTGTTAGTTGTTACGTGAGACAAAAATCAATTATATATTTTGCATTGTTTCAATATTTTTATGGATATTTGTAGTTTAATCCAATTTTTCTTTATTGACGATTGATCACAAATTTTATGTTTTTTTAATCAAGTATATGTTTTTTTAGAATCAGAACAAACTCTAATTTATTTATAAATTACACAATCTGACTCGTATACTTGAATTCTTAACCATTTTAACTAAAAACATCAACGTACCATTGGGCTATAACACATTTTATTATTGGAAATATAATTGAAGATGGGATAAATAAGAGAAAATTTGTGAAATGACCAAAAAGAGAGGGATGTTTGAGAAAAATGACCAAAAATTTTTGATTTTCAGAAAATGACCACGACTTCCGTAAAGAGGAGCTCTGCGGAAGTCCTTATCTTCTGAGGAATGCATTTGTCTTTGAGGAAATGACATGGCGGGAGAAAAGATAAAAAAAATGTTGCAGATTTCATGGTTCCGTAGAGGTCTCTGTGGAATTGGTACACTGCTCTGCGGGGCTGGAAGTGGTAATGAAATTCCGACATTTCCGCAGAGCATGTCTCTACGGAAATGGTACACGGCTCTACGGATCCTTTAATTCTCTGCGGAAATGGTTGCTGGAACCATGAAATCTACAACATTTTTTTTTGTCTTTTTCCTCCGCCATGTCATGTCGTCAAAGACAAATGCATTTCACAAAAGATACGAACTTTCAAAGAGCTCCTCTCTGCGGAAATCGTACTCATTTTCCGAAAATAAAAAATTCTTTGTCGTTTTCTCAAACTTCTACCTCTTTTTGGTCATTTCACATGTTTTTTCGATAAATAATTGGATATTGGCTATATATTAAAAGGGAATGTATGTGGATATTGATATTTACCTCCCTTTAATTTTTAGAAATGACACTTTCCATCATGGTCTTCTCTTAGCTTTCAGAAAATGACACTTTCCATCATTTTTTTTTTCATAAAATATCATTTTTAGTTCCTTGACTTTGAACTTTTTAAAATATCAGTTTCATCCCTCCGTTTTTTAAAGTTTCGTGTTTAACACTTTCACTCGTTCGATATTCTAAACTTTTGTGTTTACATTTTAGATCAACTCCAACCTTAACACCATATTCTACATTATTTTTGTGTAAAATTTACACCAAAATCTTTTTCAATTCTAACCACACACTAAAAACTTACACCAAAACATATTTTAGTATTATAATAACTTTATCCTTATATTATTTCTTATAACTATATTTAATATTTAAATTAATAATACAAAATTTAATTAAATAATTTTACAAAATATTTGTGATTATGAATAATTTTAAATCTAAAATACCACGTTAGTGAATATGCCTTTTAAGCTTATTACAACAACCTTTTATTATAATTGATTCTTTTTCTTTCCATAACATCCTAACAATTATAATATATATATATATATATATATATATATATATATATATATATATATATATATATATATATATATATATAGGGGAGAGTTCAATTGAGAAAAAAAAAGGTTGAGAATGGGGAATCATTCTTAGCCAATCATTTATTTTTGCCGCAAAATCCTCCAACGTACCGGCGGAAATGGGAAACGAATGCACATGTGTTTTCCAACATAACATATTTCCTTAAACTATGTTAATCATTACCTTAATATATACAAAAACATAGTTTTTTTCGTTTTTTTTTTAATTTTTATAAGCTATTTTTATCAAAAAATGATTTTAAATATACCAAAATTCATGATTTTTTTATTCTCTACAAATAGACATCCATATTGATATAGTTTTAAGATAAAATAAAAAAATTATTTTTTTTATATTTTCAGCTATCGTTATTCATAAGTGAATAAAAATGAATCAGGTTTTTACTACAGTACATTCGTTATTCAGTTATGAATAAAAACTATGATTAATTTTTTTTTTTTTTTTTTACAATTTAAGTATCATTCATATATGAATATAGCATATCATAAACATATTATATTCATATTTAAATATTAGACGATGCATTCACTTATGAATATTACATAGTATATTCACTTGTGAATATTAGATGGTATATTCACTTATGAATATTAGATAATATTTTCATATCTGAATATTACATAGTATTACATGGTATATCACATGTGAATATTACATAGTATATTCATTTGTGAATATTAGATGATATATTCACTTATGAATATTACACAGTATATTCCCATATGAATATTACACAATATATTCACATATGAATATTAGAAGGTATTTTCACAAATATATATAATTTTTATATGTTATTCACATATGAATAACATACAGACTTGCATATTTGTTTTTTTGTTTTAATAATCATATACTGAGAAAACATATTCATATATGAATATAACGTGATAATTTAGTTCATGCATTTCATCAAACAGTTGGAGTGCATACAATTTAACTTTTTTTTTTAAAATGTTAAAAACATAATATTTTGACCATTTAAATCTTACAAAAGAGTAGATTGATAGAGAATTATATGAAATTTTTCAAAAAAAAAAAAAACGATTTGATATTTTTCTAACCTCAATTTTCAAGTTTTATTTGATAATCGATGTAAAATGAATGATATGAAGTGGATTTTTGTTGATTATCGATGATGTTGATCTAATAACGCTGGGAGTATAATTAATCATAGATGTTGAAGATCTGATCGTATTCAAGCACAATTGAAGGTTGAATTAAAAGAACCAAAAACGAATTTTTGTTGTTAACTGTTGAATTGTGTTGATTATTGACGAAGATCGATGATTGATTAGCACTGGATGATGTTGATGATTGTTTAATTGAAGAAATATGAATGATTGTTGAAAGTTGGAGAAGAAATTTGGATGATGAACGATGAATGTGTTTGAACTACAGATACGTATTTGAGATTGAAGGTTGTTCTCATATTTACAAGTTTGCCACCGTGTCTTTTTATGCTTGAATAAAATAAATGGCTGAGAATGATTCCCTAATTCTCAACCTTTTTTATTTTCTCAATTGAACCCACCTCTCTCTCTCTCTCTCTCTCTCTCTCTATATATATATATATATATATATATATATATATATATATATATATATATATATATATATATATATGAGATTAATGAATATGTGGCTGTCATGTATATAAACTTGTATATTGAACCTATCAAAAATACATAATTTTAAATAAAAATCGAGTTAATACATTTTTTCATTTGATTCCTATTATCATTTTCTTAATTTAGGTCGTAAATATTTAACAAAATACGGACACTTTCAATCAAATTAGAAAACAAAATTGATCTTTGCTTCAACCATTGATAAAGGGAATACTACTGTCTCCGTGAGATTTATATATTACTTTTTTTCCATTTTAAACATCATCGAGCAATGATATTTATGAACAGTATAATTCTTCATGTCAACTAGATACACACTGAGCAAACAATTAAGATATAAGAACCTCAAAGTAAAAACTAATAATAAAAGATATTGTTTTAAAATTTAAATCGAGTAAAAGGATGAGAATTAGAGTAAAATTATGAAAAAAGTTATCTTAAATATTCAAGACTAGGTGTGAGACCCATGTATTACATGGGTTTATTTAAAAAAAATTAAATATAAAATTTTAACAATTTGAAAACTTTAAATTTATAAGAAAAATAAGAAATTTTTTGAATTATTAAAATTAATGAGACTTTAATGCATTAGATACATTACATATATAAACCATTTTCTAATAAATACCTTACATATATATTACCTTATATATTAAATGTGAATTTTAATTTAATAAAATCAAAAATACAATAAAATGACAAGTGGAAAATAGAAAATTTTAAAATTTCTAGAAAATGCCATGTGTCCAAATAAATGAAAAGAGGACATGTGGCAAAGTCATTTTCATTTATTAGGGTAGATTTGTATCTAAACTACGTAGTTTTATGTCAAAACGGTGTATTATTGAAAGTTCTACCTAATCTTACATACATGACAGCCACATATTCACTTTTCCGTATATATATATATATATATATATATATATATATATATATATATATATATATATATATATATATATATATATATATATATATATATATATATATATATATAAGGAATCAGTTTAGTGTAACGAAGCATCACCACATTTGGGTTTAATAAAAGAATTTATTGAATAAAGCAATAAGATATGTTAGCAAAAGTCATTTTGTGTAGGATTAAACCACCGCCCGGCCAATTTTTTTTTCTCCACAAAAATAATGTTTCAAACGCGTATGATTGGAACGATTTAGGCCGCTATCCCACAATAATACCGGTCGATTGGAGTTGTTCTTACCCTATCGACTGATAATTCAGTAAGTATATTGACCTTGTATATAATCTATCAATAAATATAAATATACTTAACTTTTATCAATATAATTATTAAAATTCGAACTTACAAAATAAATTTGAGACCGCGCTAAGATGCAATAGACAAAATCTTAATTCTTAATAAGTTATTAAAGAGAAAAAAAAAGGTCTTGTTTTTTATTAGGCAAAAGGTGCATTTATTTGGAATTCGTGGAGTAGACGCACCTAAATTTGATCCTAAATTTCACTCCCATTCCTGCTTCCCCTTATCCATGAGCCAATGACACAGTGCTTGGCATGGCCCTTTCTTCCTCTTTCCCAACCCCACACCCTATAAATTTACAAATAATTTCCGGCATGAAATCCAAGGAAAGGAACTGTTGTTCATCCTCATCTTCCTAAACAAAACTATCACACTCGCTCTTTCTCTCACTCTATATCTATATCCCTATATCTCTGCATATATAGAGTGAGAAAGACAGGCAAGAAAAAAGCAGTACAAGTACACTAAAATCAGAATAAAGAAACCCAAAATACCCAAATGGATCTTGCCAACTCTTATAATACTACAAGAAGCAGGGTCATCTTCCACTATAAAATCTGTCATCACTATTCTTCCTTTTCATCTGCATCATCATCATCACCATTATTGGCTTCCTTGTCATTGGGAACTTCGTTTTGTAATTTAATGGCATCATCGTCACGTAGCCCTTTATCTTTTCCTTCTTGTAACTCTAGTTATACTCATTTTTCTGCTGAAATTCGCAGTTAAATTGATACATTTCGAATATTTTCTTGGTTTTCTTTCGCTTACTTCTTGTAAAGTTCAATCTTTTCAATTGTTCTTGAAGAAAGAATGTTGCTTGCATCACTGCCAGGGCTCTGTCATCAACCCCAGATGACCAGTTCTTCACTGTGTGGGCCTACTCTCAGTCTCAGGTACCGACTACTGACGATGATTATGATTTACAGCTCTTAATTCAAGAATTTTACAAATGGGGTTTGCTCCGTTAAGATGAAATTCATAATTTGGCAAACTTTTATGGTTTGGAAGAGGGTTTTTGATACTGTTTAGTTCTATTTTGTTACTTGTATGCATATATTAGTGAATTGGAGAAGAAATTGTGCATATGGCAATATGGATTTATTCTGTATTACCATATTCAGGTATGGTGATGACAAACCCCATAAGATGACAAATCTGGTGCAAAACAAGAGGAAATCGACTGCAACCATTGCCACCGTGAAAACCCATGATTTTTCTCCTCCCAAATCCTACCAGGAGGTCTGAATTCATGTTAACTTTGCATTTTGCTGTCATATCTTTAATACCCTTACGCATTTATGTAAGTTTACACTTGTTTTTATGCTCGGATCAAGCTAACTTTACTTTTGTCTTGTCGTATCTATCTTTCCTGTAGGTTTTGGTGATTGAAATAAATAGATTTACCAGTTTTTATAACTTACAACAATGGAAAATTTTCAGGTTATTATTTCTGCAAGGGAAAGATTTAAGCAAGAAATATCTTTTCGGTCCAAGGACAAAGATATATCCCTTGCTAAGGTGATTTTCTTTTTTCTTGTACTTTTTTGAATCATTAAAGCACAAAACTTTATTAGACAAAAATCATGAATTCAGACTGTAAGATGGCTTACATTTGGTTTTCAGTTTTCTTGATCTTTTGAACAATGTGAAAATATGGGACAAATAATCAAGATTTGGGTTTTCTGTTTTCTTTAATCAACTGATTATCTGATTCTGATTTTTCTAGTCTCAAAATATATTTTTAGGATTCACCTTCTTCTCTTTGAAATTTGCAGACTTTGATGTACATTTCTGCAGAAGACGAGGCATTCATGGCTTTTAATCGTGAAATGGATGCTCAATCCTTCCAAAATGAAAGAAAAGATACGAATGTGTCATCTGATGTCCAAAACTGGGACAACATTGAAGCTATGCCTATAGCAGGAAAGAAAATAGACGAGTGGTTATCAGAGTTGGACACCATAGCCAAAGAAGTTGAAGTTGAACTAATTTCAAGAGACATAGGCTGCCATTTTGTTGAAGTTTTAGAGGCAGTGAACAAAGTTCTCTTTGAATCTAAAGGTTTCAGAAGATCACCTGTTGTCGATTCAAAATGCTCATACTTGCATTCTGTTTTAAGCTCTAAATGTGGCAGTGGTATATTTTCGTCTTTTTTCATATTATAAACTTGCTTCAGATCTGAATTTTGAACCTGATCTTAGTAGCTTATATATATAAACTACCCTTTTGGCAGCGATTTTACTTAGTGTAATATACATGGAGATTTGTCAAAGACTTAATTTGACTATTGTTGGGTCACGGGTTGGTGAAGACTTTTTAATTTGGCCCGAAACCCGAAACCCAGAGGTATGTGTGATTCTAGTCCTTGAGGAAACTGTAACTTGACATAAAGTTTGAAAATTGAAATTTTTTTTTTTTTTTTTTTGGTTTCAGGAGCTTTTTAAGGTCAATTCGGGACACAGTTTATTTGGGATTGTTAATGGGCGGTGTGTGGAGGACCCGAAATCAATGGCTTCTGACTTAACTTGCAATTCACTTCTCGGTCTTGATATTGCTACAAATCGGGATATTATTGGGATTTATCTTGCTAATTTGATTGTAAGAAATCCATGGAACTAATGAGAAACTTCATTTTTTTTTGTTTGTTTTTAATCTTGTTTGATTTTTGTAGCGACTTCATTGGAAACGTGCATCAAGAACAAACCATGGGTTAATGCTGACATCAGCACTGAGGCCCGTTCATGATGATAAGGAGAAATGGAGCAAGACTGATAGATCAAGTATGCCTTTATTGCGCCCTCAAGATCTTAGGTATAACTAAAACATCTTGTACCTTTTTAGCCCTAAATTTGTGTTCTAAATCCACCTGGTTTTGTGTTTGTGTTGTAGGTTGGCAATCATGGCATCAGAAAAACTGCTGATATTGCAACCACATAATTGGGCGTTGAGGAGGGATCATGGCATGATGTTGTATTATAGCAGGTATGATATGTTCATAACTAATTTTAATATTATGTAAAATTATGTTATTGAAGTGTACTATGAACTCTATGGTGAATAATAGGGATTATGGGAAAGCGGTTCAAGAGCTAAGTATTTGCATGGCTTTTGCACCCGAGGAAGAGGCTCAAGTGTTGGAACCATTTGTGGAGAAGTTGCATTTGTTGCAACTCGAGTCCTCGTGGAAATCTCTAGGACATAAAGGGAGACTGAAGGTTCCATAAAATAAGTTTATCTGCTTGTATAAATTCGTTCACGATCTAATTTTGTAAAATGTTTAGCTTGAATGATATTGCCCCTTTAGCCTTTTTTTTCAACTTATGAATTGTAAGGTGTTGGGTGTGGTGTGGTATAGTGTAATATTAAACTTAGGGGTATCTGCATTATGGATTTTTATATCAGAAATGTAAGATATATGTGAATGCTAAGATTGCATATCAAAACAAGCATTTATGTAGATAGACGATACTCACAATTTATAGGACTGTATCACACTGATATGAGATATACTAACACTTCACTGAGAGACAAATGTTCGATAAGGATAGAAATGGACATGGGATGTTAGATGTGAGATATTCTAACTCCTCTGAGAGACATATGTTTGATAAAGATAAAAAGGGATATGATATGTTAGATTTTATATGCGGAGTCCAAAATTATCTCGAGAAAATAAGAACTCTAACATATATAGCGACTTATAGAACTATATCGAAATTATATATATGATAAACTAACAAATTTTTTTGCAAAGAATATCACAATTTCAAACATACAAATTTGTAATATATTTAATTGAACATGACTACAAATTTATTATATAATAACAACATCACAACTTTATTGGCATTATAAGTTAAAAGATTTGGACTAAACTATTTATTGAATATCTAAAGATGTGACTATTGGGTTCCTTTAGTTATTTGATTTGAATATGCAAGTAACTACAAAATATAACTTCATAATAAACTACTAAACAAACTACTAAATTAACAAAAATAATGCATTGTGATAATATGGAAATTATTAGCAAACTACTAAACAAACACATAATCCTTTAAACTAAATGTTCCAAGCATTTAGTTTATATTTGTGTTTAGAAAACTCCTATAAGTCCTTGAAATATATATATATATATATATATATATATATATATATATATATATATATATATATATATATATATATATATATATATATATATATATATATATATATATATATATATATATATAACTTGAATGGTTTCTTATTGCGATGCACTAATTCAACGGTACTCGTCTTGGTAAGATATGGTAGAAAGTTCACTTCTCCCACACCTCTTATTTACGAGCTATGTCATATCAAACTCACACTTCATGGAACTTTTGAAATCTTTAAATCATCATTACTTGCAAGGATCAAGTCATCTAGGGCCGTTCCAAACATATTGTGGGCCCAAGACGAAAGAAAAAAATGGGCCCTTAAAAAACACAAATATCATCAAGTTTTTTTTTATAATAAATCAATAATTAAAAGAAAATTATTTGTACTATCTTCTAAATATAACAATTTTCATAAAAAAATTTGGACCCCTTTAAAATATGGGCTCTAGACGGTTGCCCCTATCGCTCATCCTCTGGATGGGGTTGAAGTCATCAATGTACACACTTATGATTAATACCACGCCTTCATATTATGTTTTAATGATCAAAGTATATGTATATTCACACTTTTTAAAACCTATTTACAAAGCATGCAATGCTTGCTTTAGCCATAAAATGATTTTTTAGCATATAGACCTTCTATTCGTTTCTCTTTTTCACAAAACCAAATGGTTGTTGCATAAATATAAATTACCACGTAAAACCCTGACCCACTTTCAAATGATAGACCATACATCCTTTAAGAGCTGAAAGTGCTATAACACAATGAATTGTCTCTGTGTTGTATGTGCAAATACATATGTATAATCGATTCCATGTTGTTGACTGTTGAGCATACTCTATCATACGAAGCATGCATGTCCTTGTATATATTAAACCACCTCTCCATTTTAATCGAACTTAGTCTTATAAACCCATATCACTCCAGTAGTCTTCGCTCATTCCGGTAAGTCCATGAGATTCCATGTGCCATTCCTTTCTACTATTCTATTATTCTATTCAATCATTCATACTTTCATAGTTTTTTTTTTCCATTGCTCATGTTTCAGAGCTTCTTCAAAACTAACAGGATCGACACTTGCATACATGACAAATGTTTCAGAGCTTCATTGTATCTAATCGGAATAAGAATAATATTACTTCAGATTAAACTCTTTGAATTTTTTTATCGTTTTCAAACGTTATTGACTAGATTAAACAAATTTAAAAATGATTATCAAGATTAACATTTAATCTACAGTATGGAATATACTCCAAATAGCATTAAAAAAAATAAAGGTGGATATCCTTATACTTTTAAGACACCCACTTGCTTTTCAATAATTTTCTCTTCATTGAATGTGGGATTACAATCACATTACCATGTTAATAGCCTCCTGTAAAGAATCATATGTACAAAATCTCAAGAATAAAGCTGTACAGATTCCCACAACTAATATCGTATGCCTATAATTAAATTTATGTTTAAAATCAGTTGAGATCTAATTTCATAATTTATTCCATAACAATCATAATCGTACTCCTTCACCCAACACCAAAAACATATGGATTTATTTGGCTATATAACATTATAAGCTATATGCAAATATTCTTTATTCTTTATACTATTATGAAACATTATCAATAAAGTATCTGTGTGGATACAATAATATAGCCTTCTACACTTAATTATAGATCTAACTATAGCATATACCTAATTTTTTCATATATCCAAATTTACGATCCTAATTATATAAAAGATATAATACTTACACAAATAGTTTAATATAAGGAGGGATTAGCATGTTGCACACCTCATGTCATTATCATAATAGAGAATGACTTCATGTATGTTGACATAATTGATAGGTGAGTAAACATATCGCATTATGGCATGTGGCCAATTGGTACCAAAACAATGGATGGGATGTTATTCCATCATCCCATGTATTGTCCTTACCCAATCATTAAGTTTAGAGATAAATGCTAGATTAAATTTCAAAAGTAGTCCTTGTAGTTTAGTAAATATCATGATTTTAGTTTAAGTTTTTAATTTGTATCAATTTCGACTTCATAGTTTTTAATTTTTGCAAATTTGGTCAACTTGTCATTAAGTTTGTCGTTAAGTCTAACTGAACCTAAGTTAAACTTTTTTTTTTTGACCATTTTACCTTGACCAAATTTGCAGCTATTTATTATATATAAATCACAAACCCCATTTCTAAGCTGACTACCAATTGCAGGTTCAAGGTACCATGTTTCAAACGGATTAACCCATTTCTGAGTTGGTTTTATAGATTTTAAAGCTCGACCAACGGGAAGATGTTAATGGCTTATTTAATCGAGATAGATTTTCACACAAAATTACCCTATTCTCACCAAGGTAAGTTAACTTTAGTGGTAATTCATAGTTCTGTGTATATATGTTTCGAAGAAATACTTACAAATTTTGAATTCCTAGGTTTGAATAGCCGAATTTCAACTTCATAATTCATAAGAATTTTCACATTGTAGAGAACTCTAATAAGTATGAAAACATATAAACACATTCTGAATTCAAAATGGACATTGATTCTTACACAATTGTTCTCTAAAGTTGTGATTTTTCATATTCCGATGATTTTCTTAATATTTGGGGACACAACAAGATATTGTTACCTTGTTAACTTGTTTGAGGAATCCATATAATACAAGGAGGGTGATTCTTGGTGAGTGTGAATCAGTGGTTGTATGTGAAGCTGAATGTAACATCCCAAAATTCAAGACCAAAATTTTGTTTTTGATTAATTAAAAACCGTTTAATAAATTTTGCTCAAGCATTTAACAACATTCTTAATATAACAATTATCAGAGTTTTAAATCCCAAAGATCATCTAGTACGGAAAACGTGTGTGATGCGTTGCGATCGCCCCGAGCTCCTTCCTTGGAAAAACCTTAGTACTTGAAACAATAGATAAAAACCGTAAGCACGAAGCTTAGTGAGTTCCCCAGATACCACATACCATACATACCAACTGATCCATACATGCCATACATAACCATTAGCCATACATAACAAACATATCCATAATCAAGTAAGGTGCTATGTGCCAAACATAGTCTTGCTGTTATGCCACAAGCCACACGTGGTCTTCTTGGTCAAGCCTGGGGCCACTCCCTAGGTCTTACAGACAAGTGCCAAGGGCCACCCCCTGGTCTTCCATGCAAGCATCACAAAGACAACTATACATAATACTCTACTAGGCTACTCCACATATAGTGTGCCAGGAGCCACCTCCTAGTCTTTCATACATAATAGCATATAGTGCGTCAGGAACTACCTCCTGGTCTTTCATACATAATAGCATACAATGCACCAGGAGCCACCTCCTGGTTTTTTTATACATATTGCCTAAGGCTAACCCCCGAGTCTTCCTGCCATACATAATAACACATTGTGTGCTAGGAGCCGTCTCCTGGTCTTTCATGCATAATGCCTAGGGCTAACCCCCGGTTCTTCCTATCATACATAAACTAAAGGGGTCGGCAATGTGGCCGTAGACCCATACAAACAGTGAGGAGACTCACCTCACACTGCCGAAGATTCGCTGAACACTTCTGACTGCTAACCAACACTTCTGAACTGTTGACCCTTCGGCTTCCCGAACTATCAATACCCAATCAACATTTAGACCATAATAATCCAAAAGTCAACCCTAGTCAAACTTGGTCAAAGTCAATGGTTAAAGTCAACATCCAGTTGACCTGACTTGCCGAGTTAGTCTACTAACTCGTCGAGTCCATACTCCTCCAACCCCATACAACCCCGAATCCACTCGTTGAGTCTAGCAATAACTCGACGGGTTCTCCTTCAATCACACAATCGGGACCAACTTCATCTGACTCGCCAAGTTTATCCTTGAACTCGTCGAGTTCATCATCCACATATAAATGTGTGTAGTCTGTGACTCGCCGAGTTGTATGAACAACTCGTCGAGTCCATCTTCATAACTAAGGAGATTACCTTAGACCCGTCGAGTTCTTCCTTGAACTCGTCGAGTACGATGAACTTCATGACCATTATGGACACGGGCCGACTGAGTCCCTTTCCAAGCTCACTCATTCCCTTAACAGAAGGGTTTTGGGGCAAGAACTGGTCTGACTCGCCGAGTCCCACGACTGACTCGCCGAGTCTCTCTATGTCCAACACTATTCAGACGATTTCAGACAAGCTCAAGGCATCCAAGACCCAGATCTGGCCTCCTAGGGTCGGGATATCACACAAAACTGCTACCTTTGCACTTTTACATGGCCCTTTTTGCTCAAAAGGCCATAATAACCACTTAAACTTTGCATGGAGAGGTATAATGGCATAAAGCTTCCACCTTTATGCCTCTACTACTCTGAACACCTCTAAATCTGGAAGGATCTAGCTTGGAGATGTCCAAATCCCACAAGACATCCTCCTTGGACCATAAACTCCATAAAAAGGGACATAAAGAGATCTATTAAAATAGAAGTCAAGGTGAGAACTTGATTACCAGAAAATGAAGATGAAGAAGCAAACTTCCTGGATCTACAACCTTTTTCTTGGACCTTCAACCTCCTCCTTCTTCTTCTAGACTTCAAGAACACTCTAAACCCTTCAATAAGGCTCACACACTCAAAGAGAACACTAGGGTTTCGTGGGACAGGTTCTGGACAATGGAGGCTATAAATGAGGCTGATAGAATGAGAATAAGATGCTTAAATATAGCACCAACTCCCGATTTAGGGTTTTCCCAAAACCTGACCAACTCGCCGAGTCAGTCCTCTGACTCGTCGAGTGGGTCACTTAACCCGCGACCAAAATCACGCTCCGACTCGTCGAGTCACCCATCTACTCAACAAGTCACTTCCTCATCTTGAGGTTTTCTTTCCATTCTAGGTCTTCTGAATTCAATGTGTTACACTGAATTTCACATTTGTGTTGTTGATTACTTGATTTGGTAGTACATGACATTTGCCAAACAGGTTCCATCGAACATTGTAATCAAGTATTCAATTGGATGAACTATGAAGAACTAAAAGAATTATTATGCATGCAATGATATATACACTATGATGTTCATGGTATATATAAGATATATTCAAACTGACCAAGAACGTGGCTTGTTTTTTGAGTTACAAAAATGGAGATATGAATTCATTAGATTATGGTGTTCTTAATTTTTGGACATCATTCCATATTGATGCCACCAACAATACTTTCAAATCTTCTCTTCTCTCTCACAAGTGAAACCTAACCGTCAATTAGATTTAACGGAGGTGGAGCAACATTACAAAAACCGGAAACTAGGGGACGTAATTTGTACAAATCAAAAACTTGGAACAAAATTGTGATATTCGCTAAACCATAGGGACCCTTCTAAAATTTAAATGTAAATGCTATAGAATAAAGAATATGACCAATTATTTAAATTTCGCATTTTTACTTAATTAATGTTTAAGTTCACATTATGCATGTTGCCATCATATATCCATCCAATAACATCCTAGTAAAATATATTAAAAACGATTTACTTCCGTCTCAAAAAGATTTTATTTTCAATTATAAACATGAAATTAACTAATTTTTCAATATTAAAATTGATTGAAAAATAAATTTATTGATTAACGAGTATTACAACAAAAACTTATTCCGAGACAATACATGCAAATATTTCTTTTAATTATGTTTACTTGAAAATTACGTATCTTTCATATATTTTAGATGTATAGCGAAATTTGTTGTGGTTGTAAAGTGTTTTTTTCAAAGAAAATGTTGAAAGATTTGTTGTGGTTCTAAAGTGCATTTATAACTTTTTGGTTGAATTTACTCCCTCTACACTCACTTTTATTTTTGTTCACGTATGTTGTCTACACTCGACTTCTGAAACCAACACTGTAAGTATTAACTTTTTCGATCATAAATTTGTATTTATAGACGTGTGTTTTAGTGAATATGAAATTTAAATCCCTATGAACATATTTACAGTTATATATATGCAAGAAATGTTGTAGATATGTCAGACAAATATGTTGTAGAAGGTTGGAGTCTATTCAAAATAATTTCTTCTTGGGAGCGGATTTGGAAGAAAGGGAAATGTCTAGATATGTCAGACAAACATGATCTTTGGTCTAAGGTTATTACACCTTCGAAGTAGAGGTGTGGATTTGCCTTCTTTTGTAGAAGGAAAGTGGGGGATGGCTCTCAAACTTTAATCTGAGAAGACTTGTGCTTTGGTGACATGCCGTTAAAATTAGGTTATCCTAGATTGTATGACTTTTCAGTTAGGTTCAACTGATATTGTTATTCAATGTGAATACCTTCACATAACTTTAGATACACACGCTCTTTAAATGTTTTGCAGCTCAGAGTAGATTCCATAATCATCCACCTTTGTTCTATTTTTATACAAGTTCCATTCTACTAGACTTCTTGTAAAATAACAAGATACTCAAACCTTAGTATACAAACGTATTAAAACTAAAGAAAACGTCAAAATGGCAAACAATAAGAATTGAAGATCATCATTAAGTACAAATTTACATAAGAATTAAACGTCTTAAATAGAGATGCACATTCAAAGAGCATTTATTTTTAAGTCATTAAATGCATTTTCTCTAAAATTGAAAATCAGATCTTAACATCAAGAAACAAGGTGCGAAATCTGGATACATAACCAATTTTCTTTTTTTCCTCACTTAAGTTATCTATAGGTAAAAGGGCCGAACGAATAATGTTGTCTATTGGATAAACTATAAAGTGTTTCATACATACATAAAGCCTATTTACTTTCTAGACTAAATAAGCCTTTTGGGTGAGACCATTTAACGCATTAAACTCCAAAAACAAATTTCACAATATTATATTAAAATGAGAGAACATGGGAAGAAAAGGGAAGAAAAACAAAGATAAAAGGTTAGTGTTTTAACACATTAAGCTAGGTTTTTTTGCTTAACCCATTACATCATGATGTCCAGATGAAGTAAAAATGTATAATTATACAGATTAAAAACTTAATCCATTAAGCTCATCAAGTAAAAAAGAAACAACCATTGAACCAATTAAAATAACGGACCTAAATTCAAAATGTCAAATTTCATGTGCCCAATGTAATATAACCAAAGTACCAAATCCTTAGAATCAAAGAAATAATATATAGTTAGCGTTGGCGCATATGCATCCCGTTCATCAATCTGTATAAAATCCTAAGATAAAAAATTCTACTCAAGTATTTCTTTTCTTTCTTCTTTCCTACTAATAAAAAAAAAAACCATGATTTTGCACCTCAAGATTTAATCCACAATCTTTGGTAACAAAGGAGGTGGTGGGCCCGCAAAAATGTGATTTATCAATGGTGACTCAGATGGCTTATTAACATGGCGACCTCCAGAAGCTGCCTGTTGTTTTTCACGATAAGTTGCCCATGTCACCAAATAAAGCCCTGATATAATCAATAATCCCCCTACAATGCTGTTTTTATACAATAAAAAAGTCAAAATACATACAAGAAAATTAATTAATTGATCAAAGATAATAATGATGATTAACAGACCTGCCCATGTAAATTGGGCTTCCGAGAAAAAGTCTTGATAAAAAGGCGGATGCAGCAGGTTGGAGTGGATTGTAAAGAGCAACTAAAGCGGGTCCCAGGATTTTGTTTGACCAGGTCAAAAGTCCATAATTTAATGCAGATGAAATGGTTCCCTGAAAGAAATCGAATAATTAATGCTTGCAAAAGTGTTGAATGCAAGAAATGCAAGAAATAGGAATGTACTTTTGTTGATTTGTTTTTTATAGCCTCCTACTTTGATTTTTTCCTATTAATTTGAAAATTCTACCCAATTATAGAATATCCATATGCAAAGCAATTTTCACTGATATAATTGGCTAGATTTTTTTAAGTATAGTGTCCTAAAAAGAAAAAAAAAAAAATGAATAAAGAAAGATACTTACAGCATAAAGCACTGCCCAAAATTCAGATTCAGTCAAACTCCAATCTGTGGACTCATTGTTCATGAAGAATGCTGTTGATACAAGAAACATAACACCAAAAAGATACGAATATGCTGTAACAGATAAGCTTGCAGGATACCTAGCCAATACTGGAGCCTGAATTTTCATTTTTCATTAAACAAAATCCAACTTCATAAGCATTTAAAGAAGAAAAAAAAATGATGTATTAAAAATCCAATACACCAAGGAATGAATGAATACCTGAATGGCTAGAAAGGCTGCCATGCACATGCAGTTCCCAATTAAGCATAGGACACCAAGATGCCAGTTGTCAAACCCAAGACCAATAAAAATAGACAATAACCATCCAGCTGGCTCTGGTTGACCCTTTGCACTGATTTCATTATGTGACAGGTCATTTTCTGAGTACCCAAATATGACAGGTCCTCTGAACATAACCATGAAAATGGCTCCACATACGCATACAAATGTGCCTCCGACTTTTGCCTGACCTTCAGTTCTTAGTATATTCACTGTTTCTGTACTGCATGTAAAACCACTTCATATGGACTCCAAGAAATAGATAGATATATATGTGTGTGTATATTTATATGCATCTATACAGTTTGTTTAACATCAAGGTGAAAAAGAGTGTGGTGTTCAACTGACCCCATAATTGTGGCGAATATAAATGTGAACACAGGAATTGAAGGTTGTACAGCTGCAGCATATGTTGGAGTTGTGTAGCCAAGTCCATAGAGAAACAAAAGCTGGTTTCCAAATATCCTATTCAAGGTTTAAAAAGAAACAATATTTTCATGAGAAAGATTAAAAAAAAATGGAGTATTGGAGAGATATAGAGATTGTAAAGTTACCCTGTTAACCCAAGAAAGAAAAATGAGAGGAGGAAACGCCTGGTTATAGGAGGTCTGGTTCTCCTACAAGATAACAAATAAGAACCACAGCTTTAGTTTTGTTGGATTTTGCAGTTGGTATACCGTATACAAATGTTCTTTACAGGCAAATGATAATTAGAATGTTATAAGTCGGCAATGGTGGATTGGAACAAAGAATTTCCCCAAAATGTAACAAATCAATATCCTTAATTGCAGGTTTTTTGGGGGGGGAATAAAAGGATCTACACCAAGAATACAAAATTGAACCACTTTTTTAGGGTTTAAAGCAACAATTGTTTAGTAATCTCATTTTTATGAAACCGTTATCTAAGATCATATGATCCCTGACTTAAAAGAGCACATTGATAACACAAATCTTGACAACAAAACAAACAGGCATTCGCTGTCTGATTAAAAAATTAAGATCTAGGAGAGGTTGACTAACTTTTCGCGAAAGTAGGCGATGGGGGCGAGGATTAGGAGAGCAAGGACGTCACGATAAACGCAGAAAACAAGCCGGCTAACTCCAAAATTCAGGGCTACTTTTGTGATCACATGCGATCCTCCGGCGAAAAGTTGCACCATTGTCATCGCTGCATGTGCCCTCCGGGCTTCTCCGCCGGCAACACCACCGCTGCCGCCTATCGCCATCACCATTACCACCGCTGCCTAACAAAATTTCAAAATTTGTCTCGGATTGTAGACTGAAATGATCTCTATATGTGTAATATTTATACACAACCAAATTTGTATCTAAAGATTCGATTCCGATCGATTAGGATTGGGTTCTCCTCGATTTTATGGGATGAATGCCAGTTTGGTGGAGAAGGTATTTCGATCGATCTTCAATCTGAAGGGAAATAAGTGAGATTTTCTTAGAAAATATCAACAGATTTTAAAAGGAAATGATCTTTGTTGAAATTGGGGATCTTTGTAATTTTAGGGTTAAACAACAATTTTGGAGTTTTTGCAGCTGGTGGTTAGTGCAATTTGGGAAACGCAAATCCCGAAGGGTTAACGCCAGGAACAAACAGCGAAAAGAATTTAATCTCCCCGTTAAACAATGGGTTTGTCAAGTCATAAAACTTCCAGGGGTCCTAATGTCATAAGTAGAAACAGTATCAATCATAAAAAATTGTCATAACATCAGTTCATAAATATGCATATTTAGTCCATAACCTCTTGTTTCTGACCTTTTATCACTAGATATAGGTTTGTTTTAATATTTTGGTCCCTGTCCCGTCACTATGTCACTATGTCACTATGGGTGGGGTGGTATAACACCCAAACTTTGCCACAGGCCAACACAACATTATTGTCTTATAACATGAAGAGAAAGTTATATTTTATAAGAGAGAGAGAGAGAGCCAATAGCTTTTTCGGTTTTGTATAACATGAGGCTAAGATGATGTTGATTTGTTTTTAACAATATTATGACATGTTATAATAAGACTCTCAATTCTCTGTCTATACCCACTGCTCTAATGACTCCATGAATAGGTTGAATGAGTTGGATCTTATTGTCACACCCCATTTCTATGAGATATCTATTTTACAAATATTTTTGGATAACCAAACTATATTATATTGCATTTTTTTTCAAAACAAACTATTACAAGCTTATAAACATAATATGTCCACAACGTAACAAATTGACATTATTATCAAAGTTGATTGATCCTAAAGGGTCCCAATTAAAACAAAGATGAAATACAAACTAACGCCTCGTTCTCGAGTTTAACAAAACAAAAGAAGAGAAGAGAAAAGAAAGTCATGAGAGAAAAAAAAAAACTTTTGATCATTATAAAGCACAAATGATCTTATTCTAGAAACTCTTAGCAACAAAAGTATATGAGCTGATTTCTTCTTCTTGGATAATCAAGATCCAAACTACAGTCTTTTTGATGTAGTCACAAAGTACATGGATCAAATATACCTTTACTCTAATAAGAATAAAAAGAAGTTACCATTCCATCATGATTCATGGGATTCAAATTACTAAATATTGAACATATATTTACGTCGTGAAGAAAAATGAAAAGGAGTGATACATATAAAATTTAAGTATGCGAGAATAGGAAAAAACATACATTCTACTAAGAAAAAAAAAAAAAAAAATCCCACTAAAATGTTATAAACATCAAAACTAGTTTCTCCTGTTTTAATCCATTATACCCACTACATAATATGTGATGGGTGCCACATCAACACCACATTCTTCTATCATTAACATTAGATACCTTCCACTAACACACAACTCCACCTTATTTTTTTATTTAAATTTAATTCAAAAACACAATAAAACATATTTTTTTAAACTAGTTTTTTATTCAATGAAACAAGATTACATTAATTTTAAACACACAACATAAAAAAAACATAAACATGCAACCACAAACAACTTAACCTATTTTTTAAACCTTATTTTTAATCACTAAATTTTGGCACTCTCTCAATTTTCGTCAAGCTTTGACGTGTTTAAACTGTGTGTTTCGTGTCTTCATATTGGTGCATGACCACAACAAACGGGTCGTCTTCGTGTACGTTGTTTATAACAAAGTTATAAATACCATTGAATTCAAGACATTTAACTCTCATATCGTAATACTTTGCACATATTTCATCAAGACCACGACTTTGGCAACTCATTAAATCATGGAAAACGTTTCCAACTTTTAATCAAAAATTAGGAGGTGATACCGGGTCTTCTGAAGCCGCTATCCATGCTCGTGCTAAGTTCTCTTCTTTATTTTCTGACCAATTCATCCTTTTAGGAGCCATTGGTTTTGAAAGAAGGCAAAAGAAGTGTGAGATTGTGTGAGAAAAGAAAGAAGAAATTATGTGAGTATGTTTAATAGAAAGTGTGGTATTTATAGAAGAAGTTTAATATGTTTGAAAGCTTAAAAAATCCGTTACAAATAAACTAGCCGTTGCAACATCGACCAATAGCAAATTCCATTTGATTTCGTGGAACACACAATGCTCAACCACGACCACGATCAACCATGATCGGCCCGGATTGTTGGGATTATGATATTGCGTCTTGGGCTCATTCCTTTTATCCCAGTTTTGTAGCCGGTTTGGGCCTGTCCAACCGTGCATTATTTTATTCTAGGGTTTTAGTATTTAAGTTGCATGCATGCATCCTTAGTTAAAAAACGTTTTTATTATTCTCTTCATTGCATTGTAAAACCCTAACTCACCTCTACAGTGGAAGTTCTTTATCGAGCTCTGCTGAGGCGTGGCTACGTTTGAATCATAAGCTTCATATTGATTCTATATTGTGTTCTTTGTCTTGTCTTTATTGAATAGTTTGTTCTTTATTAATATACTTGTGAAAGATCTAAACGATCTAGAGAGTTATTCTCATCAATTGGTATCAAAGCAGGAGGCTGTGTAATTCATACACATCTCTTCTGTTGAAGAAATTATTAGGCTTTTTTCCGCATTGATTGATATTAGTTGAGCCGTCATTTTGGCGTATCTCATTAATTGTCGATCTTGCCATAACGATAAATTACAAGTCTGATCTTAAACAGGTTATCGATCAAACATCATCACAATGTCTATGGACGATTCACAAACCAATCCAATCAACATCTCTAACAGTATTGGATCAACAACAAAGATTCCAATCTTATACACTCAGGATTATGAAGTTTGGACGCACAACTTCGAAGATTATGTAATTGGCTCAGAGGATAATGGGTACTTGATCTGGGAAGCAATCACAGTTGGTTCGTTTGCTCACTCAAGCCTTTCAAATATTGTCAAAAATCAAAAGGAGTACAATCAACTCGTGAATGATGTGAAAGACATTCCTCAAGACGAGAAAGAAAAGTTTCAGTGCAACATTAAAGCCTTAAGAATGATTAGTTTTGCTTTACAATCGGATACATTTCGATTGGTGAGTTCATGTGCTACAACAAAAGAAATATGGGATAGGTTAAAGGAATTGTACTCTACTGATGAAGATCTGGAACATTCGATTCAAACCTTGTTGCTTTCTGAATTTGGTGATTTCAAACAGAAGCCCGAAGAGAAACTCATTCAGGCCTTTGATCGGTTTAATCATCTTCTCAGTAAGATGATAAAGCACGGGATCGAAAGGAAGGTTATTGAATAGAAGGTCACTTTCATGAACGGTCTTAGACCCGAATGGATGGCAGTTGTGTCCATAGTGAAGGCACACGAACAGTTCAAATCATACTCTCTGGCGAAACTGGTGGGAATTCTGAAGTCCCATGAAAGTTCGGTGTCAAAGGAAACGAACGTGGTTTCCGGCTTGGGTTCGTTAGCTCTTATTTCAAAAGGAAAAAGTGTTGTTGAAGAAGAAGAAGAATTAGATCTTGCTGACTATGATCTAACTGGTGAAGAGTATGCCCTGATGGTTTCCAATCCAAGAAAGTTTATAAAAAGGAAGTTCCCAGCCAACAAGAACTGAAACTGGCAGGGAAGTTATAGTTCCGAAAAGGTGAAGGAGGAACCAAAGATGGGTTCAAAGTCAGAAAAAGAAGGAGACAAAGATTGGTGGTGACTTAGGTTTTGATTGCCATTATTGTGGAGGCAAGAATCACCTTGCCAAAGACTGCATGCTAAAGAAAAAGTCTGAAAGAATTGATGAAGACGATGACGGAGCGAACCTTCTGAGACGACTGGAAGAGATCAAGAAAAAGAAATCAGCAACTAACAACAATACCATGAATGCTTTAGTTATGCAGGGTACAAGTGATAATAATGAATTTGGTGGAGTTCAGGTGTGGTCCACAGATTCACAGGATGAAGAAGTAAGAAAGCCCACTCATGGCAAGGCTCTGCTGGTGAAAGAAGAAAAGGTTGAGGGAAGATGTTTGATGGTAACGGAAGGTGTATCACAGATGCGAGGATACACAATAGATGGTGGGTTGGATGACGAGAAGGAGCGAGAGGATAGGTGTTTCACTGTGAAACCTGTCAGTGCACAAATCAACGAATGTGATGAGTTAATCAAGAAGGTACAAAATATTCTCACTTCTCTGAAAATTCCTATTACTAACTATGAAAAAGAACTGAATAGCTTAAAATATAAATTTTCTAGTTTAAGTAGTAGTCTTAACCAAATTCGTGTCATAAACTCTAACTTGACTGATCAAATTAGCAGGATATCATCGAAGAGTGAGGAGAGGAGGATCTGGATTGAACAGAAGGAGAAAGAAATAATTAGGTCTAGGGATGAGTTGATCTATTTGCAACGAGACAATCTTATGCTTTTAAAACAGCGAAACGTTTTTTGTTTGATTGCGAAAAGATTATATTTTAATATCACTCAGTTACATCTCGATTGTGAAATAGGAAAGAAGATACATCGCATTATTTTACCCTTCCTTGAGTTGAAGGAGGATGAAGTCGATGTCGAACCTTACAACTGTGAAAATATTGTATCTTCTGATGAAATCTCTCCAGCCTACAAAATTGGTCTCGACAAAATAGAGTCCTACATAAAGTCAAAAGACCATAAGGACATGCTCAAAAATCTGTTAGATGAAAATGATAAATTGAAACTGAGAACCGAAACTGTACATAAATTTGACTCGTTGAATTCCAAATTAAGTTCAGAAAATAAAATTGATGTTGAAAATGCATCTGAACTTAATGAGGATGATGACATGAGTGAAATCTCTGTAGAGGACGTGGTGGACTGTTCTGAATTTGTCAAAAGCGAACCCGAAACTAGTAAAAATCTAATTTCTGAAAACTCCGTTGAGTTTGCTCGCTCATCGACAGACAAGACCAAAGTTCTCAAGGAAAAAGCTGTTGTATATCAAAAGGTTTAAACCACTCCAAATCAAGTTTACGTAGTTCAAGGAATCACACCACAACAAACAGCCGAACTGACAACATTGGTAGAAGAAGATAATGCTAATGGTTGTGATGAATTTTTCTGGTCAGCACCTATAGATAACGCCGATGAAACAAAAGGTTTATCTCAGAAGACCTCATGGAGAGTGAAGGGTAGGTATGTGACAGAACCACTTAATGAACCTACAAGATATGATGTACCAGGCACAAGCGGCACCAAAACATCTTTGGGTGAACCAGTGACAACATCCAGTGAGACGTGTTCGTCAAAGAGAGAAAACCATGCTCAAGTACCGAAGAAAAAGGCAAATATTCATAAAAATCCAAAACAGGTGGCAGAACGAAAACACCAACGTAACCTGAGATACAAGGAGAATATCTCAGAAAGAAAACAGTTTTGGCGATCCCAGAATCCTCATTACGTTAGGTATGAAAAGACAAATAAGTCACAAGGAGAACCACGAGCCAATCGAAAGGAAGGTTTCGGTCCTCAATATGTAAGCAACCGAAAGGAAGGTTTCGGTCCTCAACATGTAAGCAACCGAAAGAAAGGTTTTGATCCTCAACATCATAGCAGCCGAAAGGATGGGTTCAGTCCCAAATTCAATCAGAAGAACCGAAGTGAAGAATGTTCTCATTCTCAACCAAGGAAGAGCAATAATCGACGATATAATATTGCTTCTAAACCTTATTTTTCTCATTCTTATTCTAATTCTCATTCTTCTAAAGATTCAAAGGGGGGAAAGGAAAGCTTTTTCCAGAAGACGATAGATGCCCGAAAGAGACCCAAAAGCATGCAAATGTCAAAACTACAAATCCTACGTCTAAATCAAATGAGTCTAAGTCAAACAAAATCAAAGTTTTTACAATAAAAAGAAAAGATGAAACAACTCTAATAAAAAGAACTTATTTGGTTGATGTTTCTCTTACTATTCCCTGTCCTGTAAAAGGCTCACAAGGACCCAAGAAATTTTGGGTTCCTAAATCTGCTTGATATTTTGCAGGTTATTCGTGACGAGCACTTTGACGAAGAATGGTACATTGATAGTGGCTGCTCGCATCACATGACAGGAAGAAGAGAAGAACTGAGGGCGTTTCGGTCTCTCAATGATGGTGGAACGGTGAAATATGGCAACAATTCATTTGGAACTATCAAAGGCTATGGAATGATTACTAATGGCAATTTCTCAATCAGAAAGGTTGCATACGTTGAAGGATTGCAGCACAACCTCATCAGTGTCTCACAGCTGGTAGTTGGGACCGGATTAAAGGTCTGCTTTGATGACGAAGGCTCAGAGATTGTCAAAAAGAAGTCAAATAATATACTGCTGAAGTCGAAGCGAAAGGGAGAAATGTACCCTTTAAATCTCAATCCAATTAGAGGGAAACTAGTCGTTTGCTTGTTATCGAAGGCACACTCAGACGAAAGCTGGTTATGGCATCGAAGGCTCTCTCATCTCAATTTCAAAGATATCAACAAGCTGGTACTTGGAGATCACGTTCGAGGCCTTCCAGTTCTCAAATTTGACAAAGAACATCTATGTACAACTTGTGAAATGGGAAAGCAAAGTCGACAAAGTCATCCTTCTATTATCAACACAAAGGTGATAGAACCATTAGAGCTGTTACATATTGATCTATGTGGTCCTTCCTCTATTGAAAGCATTGGTGGAAACAAATACATTCTTGTCATCATAGACGACTTCTCTCGCTTCACATGGGTATTTTTCTTGAAGCAAAAATCAGAGGCAACTCCCAAGCTCAAACTCTTCATAAAGCAAGTGGAGGTTCAACTACGAAAAGTGGTTCGTAACGTGAGAAGCGACAATGGCTTGGAATTTAAGAACAAAGATTTCGAAGATTTTCTAGCTGAAAAGGGAACAAATCACAATTTCTCTGCTCCATATACTCCACAGCAGAATGGAATCGTCGTAAGGCGAAATCGTTCTCTAAGCGAAGCGGCTCGAACTATGTTGTGCTTCGCTTCCTCGCCTTTATATTTCTGGGCTGATGCTATTGCTGCTGCTTGTTACACTCATAATAGATCGTATCTAAACAAGCGATTCTCAATCACTCCTTACGAGATCTTGAACAACCGTAAGCCAAATTTGAAGTTCTTTCACGTGTTCGGTTCAAGATGCTTCATTTTCAACTCAAAGGAGAATAGAAACAAGTTTGATGATAAGGTCGATGAAGGGGTCTTTCTGGGCTACTCCTTTAACTCTAAGGCGTATAGAGTTCTGAATAAACGTTCAAAGATGATTGAAGAGACATACTATGTCACTTTCGATGACGGTTATGTCAAGAAGTTGAAGACAACTGAAGGTGCAATGCAGGAAATCTTTCCAAAGTCTAGTCAAGTCATTGTGCCTATCTCAAATATTTTCGAGCAATATATGCTTCTCTTTAAAGAGCCAAAAAAAGCTATTGATTCTGAATCCAAGGCTGAAGATAACAGAGTTGAAAATTTGAAGCAAATTATTGATGATGCTGCACAGAAGATAGCGGCTGAACAACCAAAGGCAACTGAAAGGCCTGACTCAAGCAAACCTTCTGGTGATTGTTCTTCTATCCAGGGGGAGGGTTTGTCTCTACCAAATGATCAGGGTTAATCATTTCATGGGGAGAATTCATCATCGCAATCATCAAGTTCAACCGAAAATCCAAACGAAGGGGAGCATTCTGATCCAGAAATTGAACTTGTATCATCATTCGAGGGGGAGGATATGAATGTCAATGATGATGGTACACAATCAGAATTGGAAGAAGAAGTTAATGCAGAACTGGATCCCTCTTGTGATCCAAATTACCCTCCTCTCATTAAATGCACCAAAGTCCATCCTCAAAGTCAAATCATTGGGGAATCTTCTGAAAAGGTATTAACTCGATCACAGCTGAAAGCGAAACCAACTGCACTATTCTCTCAAGTAGAATTTTGCATGTTCAACTCTTTCGTCTCCAAAATTGAACCGAAGACAGTGAATTCAGCTCTTGATCATTCTGATTGGGTTCAAGCCATGCAAGACGAGCTGAACGAGTTTGAAAGAAACAAAGTATGGCGTCTAATTCCAACTCCAACATATGCTTCGGTTGTCGGTCTAAAATGGGTATTCAGAAATAAGATGGACAAGGAAGGGAATGTGATTCACAACAAGGACCGGTTGGTGGTGAAAGGATATTGTCAAGAGGAAGGTATAGATTATGAAGAGACCTTCGCTCCAGTTGCAAGATTAGAGTCGGTTCGAATCTTTCTTGCTTATGCTGCACACAAGAACTTTGAGGTCTATCAAATGGACGTAAAGTGTGCCTTTCTCAACGTAGAACTTGAAGAAACTGTCTACGTAGAGCAACCGCCAGGCTTCGTGAACGAAAAGCATCCAGATCACTGCTATATTCTGGACAAAGCAGTCTACGGTCTGAAGCAGGCTCCCAGAGCATGGTATGAAACTCTCACTCGATTCTTGAAATTGTCCAAATTTAAACAAGGTTCGGTTGACCCAACCTTCTTTCGTAAGAGAGAGGGTAACCACCTTATAATAGTCCAAATTTATGTTGACGACATCATCTTCGGCTCCACGAATCCCAGCCTAACAGTTGAATTCAGGAAGTTGATGGAAACTAAATTTGAAATGAGCTCAATGGGTCCAATTAACTTTTTCCTTGGCTTAAATATTAGACAGGGACCCGAAGGCACTTTTATCAATCAGGAGGCATATACAAAGACGTTACTTTCCAAGTTTGGGATGTTAGGCGACTCCAAAGTGAAAGTCTCTATGGATTTCGGAACTAAGCTTACACCATCTTTGGAGAAGCCAGCTGCTGACATGACGCTTTATCGTAAGATGATTGGGTCACTGATGTATCTCATAGCCAGCAGGCCAGACATCATGTTCTCAGTCTGCTATTGTGCCTGATTCCAAGCTAACCCACGCGAACCTCACATGCTAGCAGTGAAGAACATCTTTCGCTATCTGAAGCGAACTTCCTCTCTCGGTCTATGGTATCCAGCCAACTCAGGTTTCTTTGTCCAAGCATTCTCAGATGCTGACTTAGGGGGTGTAGATTGGATCGTAAAATCACTACTGGAGGATGCCAATTTCTTGATGGTAATTTGGTTAGCTGGAAATCAAAGAAACAAACATGTGTCTCTCTCTCCACGGCTGAAGCTGAATATATAGCCGCCACCTCATGCACATCTCAGGTTGTTTGGATACAGAGTCAGCTTAGGGACTATGGGCTGAACATGAAGAAAACCCCACTGTATTGTGACTCTGAAAGTGCAATTAGGATTTGCCATAACCCAGTGCAACACTCGAATACAAAGCACATAACACTGCAGTATCACCTTATCAAGGATCTTGTGGAAGATGGTAACATAGAAATTCATTTCGTTAGGACCACTAATCAATTAGCAGATATATTCACTAAGGCTTTACCTGAAGCAAGTTTCAATAAGATCTTACAAGGCCTAGGAATGATGGAAGCAGAATCAGTACCAAAATCGCATTCGCTTCATTAAAGGTAAGAAGCGAAATAGAGCAAACGCTCGGTCTATTTCGGGTTCGGTTCACCCGAGAACCGAAATGAACCGAACGCTTGGTCTATTTTGGGTTCGTTCCTTCTGAACTCGTTCGCTTCTTTTCATTAAAAGGGATTTCGGTTGTATTCTTTTGTATACTCTTTTCGATACTCATTTTTTATGTTTTTCTTTTCATTTTTTTATTCTTTTCATAAAATCCAAAAATATTTTTCTTTTTGTTTTGTTAAATTTTTTTCACAAAATACAAAAATATTTTTCCTTTTATTTAATTTTTCTCATGCTTTTCTTTGTATAAATGCTACTCTCGATGGTGAAGCTCAAGTAGGTATAAATTATTTTCTATGAATTAGTTAAGTGTCCCTAGATGCATGCTGCTACATGTTGACCAAAGCCTCTACAAATTTTGAGTGAAGCCTTAATAATGTGATATATACAAATCATGTTTTCCCAAACTAGGTTGTTACATTCACTCTAAACATGAGCTACCTTACTCTTCTCATATTGAGTTTAGAGTTTTCTGCTTGGTCATTCTTTTATTGCAGAGGTACATTCGCTTCTTAAACCACCTCCATCATATTTCTCCATTACACTTCATCTCATTCATGTAACCCTTGAGACTCTCAGGACTTACCGCTGAGGTTTATGGTTATACAAAAATCTGTGTTTATGATCTTAGTCTCGTGTCATTACGTACTAAGTGAAACCCATAATTCAATACTCTTAATGCATTGACGGCGAACAATTACTATGTTCTAGCTTTCACCAATGAAATCTCTTTTTATTTTGAGAGATCCTTTTGAAAAAGTCCATCCTCAAAGTCAAATCATTGGGGAATCTTCTGAAAAGGTATTAACTCGATCAAAGCTGAAAGCGAAACCAACTGCACTATTCTCTCAAGTAGAATTTTGCATGTTCAACTCTTTCGTCTCCAAAATTGAACCGAAGACAGTGAATTCAGCTCTTGATCATTCTGATTGGGTTCAAGCCATGCAAGACGAGCTGAACGAGTTTGAAAGAAACAAAGTATGGCGTCTAATTCCAACTCCAACATATGCTTCGGTTGTCGGTCTAAAATGGGTATTCAGAAATAAGATGGACAAGGAAGGGAATGTGATTCACAACAAGGCCCGGTTGGTGGTGAAAGGATATTGTCAAGAGGAAGGTATAGATTATGAAGAGACCTTCGCTCCAGTTGCAAGATTAGAGTCGGTTCGAATCTTTCTTGCTTATGCTGCACACAAGAACTTTGAGGTCTATCAAATGGACGTAAAGTGTGCCTTTCTCAACGTAGAACTTGAAGAAACTGTCTACGTAGAGCAACCGCCAGGCTTCGTGAACGAAAAGCATCCAGATCACTGCTATATTCTGGACAAAGCAGTCTATGGTCTGAAGCAGGCTCCCAGAGCATGGTATGAAACTCTCACTCGATTCTTGAAATTGTCCAAATTTAAACAAGGTTCGGTTGACCCAACCTTCTTTCGTAAGAGAGAGGGTAACCACCTTATAATAGTCCAAATTTATGTTGACGACATCATCTTCGGCTCCACGAATCCCAGCCTAACAGTTGAATTCAGGAAGTTGATGGAAACTAAATTTGAAATGAGCTCAATGGGTCCAATTAACTTTTTCCTTGGCTTAAATATTAGACAGGGACCCGAAGGCACTTTTATAAATCAGGAGGCATATACAAAGACATTACTTTCCAAGTTTGGGATGTTAGGCGACTCCAAAGTGAAAGTCTCTATGGATTTCGGAACTAAGCTTACACCATCTTTGGAGAAGCCAGCTGCTGACATGACGCTTTATCGTAAGATGATTGGGTCACTGATGTATCTCATAGCCAGCAGGCCAGACATCATGTTCTCAGTCTGCTATTGTGCCTGATTCCAAGCTAACCCACACGAACCTCACATGCTAGCAGTGAAGAACATCTTTCGCTATCTGAAGCGAACTTCCTCTCTCGGTCTATGGTATCCAGCCAACTCAGGTTTCTTTGTCCAAGCATTCTCAGATGCTGAGTTAGGGGGCTGTAGATTGGATCGTAAAATCACTACTGGAGGATGCCAATTTCTTGATGGTAATTTGGTTAGCTGGAAATCAAAGAAACAAACATGTGTCTCTCTCTCCACGGCTGAAGTTGAATATATAGCCGCCACCTCATGCACATCTTAGGTTGTTTGGATACAGAGTCAGCTTAGGGACTATGGGCTGAACATGAAGAAAACCCCACTATATTGTTGATGAGATTAAAACAACCTTTAATCTATGAAGATCGATTAGATCTTGAACAAGTATATGAATATAAAACAGTAAGAACACAATAATAAGAACAAGACAAGATTGAATCAAACGAGTCGAATGATTAAAACAAAATCCTCAGAAGAGCTCGATTAAGAACATCAACTGTAGAGGATTGGTAGGTTACAAGAACGATTAAAGAAACCTGTTATGCTCTAGATGAATCGCTATTTCAATAATCTCTAAAATCGTTAACCTAATATGCATGCAAGCATTAACTTATATACAATACATAAAAGGCTCTCGGTTGGACAGGCCCAAACCGGAGTGTACATGGCTAAACTATCGAGCCCAAAAGACGCAACATCAAAATAAACTTCAGCCCAACAATCTCCCCCTTTGCGTCAATTTGGAGCGAGACCTTCACTTTTTACTTGGGCCAGCAGCTGAAGCAGGTACCTATTTCTTCACGGTGCTAAACAGACACTTGGTTATGGAGAGAATGGTCTGTCTAAACCGGATGTACCAATTGATCATATCGTTGAAGTACTTGATGTCATCAGCTGAATTCTCTTTACACCGCTTGATAATCGATAAAACGTGCTCCAAACAAGCTGTGGTGTAAAGGCGTTTATCAGCTAAAGCGAAGAGACATTTCTGTCCTTCGGCTCTAGTGAACATAACCGAGTTGCGTCTCGGGTCGATCTTGCCCATTATCATTTGGTTGAGATCACTGGCCGATCCCACAGGAGCTATCTTCGGTTTCTTCTTGAAGACGGTGGCGACCTCCTGATCCATTAGGGCAACCTCCATGATGTAGCATGCTAACATCCTTTTGACATGGTCTATAATGAGACCATATTCAGCTTCATCAGTCAAAAGGATATTATACAGGACGATCCAACCATGAGGATTTAGATTCGGTAGATCCGCCAGGGAGATAAGATGAGCAGTTCTTGCAGATCCTCGAATGAGCTTGAACTTAACGTTTGTGAATCTCCCCACGGCATAAGGTTTCAGCACCCGAACGTTCACAATCTTCTGGGCGCTCCAGGTAAGGTATTGAGGACGAGCAGCCTCCAGATAGAAGTCAATGAGCTCCTTGTCAAGCTCATCGTTCGGATGTGGGACTTCAAAAATGTTAGAGAAGGCGTGGAAGATGAACGCCTTTCGAGTCAGCGGCATATCAAACTGCGAATCGACAGTGTTGTTGCAGTCGAACGAGATAACCGGCTCGAGCCATAATATGCTTGGAGTTTCTATGGCCTCTTTAATCATATGTTCCCTGGTCCAGGCAGGGAAGAGCATCTTTCGGCTCTCAAGGAGATCGTGGGCTTCCTTTTGCTTGCGTTCGGCTTCTTCAGCCTCTCGCGCCACACGACTGGCATCGTCGTCAGCATTGCGGTGGTTCGGTTACGGGAGGGGTTTCGGTAACTGGTGGTGTTTCGGTTGATGTGGTAAAGATGGGTGGAGGTATAGGGAAGGATGTTGGGGGAATAGTGGGGTTTATGGTGGGAATGGAAATAGGAATAGTTGGTGGAGGTGAAGGAACTGGGGATTGATGAAGTTCCATCTCTGGGGTTGGGGACCGAGGTGGTGTGTTGCCTCGTTGAGGAGATTCGTCTCCTTGAGATCCTTCAGAGTCCGAACTTCCTCCCTCAGATTCGCTTGAAGAAGAGGGAATTACAAGCTTTCGCTTTTGTTGAGTCTTCCTCCTCTTTGGCTGTGGGGACTGTGCAGCCTTCGGTTGTTTCCTCTTTTTGGGAGAAGGGCCCTTTGGAGCTTTGGCCGCTTGCTTCCCTTTATCACCCTTTTTGCCCCTGTTGGTCGGTTTGTCAGCATCATGGATCGATCTGAGCATATCCGGTGTCAGTTCCCTGGGACCAGTTGGCCTAAACTCCTTGATCGTCCGGATCAGTCTGCTGTCGGAGGGCACGTCTCCATACATTGTCTCCGGGATGGAGCCAATGAAAGAAAATTTCGATGCATCTGAGACGATGATCTTCTTGGTATGGAACGTACCAATAGAAGACATCGATGCTCCGTCAGCAGTGGGAACATTGAACTTATCCATGGCCCATCTTGTAATCAAGATCCAGAACCGGGCCAACGACACCTCAGAGTGTCGGGATGATGAAGAGAGGCTCTGGATGAGCTGTTGCCATAGGACCAACCCATAATCCAGGTTAATCCCGTTGTAGACCCCGTACATTATCGACAGGAACAGACGACTTGCACCGTCGGACCCTGAACTCCTCTCCGACAAGCCCTTGAAGAGGACTGTAAATAGGCCATTCCACTATGGCGGCAGGCAAGACTTCTTGAACTTGGCGACAGAGGTGAGAACCTCTGTGTATCCCATGTTGTAAAACATGCTAAACAGCATCCCAACCGGAATCGTCTCCGGGTTTATTCTTGAAGGGTCAACAGCAAACCCTAGCATTGTGCAGAACCGTTGACGAGAAACGGATGTTTTGTGTTCAGCAATTTCAAAGAACACCCGTTCGACGGCCTTGTCGTAGTAAGCAGTCGCGTAGACCTGCGATAGGGCCACCATTGGCACAGTTTCAATTCTGGAGAGTGCTGGAGCAAGTTGAGAGTATTTCAAACACTTGATGACCGGCGACATGTAGGAGTCGTACGCCAGTGGGTTGAGATCAATGACCAGACATTGCTGAGGACGGATGGGGAGGATCTGAGAAGTAGCATGAACGGAAGAAGATTCAGCCATTGTTGCAGGTTTGGAGAAGAAGATGAACAGGAGATGGTTTGGGAGTTTTTGCTCTTTGGAAAATTTGGAGGCAGTAAAGAGGTAAAAGGTGGTGTAGACGGCTTTTTATAGTGGGTGATAGGAGAGAGAAAAATCGTTTCAAATCTCTTATGGAAATACGAAACGGGTTCTTGAGTGACAGATTGGTGACAGTTGGGGCATGCGATGATCACGTAGGAGAGAGAGTGTCAGAATCCTAGGATCACGCTACCCAACAAGCGCCGTTTCAGAGAGAAAATCGTTTCCATTTCCACTCGCGCCTTTTGTGCCACAGTGATGACGCTTGGATTTCGCACACGCGTCCACAAGTGTCAGTAAAAGCGCGGTCGTTTCAAATTCACACGCGCCTCCTTTTTACCGTCGTTTGAATTTCTATCCCTTTAACTCCCGCCGAGTCAGTAACCTTTCGTCTTATCCCTTTTAAACAACATCTTTTTGAATTAAACGCCCACGTGGATTGTTTCTGACCACAACTTCAGAATTAACCACCAAGTAATAATACAGCCTGTAAATAATTAGTAACGGATTTTTTTTGAAAATCAAGGATTTTCGTGCAAAGAGTGTTAAAGAAAAAGAAATAAAGCAACTCTTTTAAGGATATTCTGTGATGTCAATAATGACACGAAACTGATGATCCCGGGCACGAATCTCTTCCTTCAAGGTCAAGAGAGACCTCAAAGTGTTAGTGTGGAATCCCGTTAAATTACGATCAAACACTTATTAATAAATGTTGAAAGGCTTCTTTTAATTAGGCTAATTAAGGGTGGTTTCGCTTTGATTCATCAATTCTATTCTTAATATAAGAAAGAAAGTGAACAAAGTACTTGTGAGACCGGTGTAGCTTGTTGAACAAGTAGGTAGGAATTTATTTTGTATTGGCGTGGATTAATATAAAATCTCAGATAAAAATTTAAAACTGGATCCCTAGGGAAGAAATGTTATGGTGTGTAACAATTTCATGGGAATCACGCAAAAGAACATTTGAGATTTCATGAAGGTACATTCGTCAATTCTTTGGTGAAAACTTGAGCAAATTAATTGTTCACCGTCAATTCGTTGGTGTTGAATTTTGGGTTTCATTCAGCTCGTAGTGACACGAAACTAAGATCATGAACACAGATGTTGTGTAACCATAAACCTCAGTGGTAATTTCTGAGAGTCTCAAGGGTTACGATGATGAAACTAATATAATGGAGAAGTTTAATAGAGATGGTTTGAGAAAACATAGTACCTCTGCTGCGAAAATAAGGACCAAGCAGGAATCTCTTAACTCATGGGAGAAGAGATTGAGGTAGCTCACGATTAGAATAAATGTGTTAGCCTTAATGGGAAGACAAGGTTTGTGTATACCAGGTCATGAAGGCTATTATTCAAAATCTTATGAGGCTTGGGACACATACAACAGCATGCTTCTAGGGACACTTAAGTAATTCGTCAAATATATCCCCATAAACGAACGAACACACAAGAAAAAGAATAAAAAAAATATTTTTGGAGTTTTGAGATAAAAGAAAAATAATGAAAAACCGAACCCGAACGTTCGGTTGCTTTTGGTTGGGAAAAAGTTGAAAAACCGAACCCGAGCATTCGGTTGGTCTCGGTTCCAGAAAATTTTGAAAAACCGAACCCGAGCGTTCGGTTGGTTTCGGTTCAGGAAAATTTTGAAAAACCGAACCCGAACCTTCGGTTGGTTTCGGTTCAAAAAAATTCTGGAAAACCGAACCCGAACCTTCGGTTGGTTTCGGTTTAGGAAAATTTTAAGAAACCAAGGAGTTTAGACAAGCAAAAAAAAAACTTTTTACTCAAAGAAAAACAACTTTGTACAAGAAATATACAATAGAGAAAAACTACCTTTGAAGTAATGAGCGAGTCAGATGGTTGAACCGAACCCTAACGTTCGGTTGGTTTCGCTTCTTACGTTTGAGGTTGAGAGGTAGTGTGAGGAACTGACTCTGATTCCATCATACCTAGCCCTTGCAATATTTTATTGAATGATGCTTCAGGAAGAGCTTTGGTAAAGATGTCAGCCAGTTGATCAGTGGTTCTTACGAAGTGAACTTCGACGTTTCCATCTTCCACGTGATCTTTGATGAAGTGATACCTCAGTGCTATGTGTTTGGTTTTAGAGTGTTGCACTGGGTTATGACAGATCCTAATTGCACTTTCAGAGTCACAATATAGTGGGATCTTCTTCATATTGAGTCCATAGTCTCGAAGTTGACTCTGGATCCAAATCACTTGTGATGTGCAGGATGCAGCGGCAATATATTCCGCTTCGGCAGTAGACAACGACACACATGTTTGTTTCTTGGATTGCCAGCTGACCAACTTCCCGTCAAGGAATTGACAGCCACCAGTTGTGCTTTTTCTGTCGAGTCCACATCCTCCAAGGTCAGCATCAGAATAGGCTTGAACGAAGAAGCCTGAGTTGGATGGATACCATAGACCTAAGGAGGTGGTACGCTTGAGATAGCGTAAGATGTTCTTCACTGCAAGCATGTGAGGTTCGCGTGGATTTGCCTGAAATCGAGCACAATAGCACACATAAAACATGATATCAGGCCTGCTAGCAGTCAGATACATTAGTGAGCCTATCATTTGACGATAGAGCGTGATATCGACAGCCGGTTTGTCTAGAGATGGGGTAAGCTTGGTGCCGAATGTCATTGGGACTTTGACTTTTGAGTCTCCCATCATGCCAAACTTCGCTAGGAGAGTCTTTGTGTAAGCTTCCTGATTGATAAAGATGCCTTCGGTTCCCTGTCTTATGTTTAAACCAAGGAAAAAGTTAATAGGACCCATTGAGCTCATTTCAAACTTAGTCTCCATCAGCTTTCTGAATTCAGCTGTTAAGCTGGGATTCGTGGAGCCAAAGATGATGTCATCGACATAAATTTGAACTATCATAAGGTGGTTACCTTCCTTTTTGCGAAAGAAGGTTGGGTCAACCGAACCTTGTTTGAATTTGGACATCTTTAAAAATTTAGTAAGCGTTTCATACCAGGCTCTCGGAGCTTGTTTGAGACCGTACACAGCTTTATCCAGAATATAGCAATGGTTTGGATACTTTTCGTTCACGAACCCAGGAGGTTGCTCCACATACACAGTTTCTTCGAGCTCTCCATTGAGAAATGCACACTTGACGTCCATTTGGAAAACTTCAAAGTTTTTGTGGGCAGCATAAGCCAGAAATATTCTAACAGATTCTAGCCTAGCTACTGGAGCGAAAGTCTCTTCATAGTCTATACCTTCCTCCTGACAGTATCCCTTTACCACCAGACGAGCCTTGTTCCTTATAACATTACCTTCATTGTCCAATTTGTTCCTAAAAACCCATTTAAGACCAACAACCGAAGCATCTAGAGGAGTTGGAATGAGGCGCCAGACTTTGTTCCTTTCGAATTCGTTCAGTTCGTCTTGCATTGCTTGAACCCAATCTGAGTGATCGAGGGCAGTGTTAACTGTCTTCGGTTCAACTTTTGAGACGAATGAGTTAAACATACAAAACTCAACCTTTGAAAATAAGGATGTCTGTTTTGCCTTCAGTTGTGATCGGGTCAGAACCTTTTCAGATACATCACCAACTACTTGAGAGATAGGATGATCTTTGGTCCATTTGGTAAGAGGAGGGTAATTCGGATCAAAGGTTGGATCTAGTTCGGCGTTGATCATTTCTTCCGGCTCAGATTGGCTATCGTAATCAAGCGTCATATCATCATGCTCCCCCTCAATTGATGAGCTTTGAGAAACATGAGGTTCAGGGGTTTCTTGTGGTGCTGAGCATCCAGGCGTTGAAGCACCTTCGTTTGGAGGGGTATCTTCGGTTGGAGAAGCACCTTCGGTTGGTGAAGGACCTTCGGTTGGTGAAGGACCTTCGGTTGAAGTTGTAGAACTTGGCTCCCCCTGGACTTGTGAGCTTGGCTCCCCCTCGACATGAGACCTTGGCTCCCCCTCGACTGAAGCATTATTGGATGGAGAGTCATCAGTGGGCGATCCTCCTTCATGCATTCTTCTTGCAGCATCTTCGACAATCCACTTCATATGATCAACTTTGTTGTCTGCTGCACCTGCTTCTGAGAGAGAAGCTTTCTCCGGTTCGTCAAAGAGTTCCAGAAATTTATCATATAAGTTAGCGATCGAGACTGTGACTTGGCCAGTTTGAGGAAAGATTTCCCCAGCGGTGTCTTCTTTGGCCTGTAGCTTCTTGACATAGCTATCGTCAAAGGTCACGTAGTATGTCTCTTCAATCCTTCTCGAACGCTTGTTTAGGACCCTGTATGCCTTGGATGTGAGTGAGTAACCCAGAAAAATTCCCTCGTCGGCTTTGACATCAAACTTGTTGCGGTGTTCTTTAGAGTTAAAGATGAAACACCTTGAGCCGAACACATGGAAAAATTTCACATTGGGCTTTCTGTTGTTTAGAATCTCGTATGGTGTGAGCGTGAATCGCTTGTTGAGATAGGACCTGTTCTGTGTAAAACAAGCAGCAGAAATAGCATCAGCCCAAAAATAAAGAGGTAAGGAAGCGAAACTTAGCATAGTTCGGGCAGCTTCACACAAAGATCGGTTTCGTCTTTCGACAATTCCGTTCTGTTGTGGTGTGTAGGGAGCTGAGAAATTGTGACTAATTCCTTTTTCTGCAAGAAACTCTTCAAACTCCCTGTTCTTGAATTCAAGACCATTGTCGCTCCTGATGTTGCGAACAATCTTCTTGAGCTGTACTTCAATTTGCTTTATAAACACTTTCAGTTTTTGAGTCGCTTCAGATTTGAGCTTTAGAAAGAACACCCATGTAAATCGGGAAAAGTCATCAACAATAACAAGAATATACTTGCTACCACCGATGCTTTCGATAGATGAAGGACCACACAAATCGATATGAAGTAATTCGAGTGGTTCAACAACTTTTGTGTTGATGACAGATGGGTGACTTTGACGACTCTGCTTCCCCATTTCACATGCAGCACATAGATGCTCTCTGTCGAACTTGATCAATGGAAGACCCCTAACATGACCTCCAGTGACAAGTCGGTTTATATCTTTAAAGTTGAGATGAGAGAGTCTTCGGTGCCACAACCAGCTTTCGTCGGATTGAGCTTTTGATAACAGGCATATGGCTGGGTTTCCTTTGATGGGTTTCATGTTTAGAGGAAACATTTCACCCTTTCGCTCTGACTTGAGAATCACTTTCTTTGTCTTTTTCTCTATGATTTCAGAACCTTCATCATCGAATGAGACTTTGAGACCTGTACCTCCAACAAGCTGAGATACACTGATGAGGTTGTGTTGGAGTCCTTCCACATAAGCCACCTTCCTTATAGTAAAGTCCCCATTTGTTATCATTCCGTATCCCTTTATGGTGCCGAAAGAATTATTTCCAAACTTGACGCTGCCACCATTTGCAAGAGATCTGTATTCCCTAAGCTCCTCTTTCCTCCCTGTCATGTGACGTGAGCAGCCACTATCGATGTACCATTCTTCGTCGAACTGCTCGTCACTTATAACCTGCAAAAATTAAGCAGATTTAGGAACCCAAAGTTTCTTGGGTCCACGTGAGCTTTTCATGGGAACGGGAATAGTAAGAGAGATGTCAACTAGATATGTTCGTTTTATGAGAGTTGTTTCATCTTTCTTTTTAATGGTAAAAACTTTTATCTTATTAGGATTGGGTGCGTTCGGTTTGGACTCTGGTTTGGATTCATTGACTTTCTGCTTGCCTTTTTGTTCAGCTGACGGATGAGAACGGACAGAATTTGCTTTAGAGCAAGATGGAGATGAATTGGTAGAAGAATTAGAAGAAGCAGAAGAAGTGGGTTTAGATGGAGATGGATTCTTGACTGGAGACTCTAGGTGACCCTTTTGCTTTTGATCATTGGAGGGACTGACCTTAGAGTTTTGTTCTCTTTTGACTTCAGAACCGAACCTTTGCTTTCGGTTGGAATTTTCTCGTGAACCGAACCTAGGCTATCGGTTGTTGTGAGATTCAGGCTTTCCTACAGGATTGTTTTCATACTTCAGATTCTTGTCTTGGTGAGAGAAGTATGCATTCTGGGATTGCCAGAATTGTTTCCTTTCAGAAAGGTTCTTCCTGTATCTTTGGTTTCTCTCTATCTTCTTATTCCTCATCTGCTTTGGTTGATGATGAACATTCGCTTTCGTCTTCGTAGTCTCCTTGGCTGGTTCCTTTTGAGCTGTAGGAGCTTTACTTTGAGCCGAGGGAACAGAGGGAATGTCTGTAGAAGTTCCACTTTGAGCTGAGGGAGTAGAGGTAGTGTCTTCTTTTGCCGAACGATCATCCTTCTGAGGAATATCTTTCGTACCACTGGTGCTTGGCTCATTGAAGTTATCCGGCTTATTCAAGGGTTCAGGTATGTATCTTCCTTTACTCATCCAGGAGGTTCTTTCAGATAAGCCAACAGTTTCGTTTGCATTATCTATTGGAGCTTCCCAGAAGTACTCATCACAGCCATCAGCATTGTCTTCGTTTACAATAGCTGTGAGTTCAGCTGTTTGATGTTCGGTTACTCCAGTCACCTTGTATACTTGATTCGGAGTAGTCCTGACCTTTTGATACACCACTGCTTTCTCTACTAATTTCGGGGACTTTTGTTGGGACAATCGAGCGAACTCCACAGAATTTTCAGAAATTAGATTTTTGTGGTTTTCAGGTTCGCTTTTAACAAATTCTGAGCAGTCAACCGTGTCCTCTACAGAAATTCACTCATGTTTTCGTCCTCGTTAAGCTCAGATGCATTTTCAACATCAATTTTGTTTTCTGAGCTTACGTTGGCGTTTAGAGAGTCAAATTTTTGCATGGTTTCGGTTCTCAGTTTAAGTTTGTCATTTTCATCCAAAAGATTTTTGAGCATGTCCTTGTGGTCCTTGGATTTAATGAAGGACTCAATTTTGTCCAGTCCATACATGTAGGTCGGATTGACATCATCAGACGATATCACACTCTCACAATTGTAGGCTTCAGCATCGATTTCATCCTCCTTAAACTCTAGGAAGAGCAAAATCGTGCGATGGATCTTTTGGCCTATCTCACAATCCAAGTGAAGCTGAGTAATGTTAGAATATAAACGTTTTGCAATTAAATAGAAAACATTCCGCTGTTTTAATAATTTCAAATTATCTCTTTGCAAGTAAATGTTTTCGTCTTTAACTTTAACTAATTCCGACTCCTTTAACTCGATCCACATTCTCCGCTCCTCACTCTTCGACGCCACCCTGCTTATTTGATCAGTTAGGTTAGAATTGGTGACTCGAGTTTGAGTTAAGCTACTATCTAGATGAGAAATTCTTGTATTAACGTTTTTTAGTTCTTTCTCATATGAGGATGGTGGTACTTTAGATGAAATAAAAACAGATTGTACCTTCTTTATCAGTTCATCGAGCTCATTGAACTGCTGGCTGAGTGGTTTGGCCGTAAAGCACATGTCCTCCTGCACCTTCGGTCCATCGCTTCCACCATCGGTGTTGTATCCCCTCATTTGAGATACATCAGTCACCATGAAGCATCTTCCTCCACTGCTTTCCTCCTTGGCCACATAAGCCTTTCCATGGGTAGGCTTCCTCACCTCATCGTCTTCTGAGTCGGTAGACCAAACTTCCGTGCTACCAAACTCGTCATCATTAACCGAACCCTGCACAATAAGAGCATTAATAGAAGGGTTAGTGGTAGACTTCTTCTTTCTCAACTCATCCAGTCTCTTCTGCAACACAGCTTCCTCATCATTTCCATCATCCTTTTCAGCCATCTTCTTAAGAACACAGTCCTTAGCATAGTGGTTTTTCCCTCCACAGTAGAAACAACTTACTCTGGAATCGCCATCCACCTTCGGTTCCTTCTTGGGCTCCTCAGCCTTCGGTTCATTGTTCACCTTTTCAGAGCTGTAACTCCCCTGCCAGTTTCGGTTTTTGTTGCTGGGGAATCTCTTCTTTATGAACCTCTTGGGATTGGACACCATCATGGCATAATCCTCAGACGTGAGGTCATATTCCTCCAAGTTGAGGTCTTCATCCTCCGTCACAGCTTTACTTTTAGATAGGAGGGCCAACGAACCAAGACTCGAAACGACGTTCTTCTCTTGCAGCACAATCTTCTCTTGGGACTTGAGAATACCCACCAGTTTCGCCAAAGAGTATGATTTAAACTGCTCATGGGCTTTGACTGTGGAAACCACTGCTCTCCATTCAGACCTCAGTCCATTCAAGAAAGTAACCTTCTGTTCGATAAGCTTCCTTTCAATATCATGTTTGATCATCTTGCTGAGAAGATGATTGAAGCGATCGAACGTCTGGGTCACCGTTTCTTCGGTCCCTTGCCTGAATTCTCCAAATTCAGATAAAAGCAAAGTCTGGATAGAATGTTCAAGATCCTCGTCTGTAGAATACAGTTCACGAAGTCTATCCCAAACTTCCTTTGCCGTCGTGCATGAGCTGACCAATCTGAATGTGTCGGACTGAAGGGCGAACCTGATCAACCTTAATGCCTTAATATTGCATTGGAATTTGTCCTTTTCATCTTGTGCAATATCCTTCACGTCCTTTAGTAGATCATTGTACTCCTTTTGCGTCTTAATGATTCTGGACGTTGCAGAATGAGAAAACGGTCCATTAATGATAGCTTCCCATATGAGGTACCCATTATCCTCCGATCCAATCACATAGTCTTCAAAGTGATGCGCCCACACGTCATAGTCATGGGTGTATAAGATTGGAATCTTTGTCGTCGAACCGATGCTGTTGGAAATATTAATAGGATTTGATGGCGTCTCGTCCATTATGATCGAAAAAACCTATTCAAAGATCAGACTTGTAATAAAGCAGATTAGGGCAAAACAATAAATATCAAGATACGTCAATAATGAGATGACGGCTCAATAAATATTATTAATTGCGGAAAAACCCTAATGGAAATCTTTTTCACAGAAAAGATGTGTATTGATTACACAGCCTCCTGCTCTGATACCAATTGATGAGATTAAAACAACCTTTAATCTATGAAGATCGATTAGATCTTGAACAAGTATATGAATATCAAACAGTAAGAACGCAATAATAAGAACAAGACAAGATTGAATCAAACGAGTCGAATGATTAAAACAAAATCCTCAGAAGAGCTCGATTAAGAACATCAACTGTAGAGGATTGGTAGGTTACAAGAACGATTAAAGAAACCTGTTATGCTCTCGATGAATCGTTATTTCAATAATCTCTAAAATCGTTAACCTAATATGCATGCAAGCATTAACTTATATACAATACATAAAAGGCTCTCGGTTGGACAGGCCCAAACCGGAGTGTACATGGCTAAACTATCGAGCCCAAAAGACGCAACATCAAAATAAACTTCAGCCCAACAATTGTGACTCTGAAAGTGCAATTAGGATTTGCCATAACCCAATGCAACACTCGAATACAAAGCACATAACACTGCAGTATCACTTTATCAAGGATCTTGTGGAAGATGGTAACATAGAAATTCATTTCGTTAGGACCACTAATCAATTAGCAGATATATTCACTAAGGCTTTACCTGAAGCAAGTTTCAATAAGATCTTACAAGGCCTAGGAATGATGGAAGCAGAATCAGTACCAAAATCGCATTCGCTTCATTAAAGGTAAGAAGCGAAATAGAGCAAACACTCGGTCTATTTCGGGTTCGGTTCACCCGAGAACCGAAATGAACCGAACGCTTGGTCTATTTTGGGTTCGGTCCTTCTGAACTCGTTCGCTTCTTTTCATTAAAAGGGATTTCGGTTGTATTCTTTTGTATACTCTTTTCCATACTCTTTTCCATACTCATTTTGTTATGTTTTTCTTTTCATTTTTTTATTCTTTTCATAAAATCCAAAAATATTTTTCTTTTTGTTTTGTTAAATTTTTTTCACAAAATACAAAAATATCTTTCCTTTTATTTAATTTTTCTCATGCTTTTCTTTGTATAAATGCTACTCTCGATGGTGAAGCTCAAGTAGGTATAAATTATTTTCTATGAATTAGTTAAGTGTCTCTAGATGCATGCTGCTACATGTTGACCAAAGCCTCTACAAATTTTGAGTGAAGCCTTAATAATGTGATATACACAAATCATGTTTTCCCAAACTAGGCTGTTACATTCACTCTAATCATGAGCTAGCTTACTCTTCTCATATTGAGTTTAGAGTTTTCTGCTTGGTCACTCTTTTATTGCAGAGGTACATTCGCTTCTTAAACCACCTCCATCATATTTCTCCATTACACTTCATCTCATTCATGTAACCCTTGAGACTCTCAGGACTTACCACTGAGGTTAATGGTTATACAAAAATCTGTGTTTATGATCTTAGTCTCGTGTCATTACGTACTAAGTGAAACCCATAATTCAATACTCTTAATGCATTGACGGTGAACAATTACTATGTTCTAGCTTTCACCAATGAAATCTCTTTTTATTTTGAGAGATCCTTTTGAAAAAGTCCATCCTCAAAGTCAAATCATTGGGGAATCTTCTGAAAAGGTATTAACTCGATCACAGCTGAAAGCGAAACCAACTGCACTATTCTCTCAAGTAGAATTTTGCATGTTCAACTCTTTCGTCTCCAAAATTGAACCGAAGACAGTGAATTCAGCTCTTGATCATTCTGATTGGGTTCAAGCCATGCAAGACGAGCTGAACGAGTTTGAAAGAAACAAAGTATGGCGTCTAATTCCAACTCCAACATATGCTTCGGTTGTCGGTCTAAAATGGGTATTCAGAAATAAGATGGACAAGGAAGGGAATGTGATTCACAACAAGGCCCGGTTGGTGGTGAAAGGATATTGTCAAGAGGAAGGTATAGATTATGAAGAGACCTTCGCTCCAGTTGCAAGATTAGAGTCGGTTCGAATCTTTCTTGCTTATGCTGCACACAAGAACTTTGAGGTCTATCAAATGGACGTAAAGTGTGCCTTTCTCAACGTAGAACTTGAAGAAACTGTCTACGTAGAGCAACCGCCAGGCTTCGTGAACGAAAAGCATCCAGATCACTGCTATATTCTGGACAAAGCAGTCTACGGTCTGAAGCAGGCTCCCAGAGCATGGTATGAAACTCTCACTCGATTCTTGAAATTGTCCAAATTTAAACAAGGTTCGGTTGACCCAACCTTCTTTCGTAAGAGAGAGGGTAACCACCTTATAATAGTCCAAATTTATGTTGACGACATCATCTTCGGCTCCACGAATCCCAGCCTAACAGTTGAATTCAGGAAGTTGATGGAAACTAAATTTGAAATGAGCTCAATGGGTCCAATTAACTTTTTCCTTGGCTTAAATATTAGACAGGGACCCGAAGGCACTTTTATCAATCAGGAGGCATATACAAAGACGTTACTTTCCAAGTTTGGGATGTTAGGCGACTCCAAAGTGAAAGTCTCTATGGATTTCGGAACTAAGCTTACACCATCTTTGGAGAAGCCAGCTGCTGACATGACGCTTTATCGTAAGATGATTGGGTCACTGATGTATCTCATAGCCAGCAGGCCAGACATCATGTTCTCAGTCTGCTATTGTGCCTGATTCCAAGCTAACCCACGCGAACCTCACATGCTAGCAGTGAAGAACATCTTTCGCTATCTGAAGCGAACTTCCTCTCTCGGTCTATGGTATCCAGCCAACTCAGGTTTCTTTGTCCAAGCATTCTCAGATGCTGACTTAGGGGGTGTAGATTGGATCGTAAAATCACTACTGGAGGATGCCAATTTCTTGATGGTAATTTGGTTAGCTGGAAATCAAAGAAACAAACATGTGTCTCTCTCTCCACGGCTGAAGTTGAATATATAGCCGCCACCTCATGCACATCTCAGGTTGTTTGGATACAGAGTCAGCTTAGGGACTATGGGCTGAACATGAAGAAAACCCCACTATATTGTGACTCTGAAAGTGCAATTAGGATTTGCCATAACCCAGTGCAACACTCGAATACAAAGCACATAACACTGCAGTATCACTTTATCAAGGATCTTGTGGAAGATGGTAACGTAGAAATTCATTTCGTTAGGACCACTAATCAATTAGCAGATATATTCACTGAGGCTTTACCTGAAGCAAGTTTCAATAAGATCTTACAAGGCCTAGGAATGATGGAAGCAGAATCAGTACCAAAATCGCATTCGCTTCATTAAAGGTAAGAAGCGAAATAGAGCAAACGCTCGGTCTATTTCGGGTTCGGTTCACCCGAGAACCGAAATGAACCGAACGCTTGGTCTATTTTGGGTTCGGTCCTTCTGAACTCGTTCGCTTCTTTTCATTAAAAGGGATTTCGGTTGTATTCTTTTGTATACTCTTTTCCATACTCATTTTTTATGTTTTTCTTTTCATTTTTTTATTCTTTTCATAAAATCCAAAAATATTTTTCTTTTTGTTTTGTTAAATTTTTTTTCACAAAATACAAAAATATCTTTCCTTTTATTTAATTTTTCTCATGCTTTTCTTTGTATAAATGCTACTCTCGATGGTGAAGCTCAAGTAGGTATAAATTATTTTCTATGAATTAGTTAAGTGTCCCTAGATGCATGCTGCTACATGTTGACCAAAGCCTCTACAAATTTTGAGTGAAGCCTTAATAATGTGATATATACAAATCATGTTTTCCCAAACTAGGCTGTTACATTCACTCTAATCATGAGCTAGCTTACTCTTCTCATATTGAGTTTAGAGTTTTCTGCTTGGTCACTCTTTTATTGTAGAGGTACATTCGCTTCTTAAACCACCTCCATCATATTTCTCCATTACACTTCATCTCATTCATGTAACCCTTGAGACTCTCAGGACTTACCACTGAGGTTTATAGTTATACAAAAATCTATGTTTATGATCTTAGTCTCGTGTCGTTACGTACTAAGTGAAACCCATAATTCAATACTCTTAATGCATTGACGGTGAACAATTACTATGTTCTAGCTTTCACCAATGAAATCTCTTTTTATTTTGAGAGATCCTTTTGAAAATGTCTATCACCAAGACTTTTCTTCCCCAAGGATCCAGTTATATTTTTTTTTGAGATTTCTCAGTTTCCACAAGTTAATAAATACATATCAAACCTACTTGTTCAACAGGCCACATTGGTCTCGCAAGTACTTCATTCTCTTTTGGTCTCATATTGAGTACCGAAATTTGAATTGAAGAGAAAGCCACCCTTACAAGCCTTATCTCTAAAAGATGCCTTTCACTACCTCTTAATAGGCACTTGATCGTATTCTAACGGGAAACCACCCAGACACTTTGAAGTCTCTCTTGACTTGAAAGGAAGAGATTCTTGCCCGGGATCTACTGTTTCATGTCTTAATTGACATCACAATATCTCATAAAGTTTTATTTATTTCTTTATCATTCACACTCTATGCACGAAAATATTTGATTTTCCAAATGTCTGGTTGTAATTAACATGAGCTAATTTTTACAGCTTGGGTTCTAAAAAGCATTATGATGATTTTTAATCGATAAGATAAAGGTGACGACGATTCATGTATGTGGGTGACGTTTTAGATAAAGTACTTGGATGAGTCAGCAATTATCCAATCGTTTCGTCGATTTGAAAAAGGTACTTTATATGGAAAGGCGCGTAAAAAGTGAAACATCTTTTCTCTCTCATGCGTCATCATTGGGGTTGCCAACTGTCTACTCCCCATCGTATTCGGAGCTGTTTCACAAAAGGACAAGATTTTAGGCGGATCTTTCTCTCTCCTACTCTCACGTATAAAAGGATTTCTCACGATCAACTTTACTCTTTTACCACTCACAAATCTTCTAAAAGCAAAAGGCAATTTCTCTCACTGTTCATCTTCTTCCTCTTAAGCTTCATCAATGGAGGAATCGTCTTCTGTTCAAGATACCTCTGTTCACTCCAACCTTCTGACCATTAAGCCACAACAAAACCTCATCATTGAACTTACACCATTCATCTATGAACCCTACATGTTGTACGTGGTAGAATGCCTCAAATACTCTCCACTTATCGATGCTCTTACAAAGGTGGAAATGGTTCTCATGTCTTGCCTCTCTCACATCTATTCAACCGCTTATTATGACAAGGTTGCTGAGAGGATTCACTTTGACATTCACAACAAGAAGACCTAGATTTCCAAGAATCGCTTCTGTGCCCTACTTGGTCTTGCTCACGAACCAACCCTGGTAAACCCTGATTCCATCACCACAGGTCAATTGTTCTCCATGTTCTACAATATGGGGTACACTAAAACTGTAACCACTGTCACGAAGTTCAAGAAGACTTGTCTTCCCCCACAATGGAATGACCTTTTTACTCTCTTATTCAAGGGACTCTCAGAGCGTAGCGCTAGATCAAATGGAGCAAGCAAGTCATTTATGACTATGCTTTATGGGTTGTATAATGGTGTAAATCTGGACTTTGGGGCGGTCATATGGCAACAACTTGTTCAGAGTTTATACTCTTCTTCTCGCCATTCTGAGATTTCATGTGGCAGGTACTGGTCAATTATCACAAAGTGGGCAATGGATCGTCTTCACGGTCCAGTCATGGCGGACTCCCTTCTCTCATCCATCGCCACATTTCACACAACGAAGATTATCGTCACAGATCCTTCCAAGTTTCTCTTCATTGGATCGATTCCAGAAGCTATGTATGCCTGTGTGTCTGAGGCAAGTAACGTCATTCAAGAATACACGAAGCTTTCTTCTTCGGGTCCAAGGGAACTCACTCCTGCTATGCTTCGCTCTATAGAGGAAGCAGACAAGCCTGCAAAGAGGGGAAAGAAACCAGAAAAACAAAAGGATGTGAGAGTCATTAAACCAACTAAGGGGCAAACCCCAAAGAAATGAAAGTCAGACAAAACTGCTCCTTCACAGCTTAAGCAGAAGAAGCTCAAAAAGCCAGCCCGGAGACTTATTCTTCAATCCTCTAGTGATTCAGATTCTGAGTATGTTCCTCCAAGCAACAAACCTCCTACTCCTACTGAATCAGAGAGCGAAAGCTCTGACGAGGAGCTTCGGTTCGTGGTGATACTCCACCTAGATCTCCCACACCTGAGGTACCTGTTCGCTCCCCAGTTCCTTCTTCTCCATCGGCTTCTATTCCAATTTCCTTACCAACAACATTCCCAGTTATCACATCCCAACCTACATCTACAATTCCTATTCCCACTCCTCTCTTTTCTGAAGCAACCAAAACTACCACCACTGGAGTTCAAACCAACATATCTGATACGAGGGTTCGGTCTTCAGTCCTAGAAACAACCAAACCATTATCTCCCACACCTTCAACCGAAACCAACACCGTCCTTGGTGGCGAAGACATGGAATTTGATTCCTTCTACTATAGCCCTTATCATGTTCAAAGTGATGAAGATGATGATGCTCCTCTTACCAAAAAGCATCTCAAGGAGCTGAATGCCAAACTTGACACTCTCATGGCCTCTTCTTCCTCTAACAATCCCAATTCTGAATCTATTATTCAAAATATGATTGAATCCTTTGTCAAAGCACACGAGGCTTCCATTTCTCATGCCACAACAGCTATTACCGCTTCAACCAAAGTGTGTACAGACGCGACCGAAAAATTCGATAAACTAATTCAAGATGCTAACATTTTTCTTGAGTCCTTACAGGGAGCAGCTGAGTTGAACGCTTCTAAAGTGACCAACTCAATAACCAAACTCGAAGAAGCATTTGCCGCTGAGAAGAAAATTTTTTTCAGTCTTCTCCACGATATTCAAAAGGACAATGCTGCTTTTCTTTCCTCTCTCAATGAGCGTTTCACCAAGCTTCAAGATGATCTAGCCATGGAGAACTCACTCATGGATGAGCTTGCTCGCAAGACCACTCAACTCAAGACCAAAAATCTCCAACTTTATCAAGCAAACAACGAGGTCAATCAACTTCGCTCTAAAAGGGTTGTAGTCAAAAGTTGTGTCTCCGACATCCACGCTATTATCTTCAGCGTTTTGGAGGCTCATGACCCTATTCTGACTATTTCATTTAGACGCCATCTTGCTGACAAATTCCGTCCTGCCCATGGGATTTTGAGTCGCACTGAAGGTGTTTCAGAGGCAATGGTTCCTCCGAAACAAGGGGGAGAAGGATTCTCATCTTCGTCTCAACCTCCTCCTAAGTCTCAACCTCCTCCCGCTTCCCAGCCAGAACAACAGAAAACTAAGCATGCTTCAGGTTCGAGTCCTAAGGATAAAGGCAAGGGTCCAATAGTGGATGACAACATGAGGAAGAGGAAAAAATCGCTGATGCTTTGAAGCGAAAGGCAAGGGAAAGGGAAATCGATCTCAATGCCAAAATTGTAAAAGAAGCTGAAGAAAGAGAAAGGAGATTAAAGGGGGCTCAGGATCTCCTAGAAAGCAAGAAAACCCTTTTTTCCCTTCTGGGCGTTGGAGAAGCTTCTCAAAGAAGCCATTGACTCTCCTAGCATTCATTGGCTTGAGCCAATAGTGTCTTTGGACCGTGAAAACACAAAGGACTCTCAATTTGATATGTCTATCACCCGAAAGGTGTTTGTGTTTCACTGCTTTCTTCCCGTTGTAGAAGTCCCACATCCAGACCCGACGGTTGATCGTGAGCTCATCGACTACTACTTGGAGTTCTCTCAACCTCAATATATCACTTAGAGTGCTCAGAAAATCATCACAGTTCGGGTCTTTAAGCCTCAAGCAGCAGGAAAGTTCATCAACGTCAAGTTCAAAGTCAATAGAGGTTCGGCTTTGTCTGAGCATACCTTCTCTCTTGCTGATCTGCCCAATCTTAATCCTCATGATTGGATTGTCCTGCATAACATTCTACTCTCCAACCCAGTTGAGTATGAGCCAATTATTGATCATCTTAAAATATTGTTAGTCTGCTACGTTCTGGAGGTAGCTAACATGGATCAAGAGGTCGCTTCTATTCTCAGGAAGAAGCCCACTGTTTTGCCAGTTGGTTCTGCAAGTGATGTCAACAAGATGAAGATGGGAAAGATTGATCTGGTCTTAAATTTTTTGATGTTCACCAAACAGGATGGTAAGAAATTCCTGTTCGCTTTGACAGATAAACATCTCTTTACTACTTCGTGCTTGGAGTATGTTCTGGGGATTATTCACAAATGCAAGCAGAACAGTGAAAGAGACAAGAAGTACTTCACTGATATGATAAGATGGTATATCCACTTTCTCCATGTTCTTCTTGCAGTAATTCCTTGTTTGTTCAAAGTAGTGAAGTGAACTGCTGCCAATCAACCGAAGTGAAGGTCTCGCCCCAATTAACGCAAATGGGGAGATTGTTGGTATTATGATATTGCGTCTTGGGCTCGTTCCTTTTAGCCCAGTTTTGTAGCCGGTTTGGGCCTGTCCAACCGTGCATTATTTTATTCTAGGGTTTTAGTATTTAAGGTGCCTGCATGCATCCTTAGGTTAAAACACTTTTATTATTCTCTTCATTGCATTGTAAAACCCTAGCTCGCCTCTAAAGTGGAAGTTCTTTATCGAGCTCTGTTGAGGCGTGAATATGTTTGAATCATAAGCTTCATATTGATTCTATATTGTGTTCTTTTTCTTGTTTTATTGAATAGTTTGTTCTTTATTAGTATACATGTGAAAGATCTAAAAGATCTAGAGAGTTATTCTCATCAGCTTCCAATATTTTCATGCTTGATGCTTCTTGTCTGTAGAAGTCTTTCCCTTCTGTGAAGAACATTTTACTTATGGATTCAGAAGGATTGTGTGTATCTGTGAAGTGCTATTCAGATGAGCAGGCAACTAATAGATAAAAAAAGTATTTGAAAAGTCCTTGTTTACCAAGACTCAAAAGACAAATGCACGAACATAATGTATGTATTAAAGTGTTTGTTGTTGTATGTACTTATAGTTTATATTCTACAAATTTCCTTTCATTGATGTGCGTACAACTTAACTGAGATTATAATTATCATAAACTTAAATGGAAAATATGAAAATTTATCTTGGATTTAAATGCAGTGGAGATAAAAATGTTTGAGAACAACATTATTGTAACTTCCCAAAAATTTACTGAAATTTTCTTATTTTAAAAACAATAAACCATATAAATAAATTGTTCCAAAACCAATCTAAGTGATTATATCATTTAAACATTAGAGTAAAAATCATAAAATGCTAATGTGGAACAACTTTGGGGGATGTTGTGTAGTCACATGGGGGCTCTTCCCTTTGGATCCAGAAGTACCTAAAACTGTAAACATAAAACCGTAAGCACAAAGCTTGGTGAGTTCACCAAAATACCACGTACCATACATACAATAAAGATTGTTATGTGTCATCCATAGTCTTATAATTGTCATCATGTCATTAGCCATATCATGGTCTTTCCTTGCCATGCCAAGGGCCAAAACTCAAGTCTCAAAAACAAGTGCCAAGAGCCACCTCTTGGTGTGCCATGTAAGTATCACAAAGACAACTAGCATCCTACATATAACTGCCAGGGTCCAGACCCTGGTCTTGCATACAATTTTTCGGGAGCCATATCCAAGTCTTTCATACAGTTGTTAGGGGCCACCCTTGGTCTTCCTGTATAACATAATCCAATGGCCCGACTTTGGTGCCTTTAACCCCCAAATATAGTGAGGAAACTCACCTTAATCTGACGATAACCGAATCACACACGCGCTGCTACTACAAGTGCTCCTCACATTGAACATATCAAAACCAAACCTAATCAATAATCAGGGTGATAGCCCATCATCAAAATCCGTTTCTTATTCTTTTTCCATTAAGGGTAAAAGACCATTTTACCCCTTCCAAGCTACCCACCCAATATATGTTGGATTAGGTGTCTAAGACCATAACTATTTTGGTATGTACTTAACCCGATTATGAGCATGGTCCTTTTGGGTTGCCTTCACCATAGCAACTAGTAGGATGAATTATGGAGAAAGAGGATTAATTATGATTTATTACTATATTATGCGAATAATATATTAAAAGAGAAATCATATTATTTAATTAGTATTGATCATAAATTAATCTAGAATTAATTTGTGATCAAAAGAGACTGATTAAATTAGCGGGGACTGATTATGTAAATCAATACGTAATATTTATAATTTGGGCTCATGGACCTTATTGGTATAAGGTGGATGAAATCTCTATGAGAGTCCATAAAGATTTCGTCCAAGGCCTTTCCATTAAGGAGTCCATATGTTGCTTAGGGCCTAAGCAAGGGAATTAGGGTTTCCATGTTGATAACCCTACAACCCTCAACTATAAAAGGACCCCAAAGGCTCCCAAAAAGTGACTAACCCTTCTAAGAGAACCCTTGGAGGTTTTGAAGCCTCCTCCTCTCTATCATATTCTTCATTGTTGCTAGTGGTGTTTGTGATTCCATTAGAGGTGCAACACATGGGACACTAATCTTTCAAGAGTCAAGGACTTTGTGGATTGTTGCTACATAACAAGTAAGGTAAGATTCCAAACCCTTATTTACATATGAATTTTGTTTTTAGACATGTTAGATTAGGGTTTATGTAACATCCCGTTATTTTCTACTTGTAAAGGCAATTTGGTCAACTTAAATCTTATTCTATCTTTAATGGGTTAGATTAATATTTTATAAGTGTTTACACCTTGTATTCAAGGTGTTATATGTTCAAGAAAGGAAAGAGTTAGAACCGAGAAACTTCGCATCTATTTTCTTCTCTCTTCCCTTCGGACCACAAACATGGGCCACAAACCCACAGACCGTGAACAACCTCGCATGGCTGCGAACCTCCTCGGACATTGAACAACTTTGCATAGCCGTGAACTCTTCTCGGATTTTGTTCTCGTTCGCAAACCGCCTTTGGGCCGTGAAATTCTCGACTGTGAACCCGAAGATCTTATCTCCTCGAGATGTGTTAGTGCCGAAGACTCCTAGGTATATATACAAATGTGACTGATTTTTCTCTCATTCAACACACTCCAACCACAAACACTCTCATTCTCTCTCTAGTAGCAAGGGCTGAAAACCTCCCCTCTCCTCAAGAACATCAAGTATTCTTCATCTTTATCAAACAATCACCTTCAAATCTTCATATACTTGGGCCAAAAACACTTGAATGTTCAAGTGTTCATCAATTCATCAAGAGCATCAGCCGAAAACCCAAGAACATCCTCACTTTATGGCCGTGAACTCAAGAACATCAAATGTTCTTGGGTCGTGAACACCTCTTCTGGTCGTGAACAGCTTACAACTTTCAAACTTTGCTTTTAACGCTCTTATTTGTAAGTTAAACTTGCAAATTAATCCATTTCCTATCATATTTGTGAACATATTCTCTAAAAATATGCATATATATTATTTGAAATACTTATAGGACTCAAAATCTAACTCGTGGAAATAACATCCTAAATCAAGTCTCCAATCAAGTCACTCACAAAAGGTGAGTTCATACCCCTACATTTTTATGATTTTTAACTATTTTTTTTGGGGGGATACAAGTGAAACACAATAAAATTGTGCTAATATCTTAAAAGATTTTTAAGTGTTTTAGTATATTTTAAATTGTTATAATTGTTAAAAATTACATATTTATATCTGTATAAATTATATAATTTGGATTCAGAAGATTTAGAATATGTAATTTGACCAAATTTACCATTCCTTGTTTGGTTGTGGGCTTGGGGTAAAGTTATTTAATCGAAGATCTAATTAATCACAATTATATAAATATTACATTTATATAAATATAAAATGATTTTCAAACTGTTTGATACAACATGAGTACAAACACGAAATTTCATGCAATAGCAGTACTACAGATTCATAATGGAAAACAAATAGCTAAACTATAATAGGTATAGTTTAGAGGACTCATTCATTGGTTTCAAGTTTCAAAGTACATAACAGGAAAACAAACATAGTACATAACAGAAAACAAATAGAGGACAACTGTTAGAAAACAAACAGATTACTTTAGTGAAAACAAACCTATAAACTACATTCTATACAGTTTATGAAACTTACTTACAATGTATTTATTACATAGTAATTCTTCAATGTTCTACGCGTAATCATCAATATAGCATTTGTGAGATTAACTTCATGTAATTTTCTAAGTACCAACCAAGTCCTGAAATTATAACCAGAGTCTCCTGGAGGGAGAGCACGACACTTGTATAAAGATCTATACGGGACTGACAATCCCACTCTTGAACTGCTAGCTACAGTTAGGCAGGCATGCCTGGGGTGACAAATGTCTTACATATTACGACGCCTGAAGAACGTCATGTTCAGGCGATCCTAGGTCATCTAGTATTGTTATAATAACTCATAATTTGATATTGAACCAAATGATTATTGTATGAATAAGTAACACTTCACATAGTTTTATCTAATTATAAAACTATAATACAATATCTTACAAGTATAAACATGGAATACTATTTCAATTCAGAGAAAACATACTTTCCTTAGTCTTATGAGAACTAAAATACATGGATATCCTAGAAATGATTTCTTCTCCTAAAGGAAAGAAATTGGGCATGGTCAAAAGTTTTGATCATAAGAGAAAAGCTAGTTCTGAAAAGGTTCCATGTGCAAATTCCAAAGAGTCCATTTGTTTCTACTGCCATGAGAAGGGACATTGGTTACGAAGCTGACGAATCTACCTGAAGGATCGCAATGATGGGAGAGTCGAGCTGCATGACTCTACTTCAGGTAAATCCAATATCTAACTCTATTAAGTTCATATTTGTAGATTCTTAATACATGATGTGATAAGATTGCATTTTGATGTTTAGTAGCATAGTTTTTCATTTGTACTTGAGTTGTAAGGACAATTTTTTCTGCATTTTTTATAAATAAAATAAATTTTGATTTTTGTCTTATTTATATATCCTTGCAATGGTAGTAGTGAAAATTTAATGTTTATATGTTTCTATTGAAATATGGATGTGATTCTTAGTTATGTTATTTGTGTAAATGTCGATAATTTACCAAATAAGGAATGATTCTCATCACCCAAGTTTCAATTGGACAGAAACTTGGAATCATGCAACTGGTATTGTATGATGAATGAAAACCTTTGTATTTGGGAAATTGAGACTAATTCATTGTTCACATATAGATGTGAGTCAAGTGAACGACTTGGGGATCTAGTACACATAGTTGTGCACTAGTCAAGTCCACCACAAAGAACAATAAGACCATTCATCATGATTTGCTAAAAGTTTAGTTAATATGGTTATGCTTAAAAGTTTAAGAGTGATTCTGAATCATTGGAAAAGTTTCAATAATAGCAGAACAAATAAGAAGAGTCAATTAGGCAAAAAGATAAAAGTTTCTTCATTCTGAAAAGAAGGGAGAGTTATTTTTTTATGATCATCTTAATGATTATGAAACCCTATCATAATTCATCCTCTTAGGACAACGTAGTGCACTAGTGTAACTAAGAAGAGGAATCAGGAATTGTTGAAATGATTAAATCAAAAAGTGAATCATTCTACGTTTCAAAAGGTCAAGTCTTAGAGTTATACCCCAAGATTGTGTATTGAGTGACATGTCTTAAGTAAGTAACACATCACAAAATGTAGAGTAGAAATGTTTCTCGCTCTTGCACATTTTAAAAAATTGCTAAGTTGTGATGTCTTGGATAAGATAAAGACCAACAAAGACCAATTGTGTGTTGTGTGTTTATCTTGATAAGAATCCGCACTAACTCTTGAATATTTGTTTGTCAAGGAATGTTTTTTGACAAGAGAATCTTATATGTCAAAAAGTTAGTGGGAGTCTTAAGGATCTTGAAAAGGATTTCAAGAACTAATCTAGTGTAAACCTATTTCTTTGACATATTATTATTTTTGTGCCATTCCTGACAAGTTAACTATGCATGTGAGTTCTACGAGTCCTCATTTGACTGCATAAAAGCAAAGCACCTTGATGAGTAAAAGTTCATTGATCGGTGAGGGTGAGCTGCTCAACAACTAGGAAGACATGGTAGGCCCTCGTGCTCCCAAGTGGCAAGAGATCGAGATTGAACAAGTTCGATCCATAAGAGTTTGGATTTTTCACAACATTTGTCTTACGATGATGGTTATGAAAAATTCACATGGATAGGAACACATACACCATAAAATCGAGTTACAAGGTTTCTCTCTATTTCATGAAAATGATTGTGAGGAAAAACTTTTATTAAGAAGTTTTTAAGAAGACAACATTATGTAATTTGCATTTCTCGAATTCGATTATGATCACGACATCCCTCTTCATAGTTCGAATTGTGAGCAATGGCAAAAGGATATGAACATTTGGTACTTATTGCTACAAGTTCTATAATTATTTAGACACACATATGAGTTATATAAGGAAAGGTGTATAAGTTTGAGAAGCTTAGGTAAAGTCTTATATAAGCATCTCATATCAGAAATATGAATTTTGGAAGTTAATAAGTATTGATTTCTAGAGGTCCAGCTGTTTTCTGAATACATGTCAAAGCTAGTGGGAACATAAGTCTTATGCTGGTCAGGAAATAATTATCATGTTAATGGGAGTATGATTATTATATTAAGTATTGCAAGTTAACAATATTAATTATAAAAAACAAAAGGTTTCAATTCGCAAAGTTGCAGAGATTGAAAAGTTGTTTTACTATAATTAAGGGAGAGAATATTATACTTCATTTCAAATCTAAAAGCTTAGATTGAGAAATTTTAATCAAATTTAGTCACAGGACATATATGAATGTTATGTTGAAAAGATTTAACATAAGGGCATTCTATATATTTCAATATTATAGCAAGAGACTAGGAAAGTACCATGTCTTTATGTAAGACATTATGTATCGTATCCCATATGCTTCAGGTATAGGATCGATTGCATATGCTGTAATATTCATCCGTTCTATCTATTCCAAATGCCTAGGGCATTACTGCGAAGGGGTTTCCTCAACAATAGATGTCCTAAAGGCAACCATGAGGGGGATAGAGTACACCGGTGAACACATCATTCACAACACATACAGGTTATGAACCTGTCAGCGTTCCACTGGACTGTCTAGAAAGAGTCATCGGTCGTCATCCATACTACGCTAGATGACTAGATCAACCACAACATTGAGGCCTCTCATCATTTTTACTTCATCACACATCAACTATCTACCCACGCTTTACCCAAAATTTTTGTATATATATATATATATATATATATATATATATATATATATATATACACACACACACAACTTAAAACCAGTATAATATATTCATGCAATACTCATTCCAAATAACAGATAATATATAAACACATAGCACATATTTTATAAAGAAATAATGCATATCTATGTGTTAGAAGAAAGCAACTACACACTCACTTGATAAGACGATGCTCGGACAGCACTACGGCTCTTAAAATAATAATCTTCGATGAAACCGGGATATCTTCCAAAAACCGGGCTTCTCGCGGGCAAAGCTTTAACTCGGAAACTCTTTTATTCTCGGGATCTTTAGGGCTTCGGGTCTCGTTTCGGGTCTCGGGATGATACAGGGGCTTCGGGGGGTATTTGTTGCCAAGTAGAAGAAAGAAAAAGGGTGAAGAAGTGAAAATTAGCAAAAAAGATCTACAGCCCTCGTGTTCTATTTATAGGGTGCTAAACCCCGATTTACGTTGGGCGTACTCCGCTGTCGACATGTACGCTGGGCGTATGCCTAGTACGCTGGCGTACTAGGTGGATCAGACCGGACGCGTCACGACTTCGGATAAGCTCCAAATTAATATTTTTATTTATTTATTTTATTTATTTAAAAACTACAGAAATTCATAACTTTTGCATACGAGCTCTGTTTTTGACGTTCTTTATATCCATGCGTAGGTGTGACTATGCTCTACGACTTTCGTTTAGACTCTGTCAGCTAATTTTGACTTTATTTTTATTATATTATTTTTAGTAGGCCGGGACAGGAAAACTCCGTTAGAAATTCATAACTTCTTCATCTGACGTCCGTTTTCATCTGTCTTTTTACCGTTGGACTACTATCGACGAGATCTTCGATTCTCGTTTAGATTGTTTCAGCTAGAAATCACTCGATCTCATATTCGAACTTTGGGCTGCATACTGCTAAATCGAAACTTAGAAAAATCATAGCTTCCTCATACGAAGTCAGATTTAGACGCTCTTATTATGTATGCTCTCGATTTAACATATTCTACGGCTTTTGTTTAGATTACTAAGGCTGAATATCGCTCTGTCGTAAATTCACTATTTACGTCACACAGTGTCGTACCAGTTCTGTCGCAAAACTTCGATAGGTCATAACTTCTTCGTCATAACTCGAATATCGACATTCTTTACAATTTTGGAATCCTTGTCACAACCACTACAACTTCCTTCATAGATATCGGGCTTGTCTAATATTTTATTATTATGCTTATTATTGTTCTTAATTCATTTAAGCCACACAATTAAGCATAAAACACATAATACTCAAATAATACATTCTTATTATTTCAAATTGAGTTACAAAGGTTAACCTAGACTATTACATCAACATTAATGCCTAGCCCAGAAATACGGGCGTTACACCATGCGACACTTATGGGTTTTAGCCATAAGAACATCCTCTGTGCTCATACAAACCCTAATGCTTGGATCTAGGTTTCTCTATTGTACATGCAATTCATCCAAGACTATAAACCCTAGATGTAGCATATGATAAACAATATAACATATAAATTAGGGTTTAGATCATACCTTGATTGTTATGTAGCAATAACAATCTCAAATCCTTCTTGTATTGACTTTAGAAAGCTTAGAGTCACAAATGTCACTCCTCTAATGGTTTACAAACACCAAGAGCAAGAGGATGAAGAGGAGAAGAGAAGGAGGCTGCCCTAAAACGTGTGGAAACCCTAGAAGGAAGCTTGTCCATGTTTTTGGGGCATAAGGGTTCTTTAAATAGTGAGGCTATTAGGGTTATCTAACAAGGAAACCCTAATTTGGATGCTTAAGCCCTAAGCAACCCATGGGCTCCTTCCTTAAAGGCCTTTGGATGATTTCAAATGGGTTTCCCCATAGAATTCGTCCACCCCTTTAATATGGAGTCCATTAGCTCAATATTCAACTATCATACAATTGACAGTTCAAGCCCCTTAAGTTTAATTAATCTATTTTAGCCACAAACTTAATTCTTATTAATTCTTGACTAATATTAATTAAACAATATGATTTCTCCTTTAATATATTATTCTCATAATATATTAATAAATCATATTTAATCATTTCTCTCCATAATTCATCCTATCAAGTTGCTTTGGTGAAGGCAACCCAAAAGGACCATGCACCATCGGGTCAAGTACATACCAAAATAGTTATGGACTTAGACACTAATCCAACAGTCTCCCACTTGGATAAGTCTAATAACTATGTTGCGTATGACTTCAGATCCTGATCTGCAATCGTAATTTTCTAAAGCCGCTGTCAACTCTAATCCTATCAGATACGCGTGTCCTTTAGATAAGGGATCATATATTCCTCCATTCTAGATATCGTATAGACTGAGACATGGATCTAAATCATTCTCTCTGTCTATGTGCTGTTTCCCAAATTCAGATTTATGACGACTGACAACAGACTACAATTTGAACACATCAAATTAGTCTCGGCCTGGCCAAGCACTTAGGTGCCATCACTAAATCATCGAGGGGCCCACAGATATCGCTTTTATCCTACTTTGAATAAAAGGAACGGATAAACTTTGACTCAATGTGTGACAACCCGAAATTTCCGTTCTGAACAAACCATATCAAGCCAATAGAAGTAGAGCAGTTACAGTGAAAACTAAGACTTCGAGTATAAGTTTGACAGTTTTCAGGATTTTACACTTAAGGAGATATTAGGAGAGTGGGTGCACTAGGGTTTTGTGCAACACTATTATTCCAATACTCTAGGACATTAGAGTTCATTCCAGGAATAAAAATATTTTCTGCCAAAAATATCTCAGGACTATAAATAGAATTCTGAACCAAATTGGTTCATTTGTTGGATTCCATTTAGAGAAAAGTCAAAATTCTCTCTCACGGATCTTCGGGTTTTATCCCAAATTGTGAGTACTTCGATCTAGTTATTTTATATAGCTTAGATTGTGTTTAGGAACACCAATTACATAACAAATCTGCAAGATTCGGGAGTTTACCGCCCAAGAACGTTCTTGGGGAGTAAACTCCAAAAAGTGGCTTAAATGCTACCTAGTCCTTTCCCCGTGACTTGTAACTACTTTAGACTTGTATGCTAGTGTGTATAAGACTAGAAAACATCAAAATCGGATTAATAACCCAAGATTTGGGAGTTTACCACCCAAGAACACTTGGGAGTAAACTCCATTTTAAGGTCCCAAAGGGTTCCAATGACCCTCAAAGCATTAGAACTCAAACTAGAAGCCTTCATTACATATTTAGGACACCAAAACAATTAAGATTCTGGGGTAAAAGAGAGTTCACGGCCAAGGAGGTTCTTGGGCCGTGAACTCCATGTTTGGGTGCCCAAAATGCCCTAAAAGCCTTCATTTAGCCAAGAGACTAGCCTAGAACATTACCTTGATGTGTCTAATACCCAAAACAATCAAAATACCAACACCTAGGGGGGTTCACGGCCGTAAACCCATGGCCATTTGGTTCATGGGCCGAAAACTCTAAATAGGGGTGTTTTGATGCCACAAACACTTCCTAAGGCTTAGGCTTAAATTAGGACAAGTACTTTAAAGTGTTTATAGCCTAGAAAACATAAGGAATCACTAGTATTGACGAGTTTACGGCCAAGAGTAGTTCTTGGGCTGTAAACACCTATAAAGGGGTCAAATGACACCCTAACTCCTTCCTTATGCCTAGAACCCAACATAGATCATTACCCAGAAATGTTTGAGACTTGAAAACACCATAAAAACCCTCCCAAGGGAGTTTACGGCCGTAAACTCCAAGGGAATATGGTCTCTGGGCCGTAAACTCCCCAAAGGAGTTAATATGGCACCCAAACACTTGTTATAGCCTTGAAACAATTCACCACATGAGTTGTAGAATTGGTAGACACCATTTAGGGACTTGGTTGAGAGTTTACGGATAGGAGTTTACTCCCTTGGGCCGTAAACTCCAAAGAACATGGTCAGTAGACCTTAAACTCCCATTTGAGGTATTGCACTCCTTTGTTGCAACCCATTAGCCTCCTAGCACTTGACCAAAAGTGTTTTCCTCGCGTTTAAATGTTTATACTTGTATAATTAGTGTTTTAATCACTAATTATTTAAATACATATGTCTTCATATGTAATTAGGATCATTGTGTGTGTCTAAGTCTTCACTTGACACCAAGCACTTGTCCGATCCTTCCGTACGATAACAGTCCGTTCAACTCCAGTCACTTACTGCAGGTGAGTTCATACCCCTTAACTAATGTTTTAAACTATTTTTAAATGTTTTATGGGGGGGGGGGGATACAAGTAGAATCATGCTACTTATTATATCAATCACATGTGATTAATAAGTAGAATTATGCTAGTTATTACATCAATCACATGTGATTAATATACAACATTCAAATGATTTGGCTACTCATTAGCCGTTTTACCAAACAGTTTCCTTCAAATGATTTTTATAAACATTTTATATGTTTTAAACTCCTTATTACAATGTACATCTTACTCTGTATATTACATTTCAAACTGATTTACAATTGTGTTTCAAACAAATGCTTCTTTATACTTAAACTGTTATATCAAACTTATGCCTTCAAACTGTTTTATAGATTGACATCAAGTCGATCTTTTCTTAAAATAATATTTATGATCAAATGTTTTACAAAACTTAGTTATGCTTTTATATTATAAATTGCATGCCTCTATATGTATAGTTATATAAGAAATATTTAAAAGACTTAGGAAGGCTATCCACCCTATTTCCTTTTCGCGCTTGAGATGTGGTCTGGTGGGATATCGGGTACTCGTCCGAAGGTCGTTTAAATATTAGTTATATATCATGTGTACATGTATAGTCATAAAAGGTCCTTTCCAGTTCATCTCATGCCCTTGGGTAGCAATGGTATACATCCATGTTCATACGTACCAGTTAGATTACTAGTAAACTGCCATATGGGTAGTTTAGGAAGATACTAGAACTATTACTAGAACACGATATCATACAATGAGTCAGTTCATTCATGAGTCAATACTTTCTAGAACATTACAGTACATTACTATACTAGCTAGATAGGGAGCACGTACATTACAGCTAGAACAGTTCGTTACATTATACTTACATTAATACGCTAATAAAATTGTGATCCACTGTATGGGAGCATGCCTTAATTGTCATGACCCGGGTTGTAGCCAGAGTCTCTTGGAGGGAGAGCGTGAGTTTACGTATAGATCTATACTGGATTGACTATCCTACACCTTGTTGCTAGCTACAGCAGGACCAGCAGGTCTTCGGGTGCCAAACGTCATACCTTATTTTCGACTATACGTTGTCGTTGTTACCAGTCTATAGTATGGTGCAATTTATCACATGATGCCTTAATATAAATCCGGTTTAAGGTAGTTAGTACAACAGTAGTTCTTATAGAGCTACGTTTTAGTACTACATAAATTTTCCCTATACATATATTTAGTGATCTTTTCACTTAAACTATAAATGTAAAAACTATATTTTGTTAATAATAGTTACACTTGGGAAAATTACACACTCTTACAAGAAACGAACATATAGAACAGTTAAGTCTTGGTAGAAGACTACATTGAGAATAGTTAAGTCTTGGTAGAAGACATCTTTATATAATAGTAGGAATCATAGGGATTTCTAGGGTTTTTCAAACGTTTACAGTTGTTTTACAAACATCTTCATACTTACAGTTCATATACAAATTCTTACATACAAATTAAGACACTAAATACTTATGATCTCACCAGCTTCAAAGCTGATACTCGCTTTCAAAATTACTTGTATCCTCAGGTCATCATAGACAGGTACCGATGCAAGGAGAAAGGAAGATGGAGCTTGTTCAAGACTCATCTTTCATTTTGATTTATGCTATAGTGTTTATCAAAATTTGACAGAACACATGTATAATAATTATATTATTAATGTAATGGATGATGTTGTTGCTTGTTTACTACTTTTCATTGTTGTGATACTGCACATGACGTCCTCCGCCCCAGAACATTTCCGCCGTTCTTGGTTTTGGGGTGTGAGACAATGCTCGCTTGCACTCACTCACCGAATCACACAAAACAATATGTTTTATAACACCAAGTTACTGATGCGTTTACATATTATCAATGTGTAACCGACTCGCAAGATACAACTCACACATCTCGGTTTCAAGAATATAAGATGTTATCGTCTCACCAATCACTCGTGATACTATCCATGAAGTGATCCAGGTGAGCGTGGGTTTAATCCAATGCTCAAATCATATTCATAAGCACTCATGAACGTTGCATCAAACATTTGCTTATGTCTAATGCTCTTTAGACAATCCACACACCAATTCACGACAGTCTTCATTCATATCTACTTCCAACATATGAACGACTGTGGCCCGTTTGAATAATTTGACTGTTCTCAACCAATTAAATTATCCAGGAAGTCAAAACATGCAATGTGAAACACAAGAATAATACTAATCCCATATGGCCTCAAACCTTTGAGTATAAATAAAACACCTTTTTTTTATCACCATATTGATTACTCATTATTTGTTGTTTCGGGTAATCAACTTCTTACATGAATTACAACACTTGTCCCATGCTCTTAGCATACACACAATGTTTAACTACGGTTCTTACTTTGTGAAATAGATCAAATGAACACATTTCCAATCATACTCATTTCATAACTCCTAATCCCTTTTCATAAGTGAAAGAATATCAAATTTTTGCCACTTATGGAATATGTTAGATTCTAACATTTTATGCAATGATCCTTTTGTAATGTCACTGCACTAAAGTCACAATGACTATTGCCAATGAAATTACAAAGTCCTCTACCGGAGATTGTTACAAGATAATTCCATATATGTGATGTCTCTTACTCAAAGTACATTCCTTTGAACATCATTTTGCATAAAATTTCTAATCCAGACATTGATTCTTAATATCCAATTCCCAATATGGAAACCTTTCCATACTTACCATATGACAACTCATTCTCAATAAAATCTTATCTATTCATAATAATGTCGATATGGGCCATCCAATATCATGCTTCCAACTACTCAGAAGCGACCAATCCTCGACAAACTTTGGATTGTCCTTTGATAGTTTTCTAATTATCTTAGTCAAAACCGATTCTTGTCCTTTTCCCTCTAAATGCACTAGACATTTGGAAAATTTTAGAATGGTCAAATAGTATAGCATTTGCCATCGATCCTATACCCGAAGCGTATGCGACACGATGCATAATGTCTTACATAAAGATTCGATACTTTATCAAACTTCTGCCACAATATTTTATGTGCTACGTTCTCTCAGTTCGAAATATGAAGAGGAATGTCGTAATCATAATCGAATTTTAAGAACGCACTATGTTTCATTGACTAAATTTATTAACATTCCATAACCTAAGTGTTGGGTCGAAGATTCATCTATGTGTTGCGTCATTGGGCTCGGCTGTTAGTCCATTTATTTTGTGCTCCAGTTTTGGGCCTGTCCAACCGTGAGCTTGCTAGGTTTATTATATAAGTATATGCTTGCATGCATATTAGAAAAACGATTAACGCTTTAGAGAATTACGATAGTATCACAGATTTCTTTATCGTTCTTGTAAACCTCCAACCCTCTACAGTTGATGTTCTTGATCGAGCTCTTCTGAGGGTTTATTTTATAATCATTCGACACGTTTGATTCATCCTTGACTTGTTCTTTATTTTCGTGTTCTTGCTGTTTAATCATTATTTACCTGTTTGAGATCTAATCGATCTTCAAGATTAAGTTTTAATCTCATCAATTGGTATCAGAGCAGGAGGCTGTGTAATCGATACACTTCTTTTCTGTGAAAAGGTTTCAATTAGGGTTTTTTCGCAATTACTGATATTTATTGAGCCGTCATCTCATTATTGACGTATCTTGATATTTATTGTTTTGCCCTAATCTGATTTATTACAAGTCTGATCTTTAAACAGGTTATTCGATCATTATGGACGAGACGCAATCGAATCCCATCAATATTTCCAACAGCATTGGTTCAACCACGAAGATTCCCATTCTATATACCCATGATTATGAAGTCTGGGCGCATCACTTCGAAGACTATGTTATAGGATCTGAGGATAATGGATACCTCATATGGGAAGCAATTATTAATGGACCATTTTCTCATTCTGCAACGTCGAGGATTATCAAAACTCAAAAGGAGTATAATGATCTGCTGAAGGATGTTAAAGATATTGCGCAAGATGAAAAGGATAAATTCCAGTGCAATATCAAGGCGTTAAGATTGATCAGATTCGCCCTTCAGTCCGACACTTTCAGGTTGGTAAGCTCATGAACGACGGCAAAGGAAGTCTGGGATAGGCTTCGTGAACTGTACTCTACAGACGAGGATCTTGAACACTCTATCCAAACCTTGCTCTTATCTGAGTTTGGAGAATTCAGGCAAGGAGCCGAAGAAACTGTGACCCAAACGTTCGATCTCTTCAATCATCTTCTCAGCAAGATGATCAAAAATGACATCGAAAGGAAGCTTATCGAGCAGAAGGTTATGTTTCTAAATGGTCTGAGGTCAGAATGGAGAGCAGTGGTATCTATAGTTAAAGCCCATGAGCAGTTTAAATCATATTCTTTGGCGAAACTGGTGGGTATTCTCAAGTCTCAGGAGAAGATTGTGCTGCAGGAAAAGAATGTTGTCTCAAGCCTAGGTTCGCTGGCCCTCCTGTCAAAAAGTAAAGCTGTGATGGAGGATGAAGACCTCAACTTGGAGGAGTATGACCTCACGTATGAGGATTATGCTATGATGGTGTCTAACCCCAAGAGGTTCATTAAGAAGAGATTCCCCAACAACAAAAACCGAAACTGGCAGGGGAGTTATAGTTCAGAAAAGGTTAACAATGAACCGAAGGTTGAAGAGCCCAAGAAGGAACCGAAGGCAGATGGTGATTCTGGAGTAAGCTGTTACTACTGTGGAGGGAAAAACCACTATGCTAAGGATTGTGTCCTCAAAAAGATGACTGAAAAAGATGAGGAAAAGGATGAGGAAGCTTTGTTGCAGAAAAAGCTTGATGAAATGAGAAAGAAGAAATCTACCGCTAACTCTTCCATAAATGCTCTAATTGTGCAGGGTTCGGTTGCTGATGGCGAGTTCGGTGGAGTGGAAGTTTGGTCAACCGACTCTGAAGACGATGAAGTGAGGAAGCCTTCACATGGAAAGGCTTGTGTGGCAAAGGAGGAGAGCAGTGGAGGAAGGTGCTTCATGGTGTCCGATGTATCTCAGATGAGGGGATACAACACTGATGGTGGAAGCAATGAACCAAAGGAGCAGCATGATATGTGCTTTATGGCCAAACCGCTCAGCGTGCAGTTCAACGAGCTCGATGAACTGATCAAGAAGGTACAATCGGTTTTTGTTTCATTTAAAGTACCACAATCCTCATATGAAAAAGAACTAAAAAATGTTAATTCACGAATTTCTCATCTAGATAGTAGTTTAACTCAAACTCGAGTCACCAATTATAACCTAACTGATCAATTAAGCAGGGTGTCTTCGAAGAGTGAGGAGCGGCGCATGTGGATCGAGTTGAAGGAGTCTGAATTAGTCAAAATAAAAGATGAAAACATTTATTTATAAAGAGACAATTTAAAGTTGTTAAAACAGCGTAATGTTTTTTGTTTAATTGCAAAACGTCTTTATTCTAATATTACTCAGCTTCACTTGGACTGTGAAATAGGCCAAAAGATTCATCGCATGATTTTGCCCTTCCTTGAGTTTAAGGAGGATGAAATTGATGCTGAAGCTTATAATTGTGAGAGTGTGATATCATCTGATGACGTTAATCCGACCTACATGTATGGACTGGACAAAATAGAATCTTTCATTAAATCCAAGGACCACAAGAACATGCTTAAAAACCTTTTGGATGAAAATGATAGACTTAAACTGAGAACCGAAACCATACAAAAATTTGACTCTTTAAACGCCAACTTGAGCTCAGAAAACAAAATTGATATTGAAAATGCATCTGAGCTTAATGAGGATGACAATATGAGTGAAATTTCTGTAGAGGACACGGTTGACTGCTCAGAATTTGTGAAAAGCGAACCTGAAGACCACAAGAATCTAATTTCAGAAAATTCAGTGGAGTTCGCTCGATTGTCCCAACAAAAGTCCCCGATCTTAGCAGAAAAAGCGGTTGTATATCAAAAGGTCAGGACCACTCCAAATCAAGTGTACAAGGTCACTGGAGTAACCGAACATCAGACTGCTACACTCACAGCTATTTTAAACGAAGACAATGCTGATGGCTGCGATGAGTACTTCTGGTCAGCTCCAATCGATAATGCAAATGAAACGGTAGGCTTATCAGAAAGAACCTCATGGATGAGTAAAGGTAGATACATACCAGAACCCTTGAACAAGCCAGATAATTTCGATGAGCCAAGCACCAGTGGTACGAAAGACATTCTTCAAGAAAATGGAAGTTCAGCAAAAGAAGACATTCCTTCTAGTTCCTCAGTTCAAAGTGAAACTCCCACAGTTCAAAGTGAACCACCCAAAGAGAAACCGAAAATGAAAGCCAATATCCATCATCAACCGAAGCAGATGAGGAATCAGAAACGTGAAAGGAACTAGAGATACAGGAAGAATCTCTCTGAAAGGAAACAATTCTGGCAATCCCAGAATGCATATTTCTCACATCAAGACAAGAATCTAAAGTTTGAGAATAATCCTGTTAAAAAGCACGAGAGCCACAATAACCGAAAGCCAAGGTTCGGTTCAGAGAACAAATCCAACCAAAAGCCAAGGTTCGGTTCAGAGAACGAATCCAACCAAAAAACAAGGTTCGGTTTAGAAGATGATACCAACCAAAAGCAAAGGTTCGGTTCTAAAGTCAAAATAGATCAAAACTCTAAGGTCAGTCCCACCAATAATCAAAAGCAAAAGGGTCACCTAGAGTCTCCAGCCAAGAAGTTATCTCAATCTAAGCCCTCTCATTCTCACTCATCTAATTCTTCTAATTCTTCCAATTCATCTCCTTCTCACTCAAAAGTTCATTCTGTTCGTTCTCAAAAATCTCATTCGTCAGCTGAACAAAAAGGCAAATAGAAGTATTCAGCATCCAAACCAGAGTCTAAACCGAATGCACCTAATCCTAATAAAATCAAAGTTTTTACCATTAAAAGGAAAGATGAAACAACACTAATAAAATGAACATATCTTGTTGACATCTCTCTTACTATTCCTGTACCTGTGAAAGGCTCACGAGGACCCAAGAAACTTTGGGTTCCTAAATCTGCTTAATTTTTGCAGGTTATAAGTGACGAGCAGTTTGACGAAGAATGGTACATCGATAGTGGCTGCTTGCGTCACATGACAGGGAGGAAAGAAGAGCTCAGGGAATACAGGTCTCTTTCAAATGGTGGCAACGTCAAGTTTGGGAATAACTCTTTCGGCACCATAAAGGGATGCAGAATGATTACCAATGGTGATTTCACTATAAGAAAAGTGGCATATGTAGAAGGGCTACAACATAACCTCATTAGTGTATCTCAGCTTGTTGGAGGTACAGGTATCAAAGTCTCATTCGACGATGAAGGTTCTGAAATTATTGAAAAGAAGACAAAGAAAGTAATTCTCAAGTCGGAGCGTAAGGGTGAAATGTTTCCTCTAAACCTTAAACCCATCAAAGGAAACCCAGCTATATGCATGTTATCAAAAGCACAATCTGACGAAAGCTGGTTGTGGCACCGAAGACTCTCTCATCTCAACTTTAAAGATATCAACAAAATTGTCACTGGAGGTCATGTTCGTGGTCTTCCATTGCTCAAGTTCGACAGAGATCATTTGTGTGATGCATGCGAAATGGGGAAGCAAAGTCGTCAAAGTCATTCATCTATAATCAACACGAAAGTTGTTGAACCACTCGAATTACTTCGTATTGATTTGTGTGGTCCATCATCTATCGAAAGCATCGGTGGTAGCAAGTATATTCTTGTTATTGTTGATGACTTTTCACGATTTACATGGGTGTTCTTTCTGAAGCTCAAATCTGAAGCGAATCATAAGCTGAAAGTGTTCATCAAGCAGATTGAAGTACAGCTCAAGAAGGTCGTTCGCAACATCAGGAGCGACAATGGTCTGGAATTCAAGAATAGGGAATTTGAAGAATTTCTAGCAGAAAAGGGAATAAGTCACAACTTCTCAGCTCCCTACACACCTCAACAGAACGGAATTGTCGAAAGACGAAACCGATCTTTGTGTGAAGCTGCCCGAACAATGCTAAGTTTCGCTTCCTTACCTCTTTATTTTTGGGCTGATGCAATTTCTGCTGCTTGTTTTACACAGAACAGGTCCTATCTCAACAAGCGATTCACGCTCACACCTTATGAGATTCTCAACAACAGGAAGCCCAATGTGAAATTCTTCCACGTGTTCGGCTCACGGTGTTTCATCTTTAACTCTAAAGAACACCGCAACAAGTTCGATGTCAAAGCCGACGAGGGAATCTTTCTGGGCTACTCTCTCACATCCAAAGCATACAGAGTCCTAAACAAGCGTTCGAGAAAAATCGAAGAGACCTATTACGTGACTTTCGACGATAGCTATGTCAAAAAGCTACAGGCCAAAGAAGACACAGCTGGGGAAATCTTTCCTCAAACTGGCCAGGTCACAGTCTCGATCGCTAATCTATTCGAGAAGTTTATGGAGCTATTTGACAAACCAGAGAAAGCTACTCTCTCAGAAGCAGGCGGAGCAGACAACAAGGTAGACCATATGAAGCAAATTATCGAGGAAGCTGCCCGGAGAATGAACGAAGGAGGATCGAATTCTGATGAACCTCCATCCAACGATGCTTCAGTCGAGGGGGAGCCAAGCTCTACAACTGCTACCGAAAGTCCAACTCCAACCGAAAGTACTTCTCCAACCGAAAGTGCGTCACCAACCGAAGGTGCATCAACGCCTGAATACCAAGCACCGCAAGAAACCTCTGGACCTCAAGTTTCTCAAAGCATTCCAGAAAGCTCATCTATCGAAGGGGAGCAAGCTGCTATGACGCTCGACTACGAAAGCCAATCCGAGCCAGAAGAAATGATCAACGCTGAACTGGACCCCACCTTTGATCCAAACTACCCTCCTCTTATCAAACGGACCAGAGATCATCCTATCTCTCAAGTGGTTGGTGATGTCTCTGAAAAGGTCCTGACCCGATCACAACTCAAGGCAAAACAGACATCCTTATTTTCCAAAGTTGAGTTTTGTATGTTTAACTCATTGGTATCAAAAGTTGAACCGAAGACAGTTAACACTGCTCTCGATCACTCCGATTGGGTTCAAGCAATGCAAGACGAACTGAACGAATTTGAAAGGAACAAAGTCTGGCGCCTCATTCCAACTCCTCCAGATGCCTCGGTTGTTGGTCTCAAATGGGTCTTTAGGAATAAAATGGACAAGGAAGGGAACGTTATAAGGAACAAAGCTCGTCTGGTAGTAAAGGGATATTGTCAGGAGGAAGGGATTGATTATGAAGAGACTTTCGCTCCTGTAGCTAGGCTGGAATCTGTAAGAATATTTCTTGCTTACGCTGCCCACAAAAACTTTGAAGTTTTCCAAATGGACGTCAAGTGTGCATTTCTTAATGGAGAACTCGAAGAAACCGTGTATGTGGAGCAACCTCCTGGGTTCATGAACGAAAAATATCCAAATCATTGATACATTATGGATAAAGCTGTGTATGGACTCAAACAAGCTCCGAGAGCCTGGTATGAAACGCTAACTAAATTCTTAAAGATGTCCAAATTCAAACAAGGTTCGGTTGACCCAACCTTCTTTCGCAAAAAGGAAGGTAACCACCTTATGATCGTTCAAATTTATGTCGATGATATCATCTTTGGCTCAACGAATCCCAGCCTAACAGCTGATTTCAGAAAGCTGATGGAGACTAAATTCGAAATGAGCTCAATGGGTCCTATTAACTTTTTCCTTGGTTTAAATATTAGACAGGGACCCGAAGGCATCTTTATCAATCAGGAAGCTTACACGAAGACTCTCTTAGCAAAATTTGCCATGATGGGAGATTCCAAAATTAAAGTCCCAATGGCATTCGACACCAAACTAACTCCATCCCTGGACAAACCGGCTGTTGATATCACGCTCTATCGTCAAATGATTGGCTCACTAATGTATCTTACTGCTAGCAGGCCTGACATCATGTCTTCTGTGTGTTATTGTGCTCAATTTCAGGCAAACCCACGCGAACCTCACATGCTTGCAGTAAAGAACATTCTACGCTATCTGAAGCGAACCACCTCCTTAGGTCTATGGTATCCTTCCAACTCAGGCTTCTTCGTTCAAGCCTATTCAGATGCTGACCTTGGAGGATGTGGACTCGACAGAAAAAGCACCACTGGTGGCTGTCAATTCCTTGACGGGAAGTTGGTTAGCTGGCAATCCAAGAAACAAACGTGCGTGTCGTTGTCTACTGCCGAAGCGGAATACATAGCCGCTGCATCCTGCACCTCTCAAGTGATTTGGATCCAGAGTCAACTTCGAGACTATGGACTCAATATGAAGAAGATCCCACTATATTGTGACTCTGAAAGTGCAATTAGGATCTGTCATAACCCAGTGCAACACTCTAAAACCAAACACATAGCACTGAGGTATCACTTCATCAAAGATCACGTGGAAGATGGAAACGTCGAAGTACACTTTGTAAGAACCACTGATCAACTAGCTGACGTCTTTACCAAAGCTCTTCCTGAAGCATCATTCAACAGAATATTGCAAGGGCTAGGTATGATGGAATCAGAGTCAGTACCTCAAACTACCTCTCAACCTCAAACGTAAGAAGCGAAATTGACCGAACGTTCAGGTTCGGTTAAATCATCTGACTCGCTCATCACCAAAAAGGTAGTTTTCTTGTTTGTATATTTCTTGTACAAAGTTGTTTATCTTAGTGTTAAAAGTATTTTCTGATTGCATGTCTAAATTCCTTGGTCTTCTAAAATTTTCCAAAACCGAAACCTACCGAAGGTTCGAGTTCGGTTTCTCAAAATTTTCCAACACCGAAACCTACCGAAGGTTCGGGTTCGGTTTCTCAAAATTTTCCAAAACCGAAACCTACCGAAGGTTCGGGTTCGGTTTTTCAAAATTTTCTTAAACCGAAACCAACCGAACGCTCAGATTCGGTTTTTCAAAATTTTCTTGAACCGAAACCAACCGAATGCTCGGGTTCGGTTTTTCAAAATTTTCTTGAACCGAAACCAACCGAACGCTCGGGTTCGGTTTTTCAAAATTTTCCCAACCGAAACCAACCGAACGTTCGGGTTCGGTTACCAAATTTTTCCAAAGTTTTTTTTACTCTTTCTAAGTCTATTTTTTTCTTGCTTATTTTATTTTATTTTATTTTTATTTTTTCTCTATTTCAAAAACTCCAAAAATATTTTTCTCTTTTAATTATGTTTGTGTGTGTGTTCGTTTATGGGGATATAATTGTTGGATTACATAAGTGTCCCTAGAAGCATGCTGCTGTATGTGTCCCAAGCCTCATAAGATTCTGAATAAAAGCCTTAATGACTTGGTATAAACAAACCTTGTCTTCCCAATCAGGCTATCATATTTATTCTAATCGTGAGCTACCTTACTCTTTTCTCACATGAGATAAGAGTTTTCTGCTTGGTCCTTATTTTCGCAGCAGAGGTACTTTAATTTCTTACAACATCTCCATTACAATTCTCCATTACATTCGTTTCATCAACGTAACCCTTGAGACTCTCAGAAATTACCACTGAGGTTTATGGTTACACAACAACTGTGTTTATGATCTCAGTTTCGTGCCACTACGAGCTGAGTGAAACCCAAAATTTAACACCAACTCTGAATTGACGGTGAACAATAAATTTGCTCAAGTATTCACCAACGAATTGACGGATGTATCCTACTGAAATCTCAAATTTTTATTTTTGTGTGATTCCTATGAAATTGTTAAACACCATAACATTTCTTCCCTTGGGATCCAGTTTTTAATTTTTTCTGAGATTTTATATTTTCCAAGCCAATTTAAAATTAATTCCTATCTACTTGTTCAACAGACTACACCGGTCTCACAAGTACTTTGTTCACTTTCTTTCTTATTTCAAGATTAGAATTGTTGACTCAAAGCGAAAGCCACCCTTACTTAGCCTAATTAAAAGAAGCCTTTCAACATTTATTAATAAATGTTTGATCATCATTCAACGGGAATCCACATAAACAGTTTAAGGTCTCTCTTGATCTTGAAGGAAGAGATACGTGACCGGGATCACTTGTTTCATGTCATTATTGACATCACATTTATTCCTAAAAAGAGTTGCTTTATTTCTTATTTTTTACACTCTTCGCACGAAAATCTTTGATTTTCCAAAATTCTGTTACTAATAATTACAGGCTGTATTATTGCTTTGGTGGTTAATTATCAAGTTGAGGTCAAAAATCATCCACGTGGGCAATTAATTCAAAAGATGCCATTTCGAAGATAAGACGAAGGGTTGCTGACTCAGGTGGGAGTTAAAAGGATTGAATTTCAAACGACGGTAAAAAAGGAACGCGTGTGAATGTGGAACGCCCATACTTTTACTGCCATCATGGACGTGTGTGCGAATTTCAAGCGACACCCCTCTGGCACTTAAAGGCGCGTGAGGATTTGAAACGGTATGTTCTGAACCGGCACTTGTTGGGCGGCGTGATCCTAGGAATCTGACACTCTCTCTCCTACGTGATCATCGCATGCCTTAACTGTCACGCATCTGTCATTCCGGAAACCTTTTCGTATTTCCATAGAAGATTTGAAACGATTTTTCTCTCTCCTTTCACCCACAATAAAAGGCAGTCAATACTTCCATTTACCTCTTTACTGCATCCGGATTTTCTAGAGAGCAAAAACTCCCAAAAAGCTTTACTGTTCATCTTCTTCTTCCTAACTTCAACAATGGCAGACTCATCCTCCGTCCATGCTACCTCACACATACTACCCATTCGCCCTCACCAATGCTTGGTGATCGACCTAAACCCTCCGGCGTACGACTCTTATATGTCGCCGATCATCGAGTGCCTGAAGTACTCACAAATCGCTCCAGCTCTTTCTAGGGTTGAGTCTGTGCCCATGGAGATTCTCTCACAGGTGTATGCGACTGCACATTACGACAAAGCAGTCGAGCGGGTGTTCTTCGAGGTTGCTGATCACAAGACCTCCATTTCTCGACAACGATTTTGCACACTGCTTGGGTTGGCTGCTGATCCTACAAGAATCAATCCGGAGACAATTCCGATTGGGCATCTTTACAACATGTTTTACAATATGGGGTACACGGAGGTGCTCTCCTCTGTCGCGAAGTTCAAGAAATCCTGCTTGCCGCCATAGTGGAATGACATGTTCACAGTCCTCTTCAAGGGCTTATCTGAACGGAGCTCAGGATCCGACGGTTCTAGTCGACTGTTCTTGTCGATTATGTATGCAATCTATAACGGAGTCAATCTTGACTTTGGGTTGGTCCTCTGGCAACAGCTCATCCAGAGCCTTTCTTCTTCATCACGACATTCTGAGGTGTCGTATGCCCGGTTTTGGATTCTTATCACCAAATGGGCGATGGACAAACTTGATGTCCCAACTGTTGCTGGTGCATCGATGTCTTCGATCGGTACGTTTCATACCACGAAGATCATCGTCTCTGATGCATCTAAGTTTTCGTTCATTGGCTCTATTCCGGAGACAATGTATGGCGATGTTCCCTCTGACAGCAGGCTCATCCGGACGATTAAGGAGTTCAGGGCAACTGGACCTAGGAAACTTACACCGGAAATGCTAAAGTCCATCCATGATGCTGACAAACCAGTTAACAGGGGCAAAAAGGCGGATAAAGGGAAGCAAGTGACCAAAGCTCCTAAAGGTCCTTCTCCCAGGAAGAGGAAACAAACAAAACCTGCACAGTCACCGCAACCGAAGAGAAGGAAGACTCAACCGAAGCGAAAACTTCTTATCCCTTCCTCTTCGAGTGACTCAGAAGGCGAGCGTTCGGGTTCGGACAACTCTCAAAGAGGCGAAACCCCTCAAAGAGGCAACACCCCACCCCGATCACCTACCCCAGACATGGAAATTCATGTCTCTCCAGTTCCTTCACCTCCTCAAACCATCCCTACTTCCATTCCCACCATAACCCCCACTACCACCATTCCTCAAACCTCTTTCCCTATACCACCACCCATTTTCACAGATACCACTACCACACACTGCAAAGGTTACAACCAACGTATCTGATACGGGGGTTCATACCAGTGCAACCGAAACACCACCCGTAACCGAACCACCTCAAACCGAAACCCAGCATACAACCGAACCTACCCATACTCAACCACCACCCGAAACTACCCCCATAAATACTCAACCTAAACCTACAAACACCACCACACCCCCAGCTTCACCACCCCCACATCTCCAGATCAATGCCTCTGATGGAGATAACCCGTTCCTTGGCGGTGAAAACATGACCTTCGATTCGGTCTACTTTAGTCCGTTTCAGGTTCAAAGTGACGAAGAGGACGATGCTCCAGTGACGAAGAAGCATCTTAAGGAGCTAAACAAGAAGGTTGACTTACTTCTTGCTTCATCTTCCAACAACCAGTCCTCTCTCTCTGAAGCCGCTCTTCAGAAGATTGTTGATGCCTTCTCCAGGGCTCAGCATGATTCTGTAGCTTCAGCCACAGCCGCCATTGACGCCTCCACAAAAGCCTGTGAGGCTGCGACCGCAAAAGTCGATAAACTATTCTCAGACGCCTCTTCCCTGTTGAAGTCCGTACAGGAGAGCGCTGATGCCACCAAGACAACTTTGGATCCAATCGTTCAGCAATTGGCAAATTTCGTCTCAACGGAGTTACAGTCATTCGCTAAACTTCGCCAATCCATCAGCGATGACAACTCGGCCCTTCGTGCATCCATTGACGAGCGCCTCGCTAAACTCCAGGAGGATCTCGCAGCTGAAAATTCGTTAATGGACGTTCTGGCAAGCAAAACCACCGCCCTTAAGGTCAAGAGCACTCAGCTTTCAAACTCTCAACAACAGATTGAAGCTCTTCGATCCGAACGGGAGGTTATAAAATCTTGTGTTTCGGATGTACACGCTGCCCTATCCAACATCCTGGAAGCACATGATCCGATTCTCAATCATTCGGTGAGGCGAACCCTTGCTGAAAAACTTGCTCCTGCCCTGGACCTTCTCAGTAAAATCGAAGGCTTACCTAGTTTTGTGTCCGATCCGAAACAAGGGGGAGAAGGGAAGAAGTCTGGATCGAAACCACCTCCTTCCTCAACAGCTACTCACACAACCGAACCACCTCCGACTGGTCAAACTTCGGGTTCGGGTGTGAAGGATAAAGGGAAAAACATAGCTGAGGAAGAAGATGAAGATGAAGATAGAGAAACCATTGCGGACATGTTGAAGCGCAAAAACAGTCGCAATGTCGATGATGACTACATTCGTGTGGCGCGAGAGGCTGAAGAAGCCGAATGCAAGAAGAAAGAAGCCCACGATCTCCTTGAGAGCAGGAATGCTCTCTTCCCTGCCTGGACTCGGGAGCGAATGATTAAGGAGGCCATAGATACTCCTAGCATCCTATGGCTCAAGCTGGTGATCTCCTTCGACTGCTATAATTCTGTCGATTCGCAGTTCGACATGCCGTTGACTCGAAAGGCGTTTATCTTCCACGCCTTCTCCAATATTTTTGAAGTCCCTCATCCTAATCCTGAGGTTGATAGGGAGCTGATCGAATTCTATCTGAAGGCTGCTCAACCTCAATATCAAACATGGAGCGCCCAGAAGATAGTGAATGTTCGGGTCTTAAAGCCTTATTCCGAAGGAAGATTCATTAACGTTCGGTTCAAGGTGATTCGAGGGTCTGCAAGAACTGAACATCTTATATCCCTGGCAGATCTACCGAATCTAAATCCTCATGATTGGATTGTCTTGCATAACATCCTTTTGACGAATGAAGCCGAATATGGTCCAATTATAGACCATCTCAAAAGGATGTTAGTCTGTTACATTATGGAGGTTGCCCTAATGGATCAGGAGGTAGCCACAGTCTTCAAGAAGAAACCGAAGATAGCTCCTGTGGGATCAGCCAGTGATCCCAATCAAATGCAAATGGGCAAGATCGACCCGAGACGCAATTCGGTCATGTTCACTAGAGCAGAAGGACAGAAATGTCTCTTTGCTTTAGCTGACAAACATCTTTACACCACTACTTGTCTAGAGCATGTGCTATCAATCATCCGAAGGTGTAAAGAGAATGCATCGGATGATGTCAAGTACTTCAACGATATGATCCAATGGTATATCAGGTTTAGACAGACGATACTGGCTCTTATTTCTCGTCTGTTCCAGACCGTGAAGAAGAAGGTACCTGCTGCCGCTGCTGGCCCAAGTAACAAGTAAAGATCTCGCTCCAATTGACGCAAAGGGGGAGATTGTTGGGTCGAAGATTCATCTATGTGTTGCGTCATTGGGCTTGGCTGTTAGTCCATTTATTTTGTGCTCCGGTTTTGGGCCTGTCCAACCGTGAGCTTGCTAGGTTTATTATATAAGTATATGCTTGCATGCATATTAGAAAAACGATTAACGCTTTAGAGAATTACGATAGTATCACAGATTTCTTCACCGTTCTTGTAAACCTCCAACCCTCTACAGTTGATGTTCTTGATCGAGCTCTTCTGAGGGTTTATTTTATAATCATTCGACACGTTTGATTCATCCTTGACTTGTTCTTTATTTTCGTGTTCTTTCTGTTTAATCATTATTTACCTGTTTGAGATCTAATCGATCTTCAAGATTAAGTTTTAATCTCATCACTAAGCCTTTAGATTTGAAATGAAGCATAATATTCTCTCCCTTAATTATAGCAAAACAACCATTGCGACTTTGCAAAGTATAACTCTTGTTTTCTATAATTAATATTGCTAACTTGCAATACTTGCCTTAATAATCATGCAATCATAACATTTATGCTCCCACTATCACGATTATTATTATAAACATAACACTTATGCTCCTACTAGCTTTGACATGTATTCAGAAACAACTTAACTTTCAGAAAAACAATGCCTATTGAATTTCTTTAAGTTCATATTTCTAATACCCAATGCTTTGATAATCTTTTATCAATGCTTCTTAACCTTATACACCTTTGCCTTAGATATCTCATATGTGTGTCTTAAACAATTCAGACTAATTGCCAAATCTCATAATTCGAATCATGGAAAGGGATACCGTAACCATAATCGAATTCGAGAAAACAAATTTCATAATCACTATCTTCTTAAAATCTTCCTTAGTGAAAGCATTTCCTCACAGTCATTTTCATGAAGGAGGGAATCTTATGACACTTAGATTTTAATGGTGTATGTGTTCTTATCCATGTGAATTTGTCAAAACCAAAGTTTACGACAAATTCAAACTCATATGGACCGAACTTTCTTAATCTTGATTTCTTGCCTTATGGTAACACAGCTGCCCACCATGTCTTCAAAGTAGTTAAGCAGCTCACCCTTTCCTATCAATGTACTTTCAGTTGATCAAGGTCCTTGCCTTTTATGCATTCAAATGAGAATTTATAGGCTCACATGCATAATTAACTCAATTGGAACGGCACAGAAACTAGGTAATGTCAACACGATAGGTTGTAAACCTCTACTCGTGTGCTAGTGATGATTGATAAGGTTTATTCTTGATTTTTTCTTGAAACCTTTCAAGACCATTAAGACTCCCACTGACTCCTTGACATATAATATTCTCTTGTCAATAAACATTTCTTGACAAACAAATATTCAAGAGTTAGTGTATCTTTTATCAAGACCAAAAACACTTCATAAAATTGGTCCTAGTTGGTCTTTGTCTTGTCCAATACATCACAACTTACCAATTTCAAATGTGTGAGAATAAGAAAACCTTTTTCCAAATTCTACATTTGATGAATTTTATAAACCTTCTTAAGACTTGTCACTCAATATTACAATCTTAACTCTAGCTAAGACTTTCTTTGGAATGAAGTATGATTGACTTCTTGATTTAACCATTTCTTCAATTCTTGATTCCTCTTCTTATACATACACTTGTACTAAGACTTATTTAGAGGATCAATTAAAATATGGTTCTTAATCATTAAGTCATATCATAAAGCATAAAAGGTACTCTCCCTTCTTCTTAGAATAGAGAAACTTTTATCTTTCTGCCTACTTGATTCTTCTTATTCATTCTGCTATTGATTTAAATCCTTTTCAATCAATTCAGAATTACACTTAATCTTATAAGCATAATCATATTTACTAATCCTTTAGTAAATCATGACGAATATCTTTGTTACCCTTGTGGTGGACTTGATCAACACACAACTTTGTGTACTCGATCTCCTAGTCCTTCACTTGACACTTTGTCAACGAATTAGTCTAATTTCCAAATATGAAATTTCTCATTCATCGTGCAACCAAGTTGCATGATTCCAAGTTTCTGTCCAATTGAAACTTGGGCGATGAAAAACTTTCCTTATTTGGTAAATTCTCGACATTTCCACAATTATCATAATTAAGAATCACATCCACTTGTTGTAGAAATATATGAACATCAATTTTTCATAACGATTTTATTGCAAGGAAATAAATAAATAAATAAATAAGTCATATCAAAATTTTATTTTATTCATAAAAGCAGCGGAAAACATTTGTCCTTACAATGCAAAATCAACTGAAAACTATGTAGTCAAATATTCCTAACAATCTTATCATAAATTTCTAAGCTCAAAATCTAGTCTTCAAATCCATGCGATCGAGATCCATTTCTTCGTGATTAGATTCATCTTGCTCTTTCATCAAGTTTCCTCTCTTTTCACTGATCCTGCAAAACATTCAAATGCAATCTTATCACATCATGTATTAAGAATCAACGAATAGGAACTTAATGGAATTAGATAGTGGATTTTACCTGAAGCACAGCCATACTTTTTGACTCTCCCATCTTCTGGACTCTTCAGGATCTCAGGGCAGACTTGTATCCAACGCACTTTCTCTTGGCAGCAAACGCATGTCGGTTCTCCTAGAATGTCCTCAGAAGCATGGTTGGTTGACTTTCCCAACAAATATGCTCCATTGCTTTGTCGAATCATTTCTGATTCAGCAGCAATGAGCATGTAACTTAGGTCAATGAGGTTTGCGTCATGATCCATCATATAATACTTTCTTTTGAACTCATTATATGATTCAGGAAGTGACTGTAGAACCCAGCCTATAGCCAACTCATCAGGGAATGACGCACCCAACATAATCAACCTATCGATGTGTGATTTCATTCCTAGAACGTGGACACACGGGTTTACCATCTTCATGTTTCATTTCCAATAGGGCTTTAGTGACATTGAACCTTTCAATTCTTTGATCTTGTGGGTTAGGGAGAATAATTGGAGGAGGTGGAGGAAGTGAAGCATGATCTCTTGTTCCTCGATCGAATCGTGGAATATCATCTTCGTGTGGAATGCTTGTTCCACGGGATTTAGGAATACCATAGTTGTCGAACTTTGACATCTACAAAACGTGAGAAAAAGAAATTCAAGTTAGTTTATTGATTGAGTCCTTAATAAATCACCCAAATGAGATATTAAGGCTAGGACCCAACATAATACGCCACAACCTAGAAAAGGGATGTCGTAATCTAGTTGCAGAATATTTGAGATTAAGTGAATGATGATTCACTAATTTCCACCATGAAAAACAAAAAAGAAATTTAAGTTTTAAATCTATGAAAACTCCTAGATCCTTTGAGATTCATTGAACAATTCAATGACATGTTTAAATCTCGATATGCCCTTCTAGTTTGTGATAGGGATGCCGAGGATCACAAAGCGGGTGTGAATAACCATGCAAATCACATGTTCCCCCACATGTTACAGTCACCTATTCGATGTGCCGGTTAACCACACACGCTCCACCGAACTATGACAAACATTGAGTCACCCTTTGCTACCTTTGCTTAGAACCATTTAGTGTGCCGGTAAACCACACACGCTCCACTAACGTCTTCGCAAGGGCACAAAGTGTAATTTCATGGAATTGCATCAATTCACTTTTGCCTAAAGTAACTAAGATTGGGAATTTTATGAAAACATTTAGTTACTTTTATACTTCATTATACTTATAATGGAAGGTTTTTTTCCTATCCTACCACTTCGGCTAACGACCCTCCACTAGTCAAGAGTGCGGTGGGTAAGAGTGGATACCCATTCAATCGCCATTTTATAGGCAATTTCCTTAAACACCCCTTATAGACCAGCTTCGTGAATGGGGCCTACTAACGGTAAGACTGACTTTTACTCATACATATATATATATATATATATATATATATATATATATATATATATATATATATATATATATATATATATAATGTTAGACTTTTAAGGTTATATATAGTATAGGGTGTATTTTACACTTTTAAAATACTAGGTGGTCAAATTTAACAATTATACTTTTAATTCAATTAATTTGAAAACCAAAACTTTATGGATTTATTAAACCTCTTTTAATTATACACCTTAATTAATTAATAAAACCATAAGGTTGTGATTTGAACTTTTCAAAACAATACTAGGGTTTTAGAATTTAACATTCCTAAATTAAACTTTTAATCAACTTTTAAATTCCAAAACTTGAGGGCAAGTTTTGAAACATTTCAAAACATTAGGGTTTAGAATTTAAATATACATCAAAATTAAACTTTTAATCAAAAGTTAAATTCCAAAACTTGAGGGCAAGTTTTGAAACCTTTTCAAAACATTAGGGTTTCAACTATTTAAATTTCAAAACAAAACTTTCAAGTTCAGATTTAAACTATAAAACCTAAAGGGGAAAATTGAAACTTTTCATACAAGATAATTCAAATCTAAATTACAAAAAATGAAATATTATCTAAAAAAACAAATGATTATCTAAAATTTGACAATTATCTTCTATTTAGGTAAGGATAATCACCAAATATTGATAAAATTCAGATTTTATAACAAAAACATATTTATGGTAATTATCCAAATCCAAAACAGGAAGAAAATCGCGAAAATTAGCTGTCAGACGTTTCGACTCGTCGAGTCTGGACTTGGAATCGTCGAGTACACCTGACTCGGCGAGTGCACCAAGTGACTCGGCGAGTCAAACACTCAGAACTCAAAAATTTCGATTTTTAGTGCTGATTTCGATCAAATATGCATCAATACAATAGAAACCAATCTAGGCTCTGATACCACTGATGCGTTTTAGCCATAAGAACATCCTATATGCTCATACAAACTCTAATGCTTGGATCTAGGTTTCTCTATTGTACATGCAATTCATCCAAGACTATAAACCCTAGATCTAGCATATGATAAACAATATAACATATAAATTAGGGTTTAGATCATACCTTGATTGTTATGTAGCAATAACAACCTCAAATCCTTCTTGTATTGACTTTAGAAAGCTTAAAGTCACAAATGTCACTCCTCTAATGGTTCACAAACACCAAGAGCAAGAGGATGAATAGGAGAAGAGAAGGAGGCTGACCTAAAACGTGTGAAAACCCTAGAAGGAAGCTTGTCCACGTTTATGGGGCATAAGGGTGTCACACCCCAAAACCAAGAACGGCGGAAACGTTCTGGGGCGGAGGACGTCATGTAAAGTATCACAACACAGTAAATGTAAATAAGCAAACAACATCATCCATTGCATTAAATATATATTTTTAATACAAGCGTGTTCTGTACAGTTTTAGACACCAAAAATATAACGTAAATCAAAATAATAATATGATGAGTCTTGAATGCGCTCCATCTTCTCAAAAGCTGGCATCGGTACCTATCTACTGATGACCTGAGAATACAAGTTATTTTGAAAGAGTTTATCAGCATTAAGCTGGTGAGTTCATAAGTATTTTAGTGTCGGTGTTTGTTATCAAAAACGTTTGAACGTGTCTTAAGTATAAGTTTGTAAAATGTATGTAAGTGTTTGTAAAAGTTTGAATCTCTCAGAAAAACCTATATTTTCTATTAAAGTAACCTTCTACCAAGGCTTAACTGTTTTGCATGTTCGTTTGTTGTAAAAGTGTGTAATTTCCCAAGTGCAACTATCTTTTAACAAAATATAGTTTGTACATTAAAGTTCAAGTGAGGTTATCACTAAAAATATGTAATGGGTAAATCATTGTAGTACTGTAGCTTAGTTTTATAGTAACTACTGTTGTACTAACTACCTTAAACCGAATTTATATTAAGGTAAAATGTGATAATTGCACCATGCTATCGACTGGTAACAACGACATACGAATGGTCGTAATAACGGAATGACGTTTGGCACCCGCAGACCTGCAGGTCCGGCTGTAGCTAGCAGGAAGGTGTAGGATAGTCAATCCAGTATAGATCTATACGCAAACTCACGCTCTCCCTCCAAGAGAATTCTGGCTACAACTCGGGCCATGACATTTAAGGCATGCTCCGATACAGTGGATCACAATTGTTAACGTATTAATGTAAGGGTAATGTTTCTCGTTCTAGTATAGTTGTATATGTTCTCTTCCTAGTATAGTTGTATATGTTCTCATAGTATAGCTGTATATGGACTCATGAATGAACTGACTCATTGATCTAGCAGTTGTAATAGTATGATCCTGTGTTACCCCGATGGTAACTTACTAATGGTGTGTCTAGTACGTATGAATATGGAAGTACTTTTATGTCTATATATGTATATTTGATATATAATTAATATTGAAACGACCTTCGGATGGTCACCCGAAATCCCACCAGACCACATCCAAATCGAGAAAAAGGAAATAGGGCGGATGGCCTTCCTAAGCCCTTTAAACATTATTTATACATCTATACATATATGGGCATGCAATTTATAATATAAAAGCATAAATAAGTTTTTATAAGACATTTGAAACATAAGTATTATTTTAAGAAAAGATCGACTTGATGTCAATCTATAAAACAATTTGAAGGCATAGGTTTGATAAAACAGTTTAAGTATAAGGAACATTTGTTTGAATCACAGTTGTAAAGAAGTTTGAAAAGTAAAAGGGTTTGTAAAACATTTTGAAGTAAAACAATCTGATAGACAGTTTGAACAGTGATAAAATCACTGGTTTCCCTAGTTATTAATCACATGTGATTAATGCAATCACATGTGATTGAAGCAATAACTATAAGTATTTAACTTGTATTCCCCCCCATAAGTATTTAAAACATTTAAAATCATTTCAAAGGTTGATTAAAGGGGTATGAACTCACTTGAAAGTTTGAAGATAGCGAGATGGAAAACCGGGCAGAGTTTCGTCTTGGGAAACGGATTTTTCTCGGGATTCTCGAGAATCTCGGGAGTAAAATCGACCCTCGGGACTTGAGCAAAAAGACCAGAGCTTCGGGTTTGAACGGGCACGGAAATCGAGGCAAGATCGTGAGAGAAAGGAGAGAAATGGGGTGATTTTCCCTGAACCCTCGCATTTCTATTTATAGGGGGTCTGAGAAGCCTCGGTACGCGGGGCGTACGCTCGTACGCAGCGCGTACGCGTACATCATGCATGAGCAAGTCCTCGACTGCCTCGGCTTCGGATGGGACGGATCGGATGGGATGGGTCGGATGGGGCGGGTCGGTAGCTTCGCATAGGGGCGACGTGGACGATCCGAGGCCCTTGATTCGAGTACGCGGGGCGTACGAGGGTACGCAGGGCGTACGAGGGTACGCAGGGCGTACTCCGGTCCTATCTGCTGACTCCCCTTCGGATATTACCAAGAATTTATATTTAAATTTATATTTATTATATATAAACTTCTAAAATTCATATCTCCTTCATACGAACTCCGTTTTCGACGTTCTTTATATTCACGCGTAGGTGAGACTAAGATCTACAACTTTCGTTTAGATTCCGTTGGCAAATTATGAAATTATTTTTATTATTTATTTATTAAAATGACGTGATTAAGGAATTTCTTCAAAAATTCATAACTTCCTCATCCGAAGTCAGATTTGGACGTTCTTTTTATGTACGCTCATGGTTTGAGGTTATCTATAACTTTCATTTAGATACTTAAGGCTAAAAACTACTGTATTGAAACTTCGTGTTTTTCGTTTAATCGCTGTTGCCGGTTTTGCCGAGAATCTTTGGTTGGTCATAACTTCTTCGTTATAACTCGGATTTTAGGGTTCTTTATATGTACGAAAACCTTGATACGATTCCTACTACTTTATTTAACCCAAATAAGATTTTAGGAAAGTTATATTCTGACCTAGATTTGATTGGTTTTACATTACATTGTCTCGAAATATCGGGTTGTCACAAAGGGTTCTTTAAATAGTGAGGCTATTAGGGTTATCTAACAAGGAAACCCTAATTTGGATGCTTAAGCCCTAAGGAACCCATGGGCTCCTTCCTTAAAGGCCTTTGGACGATTTCTAATGGGTTTTCCCATAGAATTCGTCCACCCCTTTAATATGGAGTCCATTAGCTCAATATTCAACTATCATACAATTGACAGTTCAAGTCCCTTAAGTTTAATTAATCTCTTTTAGCCACAAACTTAATTCTTATTAATTCTTGACTAATATTAATTAAACAATATGATTTCTCCTTTAATATATTATTTTCATAATATATTAATAAATCATATTTAATCCTTTCTCTCCATAATTCATCCTATCAAGCTGCTTTGGTGAAGGCAACCCAAAAGGACCATGCACCATCGAGTCAAGTACATACCAAAATAGTTATGGACTTAGACACTAATCCAACAGACACGTGACAGGAGGTTTCTATAAGATAACCCTTCGTGTCCTATAAATAGATGTTCCTTCGCAACTATTTTTCACACAACCTTTCATACCCTTTATCTCTGGATTGATTTTCCTCTCTTGGGAGCTGATTTTCTTGGCTTTTGGAGTGTTAGTAACAAAGGATCTAGAGTAGCTAGGTGCTCGACATCATAGAGCTTGCGGTTTCAGAATTATGTCCGCTCTTTTTCCTGATTTTCGCTTAAAAAGCATTGTAAGTTAAGCTACACTTTATCTTGTTAGTATAGCTTATATTTATGGTAATAAGTCATTATTATGAACCTATAAATAATATTAATCAGTAATTCCATGTTGTTATTCCGATTGGTCTACTTATGGGAGTGATGTCTAGGCTGGATTTAGTGAGGTGATTAAAGTGGGATTTCCAAACAGTTTTCTCTATATACCAAACGGACCAAACCTACGATATGATCCTACCTTTTTATTCCATATTTAGATCTTAAAGTAGACTTTGGGATTGTTGAGAAATCCAAACACTTATGATAATAGTTCCTTGAAGTATGAAATTAGACTAAGACTTAACGCTATGTACATCTATGTCTGTTGGAAAAAGGTGTAAGGCGAAGCTCTGCCCAATTCACCAATCACCAGACACTTTGTCAAGTGAGTGCATAGTCCTTTCATGAACATGACTTAATAAAAGTATTAATTAGAATATTAAATATCTTTTGGAAGTCGTATGTGAATTATATGCTTATTGCATGGATTATATGTTAGGATATATATATATATATATATATATATATATATATATATATATATATATATATATATATATATATATATAGATATATACACACACACACACAAACACACACATAACGTCATATGTGGGAACCAAATATGGTTCTATTTTATGCTATGATAATTGATTACTATTATATAATGAGATTAAAAATAGAATTATTGAGAAGACAAATGATTTATAATACCTAATACTCTTATGGAATAAATATACACAAAGATAGGTTAGTGTCACCCAAGAATAGAGTTGGTAGTAGAAGTCCGTTATGGGGTCTGTAATCTAGTCTAGGGATAAACTTGGACTCATGGAAGATACCTAGCTTGATTAATTTTGTTATTGTGTAGTCTCATTAGGAGAATGTGTGTAATCTAGGAACAGAGAGTAAAGTTGTGTTCTGTGACACTTTCAGGTGTTGATGTATAGTAGCTGCCGTACGGGATGAACAGAAACAGTGGATCCCGATTAGGAAACTGTTAGCGGTATGTATGGTCACCACCAGAATAGGTGACAACACTTGATCATTCTAGACAATCTTGTGAATTACGTTGCTAATGTGAGCTCAATACTTACAGACGTAGATGAAATAGGACACCATATTCATCAAATACTCTAATGGATCATATGCATTTGTGACTTACATCGGCCAAGGAAGCCCCTAGCTGTGTAGTCAATCTTAGCGATTCATCAGGTGAGATAATTTCTCCCTGAAAATCACGATTTAGGATTTGTGAGGATTGGTAGAAATGGATAGTCTAGGATCTGTGAGGATCGGTAGGAATGAATTTGTTGGAATGGTTATTATATGGTAATAGTTGGATTACAGGTCTGAAAATTATGGAATTTTATCATATCAATATTGTGGGATTGAAATCCCTATGTATCTCACCAGGTTTCCCCAAACCGACCCACTCAATTCATATGCATCACAAGTATCAAGACTTAAGCCATTGGAACTTGATTAGGATGTTGAGTGTGTTAATACATAAAGTGAACCTCTGAAACTTGACGACCTGCAACCACTTCTACTACCGCAATCAACTTTTTCAACCGCCGACTCTTTTGCTACAGTAACCGCATTCAGAAGATGTCTACTACAGTTACCCCATCCGCAATGAAGATTTTAATTACATTATCTGACTTGTCTTATATGCGTGATTTTATCCAGTGAACCTTGCATGGTCACGTTAAGTCAGAAGTTTATTATTTGTTTATTTCCAATGTAACTTTTTGAGACTCTATAAATAGAGTCTTCATCTTCATGTAATATACACCTTCGAACACCTTTTGAACATCTTTGAATCCACATCTCTTCATTTCTTATCTTCTATCTCTTTCCTTTTAATCTAAAAGATCTTTCTGAACTTATACTCCAAATATTAAGATCGTGTTCTTATCTCATCTAGTCTTCGAGACTCCTTTCACTTTAAACTGATCTCATATACTAACTTGTGTTTGAATGAAAACCTTGTTAAGAATTAGTTAAGTGTTTACTTGATATAAAACTTATTGTCATTTACATTTCCTTTACTTTTCACAATTTAAATTTTCGCAACTAACTATCTAGCAAATCTAACTTACTATTATTGTTGAGCTTTCATGATCCTTTGAGATTAACTTATTCTGCAACTTTATCTTGTACTAACGTTTGTTCAAGTGTTTCTCAGAAGTTTTTCTCTCAACAATTGGTATCAGAGCCAAAGTGGTTGCTTTTTAAACAAAAACTTTGATTTTGAAAAGCCTTCTATACCACTGAAGCTCATCTTTCTCAAAAAAAAAAACAAACAAAAAAACAAAGGAAATATGGCACAAGATTTATCACTAAACGTTTCAAACAGTGTTGGAGGTTCGAACAGAGCTCCAATACTTGTGGCAAATGAATATCATCACTAGTGACAAAGGATGGGGAGGTATCTTAAAAGACTTGGAAGAGATGTATGGAGATCCGTGGTAGAAGGAACTCATGTCCCGGTTCAAGCTGACAGTGCTCAAGTTTGACTAAGTGGTGGTCAAGGAGCAATGAATCGACCAACCAAAGACGATTTAGACAAAATGGAAAATCATTCCTTTGCTTTCTACGAAATCTCCTGCAGTGTTGCTCCTGACAACTTTGACATTATCATCAACTGCAAATCAGCAATAGAAATCTGGGATGTACTGGAGAAAGCCTTGATGATTCATTCAAACGTTTCAATCTCATCATCACTAAATTGTCAAATGTTGGTACAGTCCCCAGTAACCATGAAACCAACCTTCAATTTATCAATGGTTAGGGAAAACACCGGTCTACTGCAAAGATGACTGTGGAAGGTGATAGAAAGATTCATACTTTGTCATTATTCAAGTTATATGGAGAAATCCAGGCACAAGAATCAACAGTGTTGAAAGACTGTGCTGATCTCGGTGCTCCACTTGCCCTAATAGCTCAAGGCCCACAAACCAAAACCCCACGGTACTCATATCCTGCTGAGTCATCCTACCCACTTTCATATGACACCACACCACAGTCATATGAAGCAGATGTTGAATATGATGATGAAGAAGAATTCCAAAATGCAATTGCCTTGGTTATTCAACAATTCAACAGGATACCACCATCTTCATTTCGAAAGAATCAGCAGTTTACTAAACCACCGTTCAACCGGAACTTCAATCCTCAAAACATCCACACAAGATATCCACGGAATCCCCACCATCCATCGCAACCTCAGAATACACACCACACAAAAGAAGTACTGCAGTCCAACAAACCAGCTAACTCCGGTACCATAGCCAAAAAAAGACTGAAGTCATCATTTGTCAAAAATGCAATAAGGATAATCACTTTTCCGAATATTGTAAGGCAAGCGTAGTTAAGGACAAGGCATTCTACCTTAGAATGTCCCATGAAATGGAGGAAAAAGAAAAGGGAAGGGCGTATGTTGCCCAAGTGAAAAGAGACCATCAAGTGTGGTCATCTGGAGATGGAGATGAAGAAGCTGACAAGAAGATGAAAGGAAAAATATGCATGGTCGCAACTACGGATGAAGATGGATCAACAAAGCTAGAAAGAAACTACTACTACATGGCCAAAGATGGCACCCTCAACATCATCGAACAGGTAAAAATCATGATCCACTCTAATAATTTCAGCATGCATGATTGTGAACCATACTTAGAAAAACTTGATTACACATGTATCGCCCTCCTTTTAGAATAGAACAAAGCATTAGATGAAAAGAATATAGCAACCCAAGAGTTGTATCACTTGAGAGGAAGACTTGAGGATAGGAGACTTAAGGTTGCTATGCTAGAAAAGGATCTATTGTTAGAAAAAGATGCTAAGTTGTTGTATGAAACTTAGTTAGATATTGCTTTAAATCAAAGGGACTTGGCCCAGAGAGAAAATGTACGTTTGAATCAATTAATAGAAAAGTTGTTTAATGAAACTAAAAAAATTAAAAACTTAGTCAATAATGGATCCGTAGATAACACCTATAATTGGGGATGGTCCAATGGGTTCTCAACCGTAGAGAACTCCACTCCTCGGTTCAATGTTGAACGTCCATATGTCCTTGCAGATCGAGAATTTCATTACCCTTTCAATGACAATACGTTTCACGAAGACATTCAATGTCACTTTGGTAGACTTCATGAATTGAGTAGCAATTGTCTTATAGAGGAAATTCTTTCTGAAACCTCTAATCAATTACCTGTCATTAACACAGATTGTCCCAATACTCAGTCATCTTCGGATGTAGATGAAGAAATTGTTATGGAAGGACCAGCCTTATTAGTCAACTACTCACCTTTGTCCTCCATAAAGTGTCCCAATGATAAACCACTCTTGAATTACTCTGTGGTAGTCCATTCATCCTTACCGCATACCGTAGTCAAAATCATAGTGACCATCAAACCCATTTTTCATGAATTACCCATCGAAAACTTCAAATATGGTCAATGTTCACAAAGTCCTGAATCTTCTAGTTTAGATGACTGAAGTCCTCATTTTCTAAAACAATCAAAGGTTTCCAGGAAACCACATTTGAACATTTCTGACTGCGGTTCTCTAAAAACTCAAGAAAAATTGGCTTTCAAAGAGGAACTCAAGTCCCTAGGTAAAAAGCGGGTTACTCATTTCAAAAACAAAACTTTGAAACAAGCCAAAATTTCAACTCAAAAGAGTTTTGAAAAACCCACTGCTAAAAAAATCTTTCAAAAAACAATGCAGTCAAGGAATCAAACAAAAGGGATTGTTCAGAAACAAAATCTTTTTCTAACACTCCTGAAAAATCTCAAAAGAATGTCAAGTCTTTTCAAAAATATTCCTTGGACGATCCAAAATGGAAAGGGATCTTACCAACTCCTGCTTCATTTAAGTTACATCAATCTATCAAAAGGACTAAACCTAGGAGTAATTCACGTGCCCGACCCTTTTCAAATTCCAAAGGCACCGCAGTTAGAACCCTCCCACAGATCGGTCACAAGACTCTTACTACACCCTCCAGACCGTTGACCAAGTACGCTGTCCAGATGAATGAGAAAAAAAATTTCCTTTGGATTTTATGATCTGAAAGTGTCACGTCTAGTCCAACCTTGTAACACTCCAAAGGTCTCAAAACACCCAGGACTAGGTCTAAAAGTTGACACGAAACCTGTTACTACAACCCACATGCATGCATCTAGTAAGAAAGCTCCACATGTAACTCCGGGCTCCAAACTTGTTTGGGTACCCAAACTAACCATTTCATTTTTTAGGCAATGTGCAAGGAGGAACAAGAAGAGGAGTGGTTAATCGATAGTTCCTTCTCCTTTCCCATGACCGGAAGGTTTGAATACCTTCAGGACTTCAGGCCTATCTGTAATGGTGGACACGTCACATTCGGCAACAATGCGAATGGAATCATCAGGGGTTACGGTGTGTTAACCACAGTAAGTTTCTCAATTCAAAAGGTTTCTTACATAGAAGGCCTCAAGCATAATCTCATCAGTGTTGGCCAACTATGCAAAGCATGTCATCAGGTTGAATTTGATAATGAATATTGCTATATCATGACAAGTAATAGAAGTACCTGCTTGATCAAGTCCAAGTCCTAAGGGACAATATATCCTTTGGATATGTCTCATTGATCATTGGCAAATCGTAGTTGTGCTTTCTGTCCAAAGCAGTATCCGAAGTTAGCTTGTTATGGCACTCTAAGCTAGCTCATCGTAACTTCCAGTATATCAACAACCTTGTCACCAAAGAACTTGTATGTGGTCTCTCGATTCTAAAGTAAAATAATGATACACTCTGCCCAACTTGTGAGTGTGGAATGAAAACGAAGGGAAGCCATCCTCTGGTTATTGATTCTTCAATTTCAGAACCATTAGAGCTACTTCATATTGATCTTTGTGGTCCATCTACCGTAGCAAGTCTCCATCAAAAAAAATTATATACTGGTTATAGTTAATGACTTCACTCGTTTCACATGGGTCTTCTTCATAAGGCTCAAATCTGAAACACCGCAGACTCTGATCAACTTTATCAAATAAATTAAGCTCCAAATCAAGTTACTAGTCCGAAGAATCAGAAGTGACAATGGAACCGAATTCACTAATCATCTCTTGAACAGTTTCTTGGTTTCCAAAGGCATCAGTCACCACTTTTCAGCTCCTTACACACTATAACAAAATGGAGTAGTAGAGCGAAGAAATCATACTCTGGTCGAAGCAGCTAGGTTCATGTTAAACATTGCAAACCTTCCTGTATACTTTTGGGCCGAAGCAGTGGCAATTGCATGTTTTTTTTTAAAACTGAAGCATCATTTGCAAGCGTTTCAACAAAACTCCATATGAGGGCCTCAACAATCACAAACCGAATGTCAGATTCTTCCACATATTTGGGTGTAGATGCTTTGTGATCAAAAACAAGGATCATCTTAACAAATTTGCACCAAAATTAGATGAAGGCATTTTTCTTCGCTACTCAACCATTAAGGTAGCTTACAGGGTTCTCATTAGACGTACGAGACTAATAGTTGAAAGCTTCGATGTCAAATTTGATGACTACTACGTCTGCAACAGTTCTCCATCAACTGAAACTAAAGCTATCCTAGAAAGTGATATCCCAGCCTCTTCGGATCCCTTAAACATAGTTGAAATCAACTATTATGATCTCTTTGATCCCGCAGATACGGCTCATATCTTTGAAATTATTATATCTCTAGTGGCTCAACAACAACATGCTAAAGTATCAGGCCCAACCTTGTCCAAAGAATTGTCACACGATACTTCCACCTCACCGATTGAGGGGGAAAGTTCAACTCCGGTTCAAGTGACAACCATCGAGGTTCCAATACTTGAAGACACAGCTCCGGTATCTATCCGCAGAGTGACAACTCAATCAAATGTCTCTTCAGACTCTGAAAATGAAGAGGTTGAGAACATAGACACTAGATCAGATCCAAGGGTTATCACTCGATCATCAATCCAGAGGGAACCATCCTTCGTTCAGGGGGAACTCCCATTCGCAATTGCGGGGAACCTCCATCAACTGTTGTTGTTCAAATTCCCTCAATCCAAGATAATTCTGCAGGCTGCTCTCAAGTCAAGGGGAACTACCTTCTCCTACCGCAGAGTTATCTAACGTTAAAGATATTCCCTGCACCACAGCTGATAATCACCAACAAACTCGTCTTCACATCTGGAGGAAGGATCACCCACCTGGTCAAATCATTGGAAACCCATCCGTAGGTATACAAACTCAATCCTCTAGTGATTTAATGGACCACTTCCACTATGCAGCCTTCATGTCCTCAGTCGGGCCTCGAACCATTAAAGAAGCACTCATGGAGCCCGACTAGATCACCGCAATGCAAGAGGAGTTAGCAGAGTTTGAAAGAAACAAAGTATGAAAACTAGTACCGAAGCCTAAAGGCCACACAATTGTTGGTACTAGACGGGTTTACAAAACAAGCTCGATGAGTCTAGTGCGGTTGTTAGAAAAAAAAAAGCAAGGCTAGTAGTAAAGAGGTACACCCAACCTGAAGGTGTCAATTATGATGAAACTTATGCCCCTGTAGCCAGAGTGGAAGCAATACACATTTTCTTAGTGTATGCGGCACACAAGAATATCCAAGTACATCAAATGGATGTAAAAAGTACCTTCCTAAATGGTGAACATAGAAGAAGAAGTGTACCTGCAACAACCTCCAGGCTTCGAAAGTCATGAATTTCCAAATCACTGCTTCAAGCTTGAGAAAGCAGTCTATGATCTGAAACAAGCTCCAAGGGCATGGTATGAGACTCTTTCTGAGTTTCTTGTCACGTCTGGATACAAAAAGGTGTGATTGAGCCCACTTTGTTTAGAAGAGCAAATGGTAATCATTTAATGCTCATCCAAATATACGTGGACGATGTCATCTTTGGATCTACAGATCAGGGTATAGTGAATGATTTTGCAAAGCTCATGACTAGTAAATTCCAAATGAGCATAAATAGAGAGATTAATTTCTTTCTAGGACTTCAAGTCAAACAAGTCCCTAAAGGGATATTCATTCATCAAGAGAAATATATCTTTGAGCTGTTGAAGAAATTCTCAATGGACAATTGTTCCTCATCCAAGGTCCCTCTTCCCTTTGGATACAAGATTTTAGCTGATCCTATCGGAGAATCAGTTGACCACAAAACTTATTGTGGAATGATTGGGTCATTGATGTACCTCACCCCAAGAAAACCGGATATGGTCTTTGCAACAGGCTTATGTGCTAAGTACCAAGCTGATCCTAAAGTATCACACTTGACCACAGTCAAGCAAATTCTCAGATACTTGAAGGGAAGCAAAACGTTAGGCCTCTGTTACCCTGTAGGAAATAACTTTAGTCTATTAGCCTTTATGGATGCGGATCATGTCCGATGGATATTAGATCGAAAAAGTACTTCCAGATGTTGTCAATTTCTAAGAGGAAAACTAGTCAGCTGGTCTTCAAGGAAGCAGAATTGTGTCTCATTTTCTACCGTAGAGGTGGAATATATGGCCGCCGCCAGCTGTTGTTCCTAAGTTATGTGGATAAAAACTCAACTCATGGACTACGGATACATAATGTTGCGGATACCGATTTACTGTGATTCAGAGAGTGCTATAGCGATTTCTCACAATCCTATTCACCACTCGAAGACGAAACACATTGAACTTCGGTACCACTTCATCAAAGACCACATTCTCAAAGGTAACATCGAACTAATTTTCATTCCCACTCACGAAGAAATTGATGATCTTTTTACCAAAGCACTTGATGCTAAAAAGTTGAACAATTTTCTGGAAATGCAAGGAATGATGAATCCAGACCCACAATTCTTTTTGAATTAATAGCTACCGCAGACCACTTCTGGTCTCCACTGCTGTCCTAGAATAATATACTTACAATATATGTTTTCAGTATACCTTGTATACAACAATCATATATAATACTTATATTTTTTGGGTCTTTAATTTTTTGTTATTTCTAACCTTTTATCAAGTGTTACTTTCAGCTTCCACTACTACAATCACATTACTCTCCACCACAGTCATCAGAATCCATCCGCAATCACAATAAATGATCCCGCAATCACTTCATAAATTCCTTGATAACTTTGTGTGCTATTTAATGTTCTTCATCAAATAAAAATTCCTCATAAATACATTCATTTTGTAGCATACAACGTTCCAATTTCTTTCAAAATCACCTATTTGTGTCAGACCTATTATAGGTTAAAAGACAAATAAATTGTTTTTCCATAAAAAAAATCTTTTAAGAAATCTCTTTTCCTAATCTGTCACATCTCATAGCCTCCAAACTGTCTAATCCGTTTCAACTTCTCTTTTTACAATGGATAAACCCCATGCACCACATATTTCTCAGACGTGTGATCATGGGTCTGACGGTCATTAAACGCCCCATTTTTCTAGTAAAATATTTTCTTTTTGATTTAATTTTATTTGTGGCTAATAATGGTTAAAACCCAATGGTTTTTACCATTAACAACTGTAAATAAGTTAATTCCAATAATATTTGAAATCCGGAGGTATAAAAACCCCTATTCCTCCTAAGAACGCTTTACGCTTTCTGAATTCCTAATCGACGATCTTCATCTTCTTCCCTCTTGCTGAAACTGTTTTCTTGCAAGTTCTTCAAGACCTTTTCTGAAACAATGGTGAAATCAAGCATCTCCAAGAAACAGTCAAAGGCCTCTGGGTCTGCTAGACCCACCGGCTCTGAAGCAACAATCAAAGATAAATCCCCTTCAATTGCCTCGAGCAATTACAGAGTTGTATTTGCCGATTATCCTACCTACAATGATGTCATCATACTAGTGATCCAGTTTCTCTCAAAACACCCATTGTTTGGACCATTCAGTTCTTTCACTGAATTTGTTCCATTACCAACCTTATTCAAATGTGCATTTACTGCCTTCCGACCATCTCATAACCTTCAAGAGGTTCATCTTAATCTGATAGATGATTCTATTGTCGTTTTAACCAAAGCCAAGTTCTTGGAAGCCATCAACCTAAGGGTCATGTCAACTACAAAGTTCTTCTCTCCAAGCACCAACGATGTGTTCTCAACCCTATATCAGATGGGTTATCAGGAAAATTTAAGAGGAATAGGAGAATTCAAAAAGAATTAGCTCCCGGCTATGTGGCAGTTCATGTGCCACTTCATCATCAGAGCCTTTCCGGCAGAACCGGCGGCACCGATAACATGGGTATCAAGCTTCTACAATTGGTGTGGAGCATTTTCACTAGGAATTCGGTCAACTATGGTCAAATACTTTGGTATGACTTTCTTCAATATATCCCCAAAGAGTCTCCAAGAAAAGTTGCAACCTAGCTCACATGTGCTCGTTTCTGGTCACTCTGCATTCTTGATCTACATAAGCAAGCCATGCTCGACATGGGAGATGATTCAAGCCTGTTTGTCACTCGCGATCTTAAAAGGTACATTGCCTCTAAAGATCAATCTATGTTTGGACCCCTTAGGAGATTACCTGGACACATTTTGGAGTCTATTGGACTCAATACTCTAGAAGTCACAAACCAAATTGAGGTTGCAGATGATATTGACCCATACCATTCTTCCCCGCCTCATCCTAGTCAGTCTGCCCCTACCACAACCCATGTCCCTCCTACCGCAGACACGTCAGAACAACCCAAAACCAAGAGAGTGAAATCTTTTGCGGTGATATAGAAACGTCATGTAAACATTGTTTAGAAGGGTACTACCCCGTCTAAGAAAAGAAAAACCAAAACCGCAGGCTCCTCTGTTGCGGTGACTGAACCCCAATTGGACATTGTTGATGAACCTCATCATGAGTCTTCAACTTCTGGTCAACTTTTCAGAATAAAGAAACTCAAACTTACCCCAAGTCCAAGCCAAATGCGTGACCCGAATTATACCGTAGTCTCCCAACAGACTCCAGTAGTCATTCGAGTTACCTTAGACTCAACTGCTTAAACCCCATCTCACCACTCGGATACAGTAAGTGTATTCGTTTCATCTCCACATAGAGACACACCTCCAGTTGAATCCCAAGTGGATCCAACTGAGAAGAGTCGCCCTAAGGTCTCCAGGGCATCACGAGTACACTATTTTGAACCTGAGGAGTTGCGCTCCATTCTTTTTCGTGTCACACAAACACTTGAAACACCTGTTGCACCGCAAGGCAATTCTTCCGCCTTAGCCATAACTAAGTCGAGGCCGACTTGACTATAGGTCAAGGAGACCGAAGAATCTCAAGAAATCCTATTTTCCCACCATTACTTACAAGTGGTCTAGGCGTGGGGAGAAAAATGGTGCGAGGAACAACGAACCCGAGGGACACCTCGGTGCGATACCAAGGACTTGACGGATATTAATCAGATGATTCTTGGGCTCATGATCGACCAACTGCTGAGTCCGGAATCTGAAAGTATGAAAATTTTCATAGGGCCTTCAAAGCAAGGAAACAACAACAGATTCAACAGCAACAATAGAAAGAAAAAGATCTTCAAACGGTTGCTAATTATTGAGCGGATGCTTTTAGCAATGCAAAGACCTTCCATGACATCTTGCAAATTCAAGATTGGGTATCAAGAATGGAATCCACAGTTCATCAAGCCCAAAAACTTCAAAGTGGTGCTGGTCCCTCTAAGCCTCATCCAACTACTAAAATCCACGATTCAAATGATGATGGAACCACAATTGAGGTCAGCTCAGGTCCAATGTTTAGACTTGATGATCTTGATCTTGAAGATGTTCAACAACTCCCCAACTTGGATGAATTTATGATGGTGTTTGATGAAGAAGAGTCCAGTGGATCCCAACACTCCACTTGAAAGCCTAAAGCCAAGAATAAGAAGAAACTGGCTGTGTCAAGGAAAGAATTTCTAAGTCCTCAATCCAAGGTCGACCAAATTCTGACCGCTGTCACCATCAACCAACCGCAACACCTTGATGTGCTGGACCACAGTCCCTGGCTGAAAGAGTTGAAAGGATAGAAACGAGAGAAAGATTGGCAGCTGAACGAATATCCTTGAAACTTGAAATGGGTATTCGAGCCCTAGACAACAATTGCACTGCTAATCATAAAGAATTTATGGCAACTGCTGATCGCCTAATCCAAGAGGTCACCGCAATAAAAAAATGAGGTCAAGACTACTCTCGCCAATAGAGCAGTTCATTCGAAACAACTTGTTGATGAAACCTATAATGCGTATGAATCGGCTCTTGTGGTTCTTCAAACAACGATCAATAGTCTAAGGCGTTCCCTCCCAACAAACTCCAGTTATGATGAGATTCTATGGTTGAAAAAGGAGATTTACAACCTGCTGTTAAAGATGGAAATCCCCAACAATGTTCAAATATCGGAGTCGATTAAGTCTCAGTTCGACAAGACTTTTTCGAAGAGTGATGGCCTCAGATAGTGGTTTGAGGAGCAACAAATCGTTTCTTCGTCAAAAGGGAGCAGTGAACACTCTCATCCACATTAATCTTCTAAAAAACATCAATCTCCTCCAAGAATCCCAATTCCAACTTATGGTCTAATCCATCAAAGGATTGTGACTCCACAACTAACACGGCATGTAACACCAGCGAAATTAGGTTCAAAATTTAACTTTTACAAAAAAAAAAAAATTGGGATATACCAAGTGGTATATATCGTAACGAGGTTTCCAAAATTATAAAGAACACTAAAATCCTAGTTACAACGAAGAAGTTATGACCAATCGAAGATCCACGGCAATACCGGTAAAACACTGTTAAGCATAAAACGATAAATTTCAATAAAATACTTTTCAACCTCAGGTGTCTAAAGGAAATTTGTAGATAGCCCAAAACTGTAAACATACATAAAAAGAATGCCCTACATACAACTAAAAACTCGATGTAACACCGTAAAAATTTAAACAATTTTTCGCATTTTAAAAACCATATAATTTCATTCACATCCACATTTTAAAACATTGTATCATCATTATCTTAATACAAAACCCCAAGATCAAAACATATGAACTCCAGTGTGCGTGTGTACGAGTCATGTCGGCGCCTTCCCGCGATCATCGCTGGTACCTGAAACACAACACATAACACTGTAAGCATAATTGCTTAGTGAGTTCCCCAAAATACCACTCTAACACATATTAGCCACTCGAGGCTATAACCTTGTTGACCTTATGGTCAATGTGTCTCAGTGGAACCTTCCAGTCCCAACTCTCTATGGGCCCTTTGGCCCTAGCTCTATGGACCCATTGGTCCTACTCTATATACTCTGTATCATGCATATCATATATCACAATAAATCTCAACACATAAATAACATGCAAATGTACTGGCACATAACTCTAAAATACACTGTCACATATCTCTGTACCACACTAGGTAAAGTATAGTGAGAAGACTCACCTCAGATGTCTCGGTAAATCTCTGACTCGGTAGAAATACGATCTAGCCTCCGCCTAATCACATAAAGTAAATATTCTCATAAATATAACTCTCGGGACTAGACTCAACCCTCTCTAGGCACCCTCAGAAGGCAAAAGACCATTTTACCCCTCTTTTAGCTAAAAGGCCACATTGTTGACCAAATCCTACAAGTCAACAAAAGTCAATGGTCAAACTTTGACCCGACTCGTCGAGTGCACTTGGGCAACTCGGTGAGTCTACTCGTGTCCACTAACTCTCTAGTCTCGCTTGGCATGTCGAGTTCCTCCCCTTGCTCGACGAGTCACACCTGGCATGAATTGCGGGGCCACCCCGACTCAACTCGCCGAGTCTCAAGATCAACTCGGCGACTTCCACTATGAACTCCAGTCCTCTAATCCCCCTCTAACTCACTGAGTTATTCCCTTAACTCGGCAAGTCCACTCACTGAGTGATTTACGGGAAACCCTAACCCTATTCGCCGAGTCTGCCCTTGGACTCATCAAGTTCATGCCATGCACAAACTCAAATGGCCTCCTGAGGTCAGATCTGTTCCTTGGATCCATAGATCTGACCTTCCCAATCCTGAAAAACACGTAAAGTTCGAATCTTGACACTCATGGGACGTCTAGGAGGCTTCTCTTGGTGATTTAGCCCCAAATGTAACATCCTTAGCTCAACACCTCCATAGCTCAATATAAAGCAAACTGAGATAAGCTCTTTAGACCACTATGGGTCCAGATCTGAAGTGTCAAAGTGAATAGGGGCCATATCCTCACAATTTTCTACCAATAAAGGTCATAAAACTCTACATCTATGGATTCCTTCAACAAAACAGATAAAGGGGCGATATAATACCTCAAAGATGAAGTCTCTTGATCAATATCCACAGATGCACAACCCCCTTGGTCTCCTCTAAGCTGGAAACACCTCCTTCTTGCAAGAATCAACCACAAAGATCAAGAAATGGCTCCTATCCTCTCACAAACACTCTAGCTCCTTTAGGGTTTCTCTCTGGGGTTTCGTAGCCGCAAATGACGGCCCTAAGGGCCTTTAAATAGGTCCCAAACCCAGGAAATTAGGTTTTCATTAAACAGCATGGAATCGCCGAGTCCACTCTTGAACTTGCCGAGTCCAGCCATGAACCCGGATAAGAATCTTCGACCCTACTCGGCGAGTCTAAGCACCAACTCGCCGAGTCCCTTCACATCCTCCAAAAATAAAAGAATAGAATAATATACCTGGGAGTCCGAATGTTAAAATTCTCCCCTACTAGAATCAAACAACTCTGGATGCTGCTCCCGCATCTCTCGGTCCGGCTCCCAAGTCAACTCTGACCCTTTCCGATGCTGCCACTGGACCTGCACCAGAGGCACCTCCTTGTTTCTCAGAACCTTGATCTTTCGATCCCTAATCGCCACCGGTCTCTCAACATAGTTCAAGCTCGCATCCACCTGAATATCCTCTAATGGCACAACTGCCGACTCGTCGGCTATACACTTTCTCAGCTGCGACACGTGGAATGTGTCATGAATCTGACCCAACTCTGCAGGTAGCTCCAATCGATAGGCTACCCTTCCTACTCTCGTAATCACCCTGAAAGGACCAATATATCGGGGCCCCAACTTGCCTCTCTTCCTGAATCAGATCACTCCTTTCCAAGGAGAGACCTTCAGGAGCACAAAGTCGCCGACCTGAAATTCAAGCTCGGACCGGTGCCTGTCCGCATAACTCTTCTGGCGACTCTGGGCGGTCAACAACCTCTGTCTGACCTGTTGTATCTGCTCTGTCGTCTGAAGCACGATCTCGGTACTACCCATCACACACTGCCCTACCTCTCCCCAGCAAATGGGGGTCTGACACCTCCTCCCATACAACAGCTCAAAGGGTGGCATAACAATGCTCGAATGATGGCTTTTGTTGTAGGAAAACTCTGACAAGGGCAAGTATGTGTCCCAACTCCCATCGAAATCCAACACACATGCTCGGAGCATGTCCTCGAGCATCTGAATCGTCCGCTCACTCTGCCTGTTAGTCTGTGGGTGGTATGCGGTACTAAAATGCAGCCTCGTACCCAATTCCTCATGAAATTTCTTCCAGAATCTGGAAGTGAAACGCACATCTCAATCTGAGACAATCAAGATCGGCACTCCATGCCGCGATACCACCTCTCTCACGTACATCTCTGCCAACCTCTCCACGGAAGAGCTCTCACTAATAGCAAGGAAATGAGCGCTCTTTGTCAACCTTTCCACAATCACCCAAATTGCATCGACACCTCTCGCAGTCCTCGGCAATTTGGTGATGAAATCCATGGTAATCTGTTCCCATTTCCATTCGGGAATCTCTAACGGCTGCAGCTTACCATGTGGATGTTGGTGCTCAGCCAAAACCCTGCGACAGGTCAAACATCTCTCTACAAACCATGCGACATCCCTCTTCATACAGGGCCACCAATACTCCCTCTTCAAGTCCAAACACATCTTAGTGGCCCCGGGATGGATCGAGAACTTCAATCGATGAGCCTCTTCCATCAAAATGGTACGCGTCCCGCCCACAAACGGTACCCATATCCGACCCTGAAATGTCATACGCCCCCTGCTATCGGTAACGAACTCCGATACCAGCCCGACAACTTGCTCTCTCTTCTGGCTTTTTGGTCTCACGGCCTCAGCCTGGGCCCCACGAATGGTGTCCAACACCGAAGTCATCACTGTCAATCTCAAACAAACATCTCGCATTAGGGCGCCCTCCGCCCTACGGCTCAATGCATCGGCTACAACATTAGCCTTGCCCGGGTGGTACAGGATCTCACAATCGTAATCCTTCACCACATCCAACCATCTCCTATGGCGCATATTCAGGTTGGGCTAATCCAATAGATACTTCAGGCTCTTGTGGTCCGTGTATATGGTACACCGAACCCCATACTGATAGTGACGACAAATCTTGAGGGAGAACACCACTACCCCTAACTCCAGATCATGGGTGGGATACCTCATCTCATGAGGCTTCAGCTGCCTCGATGCGTATGCTATCACATGACCCCTATGCATAAGCACCGCTCCCAACCCCGATATCGACGCGTCACAACACACTTCGAAGTCTTCCATCCCCTCCGGAAGGGCTAACACTGGGGCTTCGCATAGTCTCTGGCGAAGTGTCTCGAAGGAGGCCTGTTGCTTTGGACCCCATGAAAAAGCAACACCCTTCCGGGTCAACTTGATGAGTGGAACAGCGATCTTGGAGAAATCCCAGATAAATCTTCGATGATAACTAGCCAACCCTAGGAAACTCCTGATCTCGGTAGGTGACCTCAACACCTCCCAACTCATCACTGCCTCAATCTTGGCCGGGCCGACCAACATCCCTTTCTGGTTAACGAGGTGCCCTTAGGAACTGGACCTCTCGCAACTAGAAATCACACTTGGAGAATTTGGCATAAAGCCTCTCCGATCTCAGAACTCCGAGGATCTCCCTCAAATGCTCCTCATGTTGCTCTCTGGATCTAGAATACACCAATATGTCGTCGATGAACACGATCACCGAGCGATCCAACATCGCCCTGCACACTCTGTTCATGAGATCCATGAACACCGCCGGTGCGTTGGTGAGTCCGAAAGGCATCACCACGAACTCGTAATGCCCATAACGAGTCCTGAATGCTGTCTTCTGGATGTCCTCATCTCGCACCCTCACCTGATGATATCCAGACCTCAAATCGATCTTGGAGAACCAAGATGCTCCCTGCAACTGATCAAACAAATCGTCGATCCTTGGCAACGGGTAACGGTTCTTGACCGTTAGCTTGTTCAACTCCCGGTAATCAATGCACATCCGGTGTGAACCATCCTTCTTCTTGACAAAAAGGATAGGCGCTCCCCATAGCGAACTGTTCGGCCGAATAAACCCCTTCCCCAGCAGCTCCTGAAGCTGCGAGGATAACTCCTACATCTCTGGAGGCGCAAGGCGATAAGGCGCCTTGGCGATAGGCGCAACCCCTGGAACCAAATCGATATTGAACTCTACATGCCTCTACGGAGGCACACCCGACAACTCTTCTAGAAATACATCCGGAAACTCACGCACTATCGGGACCTCATCAACTGACCTCGGTCTCTCTGAATCTACCCTCGCATCCATCACATATGCTACAAATCCCCTACAACCCTGTTGTAGACTTTGTCTCGCTCTGGCGGCCGAACAAAATGCTGACCCAGAACGTGTACCCTCGCCATACACCGTAAGAACTCCCCCACTGGGGTCTCGTATAGTCACCAGCTGTCTCTCGCAGTCGATGACTGCTACAACTTTGCTCAACCAGTCCATGCCCACGATGACACAGACATCTCCCATCGCAATAGGAACTAAATCAATCGGGAACTCAACGCCGAAAATCTCAAGTACACATCCTCGGATCACTTCGGCGGCATACACCGTCCTCTCGTCAGCTATGGAAACTCTTAGAGGTCAACTCAACACCTCTCGACTAATACCGATGTGCTGACTAAAAGCCAAAGATACAAAAGACCGACTCGCACCCGAGTCAAATAACACCAAGGCAGGTACAGAATTCACAAGAAAAGTACCTACACATAACATAAAATAAACACAATATCCCAACATCAAAATAAATACAAGAAAGGATACATACCAGCCACGACGTCGGGCACCGCGCAGACCTCCTCCGCAGTCAACTGAAAGGCTCTCCCTCGTGCCTTCGGTACCTCGGCCTTCACTGGCCAGCTCTCAGTAGCTCTGATAGCAGCAGGGGCAGATCCCTAAGGTGTTCTCTGGGCTATCCCTAGCAACTGTAGACACTCTGCCTTGCGGTGTCCGGTCTGGTTGCAGTGAAAGCATACTGCAAACCCCTTGGGGCAATCCTTGGCCATATGCCCCTCCTTGCCACATTTGTAGCAAGACCCCGCTCTGCACACCCCATCGTGGCTCTTGCCGCACTTTCCAGAAGTGCGGCCCTTCTGACTCCCAGATTTCGAATCAGCGGGCTTGGCCCGCTTGGCTACCGGCTAAGACTGCACCGGTCGTTGATCCCTCCTCTGAGACTCAGCATCCTCCCTAGCCTGAGTCTCCAGCTCTGTCTCCCTCTTCCGGGCATTTGCCTGAAGCTCAGAAAATGTCCGGTACGTTGAGTTCGCCACGAACTCCCATATATCCCTCCTCAAAATGCTCAGATATCGACTCATAAGTGCCTACTCGGAGGACACGTGCTCTGGGCAGAACATCGCCCGCTCATGGAACATCCTCGTAATCACTGTCACAGACTCATTACCCTTCTTGAGGGTCAGAAAATCCTGGGCCAAATGCTCCCTCTCCACCTGGGGAATGTACTCATCTCAGAACATAGCAGTGAACCTCTCCTAAGTCACTACAGCAAGCTCAGCAGGCGAATAATGCGCCGTCACAAACTTCCACCAGTCCTTCGCTCCTAAGTGAAGTTGGTTCAATGCGAACCGGACTCTCAAATGCTCTGGAGATGAGCAGGGGAAGAAACACCCCTCGATGTCTGAAATCCACCTCATCGCTGCAATCGGGTCCTGGGTCCCATCAAACTCTGGTGCTGGACTCCCGGAACAACAACGCATCACCACCCTGCGGTCTAGCCGCAGCTACAGCTGCAGTGGCTGCAGCAATAGCAGCATTAGAAAGAGCAGCATATCTCTCGTCAAATGTCTCTATCAGGGTGGTCTTGATAGACCCGAACATCTCTGGAATCTCAGCGCGGATGGCAGCAGCCACCTCATCATGAATCATCTGGAAGAGCTCCTCGTCGCTCACACCCCTCCACTAGTCCCTGGTCTGTGGCGCGTCCCCACCATGACGCCTCTCTGAAATACAACACAAGATATCAGAGACTCGCTCGAGTGTACACACACTCGATACTCCCAATCCTACTTGGTCTCTGGTACCCTAAGGATTCTTACTTGGGTTGCGCACTGACCCGGTGCTTTTGGTAGTACGGGCCCAATACTACCGTCCACACCGCATCAACATTCATCCCAAGTCCTCCTCCCAGAGTCCCAAATCCCAAGTACTCTACTCTCTCTACTCATATGTTACTCGCTAGCTGATCTCTCATAAGCTCCTCGCTGTTATCTAAACACTCTCAAGCATCCCTAGTAGCAAAACTCCTAGAATAAGGCATCATATATATATCAGGCAACTCTAGTCCTAATAAGGATACCTAGTCTACTCTAGCATGCAAAGTACAACTCATCATATAACATAACATAATATATCTCGTAACACTTATTACAAGGGTATTTTGGGAAATCACCGTTCGGGCGCTGGCTGATCGTACACACGGCTCTGCTCTATTTGTCTTAAAACTCTTTTTACTCTTTAAAAAAAATTTACTTTTATTATCAAAAAAATTTCTCGAATCCCCAGTTTGAGTTCAGATACGTCCGAAGATGCATCCGAATCCCTCAAACCAAGGCTCTGAAACCAACTTGTAACACCATGAAAATTTAAACAATTTTTTCAATTTTAAAAACCATATAATTTCATTCACATCCACATTTTAAAACATTGTATCATCATTATCTTAATACAAAACCCCGAGATCAAAACATATGAACTCCAGTGTGCGTGTGTACGAGTCATGTCGGCGCCTTCCCGCGATCATCGCTGGTACCTGAAACACAACACATAACACTGTAAGCATAATTGCTTAGTGAGTTCCCCAAAATACCACTCTAACACATATTAGCCACTCGAGGCTATAACCTTGTTGACCCTCTGGTCAATGTGTCTCAATGGAACCTTCCAGTCCCAACTCTCTATGGGCCCTCTGGCCCTAGCTCTATGGACCCATTGGTCCTACTCTATATACTCTGTATCATGCATATCACATATCACAATAAATATCAACACATAAATAACATGCAAATGTACTGGCACATAACTCTAAAATACATTGTCACATATCTCTGTACCACACTAGGTAAAGTATAGTGAGAAGACTCACCTCAGATGTCTCGGTAAATCTCTGACTCGGTAGAAATACGATCTACCCTCCGCCTAATCACATAAAGTAAATATTCTCATAAATATAACTCTCGGGACTAGACTCAACCCTCTCTAGGCACCCTCAGAAGGCAAAAGACCATTTTACCCCTCTTTTAGCTAAAAGGCCACATTGTTGACCAAATCCTACAAGTCAACAAAAGTCAATGGTCAAACTTTGACCCGACTCGTCGAGTGCACTTGGGCAACTCGGCGAGTCTACTCGTGTCCACTAACTCTCTAGTCTCGCTTGGCATGTCGAGTTCCTCCCCTTGCTCGACGAGTCACACCTGGCATGAATTGCGGGGCCACCCCGACTCAACTCGCCGAGTCTCAAGATCAACTCGGTGAGTTCCACTATGAGCTCCAGTCCTCTAATCCCCCTCTAACTCACTGAGTTATTCCCCCAACTCGGCAAGTCCACTCACTGAGTGATTTACGGGAAACCCTAACCCTATTCGCCGAGTCTGCCCTTGGACTCATCGAGTTCATGCTATGCACAAACTCAAATGGCCTCCTGAGGTCAGATCTGTTGCTTGGATCCATAGATCTGACCTTCCCAAGCCTGATAAACACGTAAAGTTCGAATCTTGACACTCATGGGACGTCTAGCAGGCTTCTCTTGGTGATTTAGCCCCAAAAGTAACATCCTTAGCTCAACACCTCCATAGCTCAACATAAAGCAAACTGAGATAAGCTCTTTAGACCACTATGGGTCCAGATCTGAAGTCTCAAAGTGAATAGGGGCCATATCCTCATAATTTTCTACCAATAAAGGTCATAAAACTCTACATCTATGGATTCCTTCAACAAAACAGATAAAGGGGTGATATAATTCCTCAAAGATGAAGTCTCCTGCTCGAAATCCACAGATGCACAATCCCCTTGGTCTCCTCTAAGCTGGAAACACCTCCTTCTTGCAAGAATCAACCACAAAGATCAAGAAATGGCTCCTATCCTCTCACAAACGCTCTAGCTCCTTTAGGGTTTCTCTCTGTGGTTTGGTAGCCGGAAATGACGGCCCTAAGGGCCTTTAAATAGGTCCCAAACCCAGGAAATTAGGGTTTCATTAAACAACATGGAATCGACGAGTCCACTCATGAACTCGCCGAGTCCAGCCATGAACCCGGATAAGAATCCGCGACCCTACTCGACGAGTCTAAGCACCAACTCGTCGAGTCCCTTCACATCCTCCAAAAATAAAAGAATAGAATAATATACCTGGGAGTCCGGATGTTACACTTGAAATCGAGATCGAGCGACTTTTTGCCAACATGACCTAAACGAGAATCGAAGATCTCATCGATGGTATTTCAAAGGTAAAAAGTCTGACGAAAACGGACATCAGATGAAGAAGTTATGGATTTTTAATGAACTTTTCCTGTCCCTGCCTGTTAAAAATATAATATTAAAAATAAAATCAAAATTTTCCGACGGAGTCTAAACGAGAGTTGTAGAGCCTTTTCTTAGCTACGCGTGGATATAAAGAGCATTGAAAACGGAGCTCGTATGCAAAAGATATGATTTTCTAAAGTTCAGGGCACGAATTTCGACGCTGTGTCAGAATTGTCTGTGTTCACGATGTGAACACTGTGTTCACGACTTGAACAGTCTGACTGAGCATTTCAGAGCCACTTGATAGATGACGCATGCCATGAGCGAATCGGGGCGAACTCACGACGTGAATTGGAAAACTCACGACGTAAACTTCGATTTTTAGCCTATATATAGAAATTGAAGCCTTTCGAGTTTGGCTGCTCATTCATAACCTCTCTCCTAATTCTACTCTCTGTTAAGCCCCTCTAAACCACCCCGAAGCCCCGGTAACCTTCCTGGAACACGACGCAAGGCCCGACGCCTCGAAGTTCCCGAGACACTGCTTCTGTCCAGTCGAAGTACTGCCCACGTGAAGCCCCGGGTTTTATACTCGAGCTCTGAAGGAAGTTCTATAATCCCGAGATTCTCGAGAATCCCAAGATTTCAGCTTTCTCTTGTCGAATTTCTGCTCGATTATCATTTTTTCATCTTTGAAGCTGCACTTCAATCAAGTGAGTTCATACCCCTTTTATACACCTTCAAATACTTTATAATGTACTTTTAATACATTTCAGAGGAGAATACAAGTAAACACCCGGTTAATCCCGAGTGAAAACGTGAAAACTCTTGCTATACCTTGCATGCACTAGATTTATACAAAATGCATAGTATCCAGGGTAGTCATCCTTGTTAAACCATTTTATGCATTCAATGAACTTATGATTTATGCTTTGTCAAACATTTTTAAAGAGGATAAACATTGCATACAAAACTATCACTTTAATACAGACTTAGTTGAGAATTCGTGAGACAATTACATCTTCAATGTTACCTTTTTGCTAAAAGGTACTACCTAAAGTCCTATCTATTATAACCAAAGTCTCTCATTTGGAGAGCGTGTCAAATGTGTATAGATCTATACGGGAAGTCATGATCCCGCGCCCTGACTGTTAGCTACAGTCCTTTGGGTGACAGTTTGTCATAAACGTTTCGACCCCTAAAGACCGTCACCACGGGCATATTATGTTTAGTATGGTTATAAAACTCACCGGATAGACAATTATTATGGTATTCTGATTTTATGAGTGAGTAGCTATTAAAACTATTCTTCATCTAACAAGTGCGATCTTCTTATAGCTTTATTATATAAAACTATGCCTCAACCTTTTAAGCATGTCAGTTGCTTGCGCTTTTCGGTCTTGGACTTTAGAGACTGCCTGTTACTTTAGGAAAATAAGGGATTTTCCTGTATCCAAAACAATCAACTAATAGGAAAATAAGGGATTTTCCTGGTACAACCATTACGGTTCACAACACGAACATTCATTTGCATTTCATACTTTTATAAGAAAATAAGGGATTTTCTTGGAAAACGCACGAACTTTGGAATGGTATACATTTTCTCAAAACCGCTTATGAACTCACCAACTTAATTGTTGACACTTTTTCTTTGAAATAACTTGTATTCTCAGGGAACCACTAAGCAGGTTTGGAAACCAACTTATGGGGATTAACGCTCTGACGTTAATTACTTCTTTTGAAAGATGTTTATGTATTTATCTTTTGAACATGTAACAAATACAATTATGTAAACATTTTGAAACCTTTATATGTATGGTGGTGTGTACTTTCCTTACTATGAACTGTTATGATACTGAATATGACGTCCTCTGCCCCCGAACGTTTCTGCCGTTCTGGTTTGGGGGTGTGACACCGCAACCTTCTCCCAGACAAACAACTCCGGTGCACTCTTCAAATCAAACTCCACCGTAAAAGGAACCGCAACATCAGTCTCCTCCACCGCAACAAGATCCCCCGCAACATGAAGATCAACATCAATCTCCTCCACATCAAGAAACTCCTCCTCATCTCAAGAATTTGGAACCAGAAATGTCTTTGGATCACACCAATGACTCTCCTGCAACTCGTCAAAGGAAAATGACTGGAGGTCAGCAAAATTCGCTGAACAAGTTTAGAGAGATCATGGCTTTGACCCAACCATGGAAGAAACCCTGATCCATTGTAGGATTAATCCTACCAGAAGGTTACTTGATGATGATTACAGGCCAATTCTAACTTATGCTAAACCACCTTCTTATGGATATTGGGATATTCCAATTTTGCCCAACTCCAAATTTTTCGCTGTTTTTGAGCCTTTTGACCTTAGCCTTCCTGATGATCAAATGCAACCTCTCAACTTTGAACGTCTAAACCAATTCCATGCCAAGCATGGATCTGAATTCGAGAGTATATGGTCTAAAGATAGACCATCAACAGTGAAAATTTACAAGATAAGGAAGTTCATGAAGACATATTTCATTCAGTATACGCTTACAAGAAGAGGCGACGATTACATTAGGACTCAAGCAGATTTTCCTTGCATGAATCCTGAGGAAGTATTTTTGATTGCAAGAGTCTTTCAAATCAAGGCTGAGAAGCATCCGAAGATGAAAATTTTGTTTGAGAAAGCTTGCGAATTTCTCAAGTCACCGGTGTGTGTGACTTTGCTAAGATCGATGCGGATATTCATCCAGCGGTTGCCCAAAAATTCAATCTTCCAGCTCTTGAGTCTGCACCAGTTTTCACTGAAGGTTATAAAGAAAGATCTTTAGTAGCAACCAACTTCCCTCAACTTGGAGTTGTGTACAAAAGAGATAACAGTGATCTCAAGTACATCATCCCGATCACCGCAATGCATCGGCTTACCCGCAAATAACTTGAAGTAACTTTGGCTTCAGTTCAGAGGTCTAAGCATACAACTGATGAAGTGAAGTTTGAGATTACAAGCAGAATGCAATGGCTTGGTGAAGTTAGGAAGTTTTGGTGGCATCTCATCAAATTCGTAAAACTTGATAAGTAATGAAGAAAAGTTGAAGAGATCACTTTGGGGAAAAATGTTAATACATAAAGTGAACATCTTAAACTTGAAGATCCGAAACCACTTCTCCTACCGCAATCAGCTTTTTCAACCACAGTCTCTTTTGCTACCGCAACCGCATTCAGAAGATGTCTACCACAGTTACCCCATCCGCAATGAAGATTTTAGCTACATTATCTGACTTGTCTTATATGCATGATTTTATCCCGTGAACCTTGCATGGTCACGTTAAGTCAGAAGTTTATTATTTGTTTATTTCCAATGTAACTTTTTGAGACTATATAAATAGAGTCTTCATCTTCATGTAATATACACCTCTGAACACCTTTTGAACATCTCTGAATACACATCTCTTCATTTCTTATCTTCTATCTCTTACCTTTCAATCTAAAAGATCTTTCGGAACTTACACTCCAAATATTAAGATCGTGTTCTTATCTCATCTAGTCTTTAAGACTCCTTTGACTTTAAACTGGTCTCATATACTAACTTGTGTTTGAATGCAAACCTTGTTAAGAATTAGTTAAGAGTTTACTTGATATATAACTTGTTGTCATTTACATTTCCTTTCCTTTTCGCAATTTACATTTCCGCAACTAACTATCTAACAAATCTAACTTCTTATTATTGTTGAGCTTTCATGATCCTTTGAGATTAACTTATTCTGCAACTTTATCTTGTACTAACGTTTGTTCAAGTGTTTCTCAAAAGTTTTTCTCTCAACAGAGTGATTAAAAGACAACCCACAATAGTATTCAGGACAATTATGTCTTTACGTTGTAACTTATGTATATGTATTGATTATGAAATCCTTAGGGTTTTAACATTTTGGAAACAAACATTTGTTATCAAAATGATCTTTTGTACTGGGACTTTCAACAAATATAAATAAATGATTTTTAAAGCGTAAATAAAAGTTTTAATTGGTTCTTAAAATTAGAGGATGTCACACATACAACGTGTCGGGAGCCATATCCAAGTCTTTCATACAATTACCAGGAGCCACCCCCTGGTCTTCCTATATAACATAATCCAATGGGCCGACTTTGGTGCCTTCGACCCCCTAGTATTGTGAGGAAAATCACCTCAATTTGACAATAACTAAATCACACACGCGCTCCTTTTAAAAGGGCTCCTCACACGGAACATATCAAAACCAAACCTAATCAATAATTAGGGTGATAGTCCATCATCAAAATGCATTTCTTTCCATTAAGGGTAAAATACCATTTTACCCCTTCCAAGGCTAACCCACCCAACATGGACCAAAGCCTAAAAATTGGCCCAATGTACCTCTGGGAGTACACTCTGCATACTCCAAAATTACGTCCCGCGTACCATGTTTCTACCGAAGAGAAAATAGGCATAACCCGTTACGCCCTGTATACGGCTGGGTTATGCCCAGCGTACTCCAGCTGATGCCAAAATGACTTTCTAAGCTCTTAATACTGTAAGACCTCATGTACAACTCTCAGATCGGAATCTAAGGGAAGTCTTAAGTCATAAAGTTCTTGGCTTTATGACTTTGCATGGCTTAATGGAATCCAAACCAAAACCCTATTTTCATATCTTCATAAAATGATCAATAATTCATGCATGGAAGAATAGGAGTCTCCAAGTTCCCATTTTTATGGCTCATCAACCTCAAAAATACCAAGAAAGGACCATCACAAGGTCTAGAGTGGCTTTTACTCACACGAACCAAACCATGGGGCCAAAAACATGCCTAAACATAACCTAAATCTAGATCTAAGCTAAGGATCCATAAAGTTAAGAGGTTTATACCTCTAGAAGATGCTAGATGAAAACCAAGTCTGGATCTACAAGGTCCAAGTTCCCCAACACCTCTCCAATGGATTTCTTCTTCTTATTCTTCTTCTTCAATATACAGTAAAACACACAAAGTATCACTTTAAGAGATCAAGAACCTCACAAGGTGGCTAGAGTTTTGATGATAACTGTTTTGGGGAGAATGAAGACTGAGTATGAAGAGGTCTCAAGGGACTTAAAGTGTTTACATAGGTTCTCAACCCTAAAATTTGGTGTTGCACACTGCAACTCTACTCAATGCGTACTCCAGGTACACCCATCATACATCCTATTTCAGAACGGTCACCAAGTGTTCGCATCGAAACACCCATCACAATGAGTACCCTCGTTCGCATCTGATCCCTTATTCGCATCCGGATACTCCCTTTGCTTCCGATCACTCCCGTTCACATCCATTCGCATCCGGATACTCCCTTTCGCATCCAACACTCCCATTCGCATCCAAATACTCCCTTTCGCACACAACTCTCCCATTTGCATCCAATCACATTCGGATACTCCCTTTCGTATCCAACACTCTCATTCACATCCAAACATATCTGACTAATCCATTTCACATCCAACACTCCCATTCGAATCTAATCGCATCCGGATACTCCCTTTTCGCATTCAACACTTGATTTTTTTTCCAAAAATCAAATTTTTGACTCCTTAACACCCTAGGTCAATCAATCTTGAAAAACGGGTGTTATAATTATCATCTACAAATTTGCTCAAGGCCTTCACTTTTTTTAGTGCATGTGATGAGGAAAATGAGCACATTATATCCACAGTTCTTCAAGGTTTCTTTGATGTAGTTGGTCTTTTGCTTAAGTACTTTGAAATGAATTCATTCGATTACTTCATTAAGGTTTGATAAAATAAAAATAATTAGTAAAATCATCTCAATAAAATTTTGTTTTACAGGGGCAATTTAGATAAGAAGGAGGCTTTTGAAAATCTAGATCCTATTTTATTGTGCCTTGATGAAATCGTTGATGGCGGGTGAGCCATTAAAGATCTTAACTTTAATCGATAGATGAGTACAAATTATGGAAAATAGCAATGTACTTTACTCTCACTACCAACATAGGCAACATACTTATATTTCTTTACCAATAATAGCAGCATTAAAAAAATAGTTGTCCCGTGACGAAACACAAACACATCACCTATTTAATATTTCATGACAACGTCCTTTTTGAAAACTCTAATAATCTTTGATTGTTGGTTACATTAAAAATAAAGTTCGTCGGCAAGTGTACATTAAGCGATTTGATGAAGTCCATTAACGTGTTTGCCTATTTACACATCATTCCTCATTGGCCCAACATCTGGTTTTTCTTTATATTTCCATATTCAGCCCAATATTGGATCCTTTTTCAACAATGCATGACCTATTTTAGATTTTTATTGACAATTAAATCAACCATCTAAACATTTTTATAAGATAAAGGTTATAGAAAAAAAAAAAGTAGATTTCATAAAAGCAAGAAGAATTTTGTAAATATTAAAATACCATATTTTTTCGATCTAATTTTAAAAAATCATATCTTTCTCTCATAAACCTTTAAAATGTTAGATTTGCCCAAATCCTTATTTTTCACATTTTTAAATATTTTATAATATTTTAAATTATTCATTCACTATTATATTCCTCTTATACATCTATGTTTAAAATGTCATTTATGTTTTTTCCTAAACTTTCAAAATATCATAATATTTAAATGGTAAATAACTGTAAATCGAAGTATTTTTTAAAAGTAGATGTTAATAACATATATAATAAAGAAATAAATATATTCAAATTCGTGTTTGTTTCGTTTTCATGTCAAGTGTAAAAAAACACAACGTCGTGTCGTATCGTATTTGTGTTCAAAATTGGACACGAAATTGACACGATCTAACATTATTTATCGTGTTTTTCATATTTGTTGTGTCATGTATGATTAAATATTAGTTAAATAAATTAATTGTTATTTTATGTTATCTTTGTCTTGTCGTGTCATATTTGTCATTTTTTAATTGGCTCATTTTCATGTTAGCTAAAAAAACACGACATCGTGTCGTGTCATGTCAAACAAAAAGACGATAGATTGCTCGATTTTCCAAACCTAGTGTATGTTTGTGTGTGTGTGTGTGTGTGTGTGTATATATATATATATATATATATATATATATATATATATATATATATATATATATATATATATATATATATATATATATATATATATATATATATATATATATATCAGAGAGAGAGAGAGATGACAACGATGATTCAAATAAAAATACTAATTAAAATGAAGAGAGTGAAGACAATTTTGAACTAGTCCTTTTATTTAAAAATTCTAACCGATAAAAAAAATATAATTATCTATTTTTGAGGGTAAAATGATAAAAATGAATGAGATAAACAAGAAAATTGATATTTTGGACGGATTTTTAGGGATTCTTATAGAATAATTTATTATTTTATTTTAAAAAAGTTCTCAAATTCAATAACAAAAGCTTTATTTTAATTTTAAAATACATATTTTACATAATACAATATGTAGATGATGTTATTCCACTTACAATGTGTATGATAGTTACATATTATTTGTTGTTGGTGGTGTTATTTTGATATGATATAAATTAATATGATATGATATAAATTGACAATGAAAATTCGAATAACAAGTAAGATGGTAATTCCAATAAAATTTTTGTTAATAACACAACTTTATTGAATAAAAACCGAACTAACAATTAAAAAAAGAACACAATATATTTGCATATTAGTATATGATAAACATCAATTTTGTTTTTCTCAAATCCCTCTTTCTACTTGGGTTGAATATCTTGGGTTGAACATTCAATATCAAACATGTTCTTCAGTTGTTTATTTTGATCAACCGAAGATTTAGATTCGTCATAGAATACAAATATTATATAAGATTTATATTCGTCCTAGAATATAAACATTAAATCAACTATTTAAACAATGTTCATGCTAAAATAACTACATTATTTGTAATATATGTAATATATAACCAACGATTAAACATTTACTGAATCTAGATTATGAACATGTATTCAAGCTAAAATATAAAAACTATTAAACCTATATTTAGTTCAAGATAAACAGTCAGCTAATGTTTATATTATAATGATAATATAATATATTCAATCTAAGATGGGAATTTACAACACACGGAAAAACAAAACCACAAACGTTGGCACATATGTATAAATTCATAACAGAAAAAATAAAATAAAATAAGTTGTATGTAAAATTTCTTACAAAAATAATAACATAAAATGTTAATAATATCCCATTTGAATATTATTCTAGAGTGAATAATATGAATAACATCAATTTATCCTATTAAAAAACTATAACATTACTCACAACAAAATTATTTTTGGCAAAATACTTTAAGAAATCTTAATTAACTTTCATTCTAATATAAATCATTAAATCCTAAGGAATTAATCGATAAAAAATAAAATAATCTTAAAAATAATTTAGCTTCCTTCTAAACATGAAACTCCATGAAAACTGTCTTGAAGTTTTTAGGGTTTGTACGATGATTTACAATGTATATATCTAAATTAAAAATAATTTGATACGGGTTTGAGGGTATAAAGTATGTCATGTCATCATCTCATATTATATGTAGAACCACAAACTGCTTGTCATGTCGATTTTAGCACACAACATAAAGGGCATGCTATTTTCAACGGGAGGGTTAATGTTGTTTTTTTTAATTATACTATTTTTTTATTAAAAAAAACAAACATTTCATTAAAACAAAAAAAGATATAACATTTAAAATATTACTAAAAACTTGACTTAAACTAGACTTAAAATTACTCAATGCTAGATTTAAAATACTTAAAACTTGACTTAAACTAGACTTAAAATTACTCAATACTAGACTTAAAATTAAACGCTTAAAACATTGACTTAAAACGTGACTTAATACTACTTATCAAACTCATATTTTTTTCATAAGCTCCTTCTGAATTTTCTCCGCAACTCGACGTTAACGCTCGGGTAATTTTGAAATGTCTTTCATCATTGGCTTCCACTCACGATTTCTTTCTTTTTGTTCCACGAGTAGTAACATTCTTTGGATGCGTTCATTTAACTCCATGAGCCCCTCTCTTTTCTCCCCACCCGAAGAAAATTTGACACCCTTGAGCTTTCTCTTCGCTTTATCTCTTCTCATAGGACGACTCGGCATCGGAATATCATATGGTTCGTCATCGTTGCGCTCTATTCCAATATGTGCATCCAAAGATTGGATATGGGAGTTTTCGGATGTGTTAGTTATTTTTGAACTACCCGTGAAGTCTTCCAATGTGTATTGTTTTAGCCATTTTTTTGTCCTTCACAACATTCCAAAACTAATATTTTTGAATGTTTACTTCTTTTCCTCACGGTACGCTTCTTGAGCTTTGGATAGGATTTTTGAATCATTAGCACGCTTGGCCAAGACCGTTTCACGTTGATGTAGACACCATTGAAATGCATTGCATATTTGCTTGTATTCCTCCACTTTGAATATAGTTGATCTTTCGTTCGGTATGAACCTCTCTTCATGCGCTTAATAACTTTTTCCACACTTTTACATAAAAGGTTTCTCTATCTTGGTCATCTCCAATGATATGATCATCCGATACGTCAACCCATGCTTCCGCTAACACATTTTCTTCATCCCTTGACCAAATTTTGTTGTCGGCCTTCCTTTTCTTGTTGTCAACTTGAGGGTGGTGTGGTAGAGGGTCGGGTTGAGTGCGGGGTGGATCTTCAGATTCGGTTGAATCTGATACAATAGATTGGAAGATATTTTCTTGCATTGTTTTGAACGGGTTAAATTCAGGTTGTGAAGTGAGTTGAGATTGGAATTGGGATGCAAATTATGATTGTGATGGGATTTGGAGTTGGCATGAAAGTTGGGGATGGGATAGAATTTGAGATGAAGATTGGAATTGGGATCGGGATGAAATTTGTAATGGAATTTGGGTTGGAGATTGACATTGGGTTTGGTTTGCTCCATATGTATAATATGAAACATTTATGGGATAACGAATCATTAGTGGTGAGTATATGGGTGCTTCAAATTGAGGTCGATACATTGAAGACTACAAATTGCTTGGTGAAGTGTTTAAAACATTTTTCTTATTTCTTCTAGGATTTTTTTGTTGGCTAGGAGAAGACATTTTTGAATTTGAGATATTGAAAGAGGTTTGATGTTTGGTAGGTTAGTGTGGAATGAGTTGGAAGATATAGATGTATTACTATTTATAGAGGGTGAATTAGATTTTAAAATTTTTAAATTTAAAACTTTAACGGCTATTTTTTAAGTGGGTGCATTTGAATTGTAAAAAGTGTGTAACGTCTCAAAATAAGACCCAACAATTTCATTTTTAATTTAATAAAAACATAATCCAAACATTGCCATACAACTCCAAAAGATCAAAGTATGTTAATACATTAGAACATATCAAAGTAAATCTCAAAGTGCGGAAAAAGGTGGTGTGTACTCTACAATCATCATGGGTTCTTCCCTTTTGATCATGAAGTACCTAAAACATAAACTAAAAACAGTAAACACAAAGCTTAGTGAGTTCCCCAAAATACCACATACCATACATAAACAAACACATAATGGGCCCCGCCCACACTCGCATAACAGGCCCCACCCACTGAGTATAACAGGCCCCGCCCAAACTCGTATATCGGGCCTTGTCCACTGAGTATAACGGACCCCCACCCAAACTTGCATTATGGGCCCTGCCCAACATACAAATCATATAAGCATATACATATACAAGAGTCACACAGACATCTAGTATACTAGCATAACTGATCATGGGCCGACATTGGTGCCTTAGACCCGCTACACATAGTGAGGAAACTCACCTCCCACTGCTGAATCTCACAGACTAAATCCCTAACTGTTGGCCTGCTAAAATCCCCACGCTATCACAAAATAACATCCAATTAATAATTGGATCCCGACTCACACTCAGAGTCCAAAAAAGGGTAAAAAAACCTTTTTACCCTTTCCTAACTTGGCCTAAGGCCAAAGCCCAATAAAAATGTCTAAAAATCCCAAATTTGCAAAATAATCATCAAAGGCCCAAATATGGCCCAATTTTCTAAATTGGGCCCAAACCCCTTTCATGGTCCTTTAACCAAAAAGTCTAATAAAATATCAACAGCCCAACAAGAGAATTTTGATGGACTAACAAGACCCAAGACATCAAAAGCCCAACATAGCCCAAACTCAAGAAGCCCACATAACCGAAGCCAACTGCTGAGTATGCAGGGACTTTCAACGTACTCACTTAAGGGTTTGTACGCGCAACGTACCTGCTTGTACGCCCAACGTACTCCACCCTCTTAACCAACTTTCTCATTCAGCTCTTAAACAGTTAAGACTTCACTCCAACACTTAGATCTGACTTCCTTAAGGTGTTTTATCACGTAAAGTTGCCAACTTTATGTGCATGCATGGCTTAATGAGGCTTTTTGAACTCAAAAGAGCTTAACAAATGACTTAACACATGCATGAGACCACCAATGCCATAAATCTTGCATTTTTATGGACAAATGGACGTAAAGGACCCTAGATCTACCATCAATCACTTTTGGAGTGAATCAAGAGGCTCAACAATCCAACCATGGACTCAAAAAGTACAAAAATGGCACCAAACTAGATCTAGCAACATGGATTAGCAAGATGGAAGCTTTTTACCTCATAAGGAAAGCAAATGAAGAACAATTATCATATCTTAAAGCTCCAAGCACCACTCCAAATGGTTCACTTCTTCTTCTCCTTCACAAAGCACCCAAAATCACACATTAAGGCTCAAACTTTCAAGATCTCACTTAGGGTTTGATTTTTTGGACAAGATGGGATGGAGTCTACCTAAGAATGACCTAGTGAGGTTATCACAACGTTTAAATAGGGTGAAATGCCATACATTTGGGGTTTCTTCTTGGCTCGCGTACGTCCAGCGTACTCCACGTATGCCCAACGTACGTGGATGAGCTCCGCGACCAAACCTCAGTTAGTATGCCAAGCGTACACTAAGGTACACCCCGTGTACTAACCAAAAGGACCAAAATGCCAAACTTTTAATATGAAGGGCTAATCACGAAACATACAAATCCAAGTGTTACAATTCTCCCCTACTTGAATCGGACTTCGTCCTCGAAGTCCACTACACCGAATAATTCCGGATAATTCTCCCTCATCTCATCTTCCGACTCCCAAGTCCACTCCGAACCCTTGCGGTGCTGCCATTGGACCTTCACCAACTCTACAAGAATCACCCTCAGTCTCTCAATATAATTTAGGCAGTCATCCACTTGAATATCCTTTAACGGTACCATTACGGAATCATCCACTAAGCACTTCCGCAACTGAGAGACATGGAACGTGCTATGAATCTGATTGGGCTCATCTGGAAGATCCTAGCGATATGCAACCAGGCCCGCCCAAGCCAAAACCATGAAAGGACCAATATATATGGGGCCTAGCTTGCCCCTCTTCCTAAATCGGATGACACCTTTCTAAGGCGACACCTTTTGGAGAACCATATCCCCCCTGGAACTCTAAGTCTTCTTGGCGTCTATCGGCATAACACTTTTGTCGACTCTAAGCTGTCTGAAGCTTACTCCAAACCTGCTAAATCAACTCATTGGCTTTGAGTACCACCTCGATACTCCCCATAACCCATTAACTGATCTCGTCCCAACAAATCAGGGTCCTGCTTTTCCTCCCTTAGAGCATCTCAAAAGGAGGTCGATCAATGTTGGCATGACAATTGTTGTTATACGAAAATTCCGCAAACGGAAGATACGTATCCCAACTCCCACCAAAGTCCAAAACACACGCCAAGAGCCTGTCGTCTAATGTCTAAATCATCCGCTCGCTCTGACCATCGGTTTGCGGATGGAATGTTGTGCTGAAATGGAGACGAGTGCCCAAATCGTCATTGAACCTCTTCCAAAACCTGCAAGTAAACCATAAATCTCTATCAGAAGTCATCAAAATCGACACCCCATGACGTGCCACAACCTCCCTGATATAAATCTCAGCCAATTTGTCTGCATAAATACTATGCTGAATCGGAATAAAAAGCGCGCTCTTGGTCAACCGATCCACGATGACCCAAATCGAATCCACTCCGTGCGTAGTCCGGGGTAACTTCGTGATGAAATCCATGGTAATATCCTCTCATTTTCACACAGGAATCTCCAACGGATGAATCTTTCCGTGAGGTCGCTGATGCTCGGCCTTGGCTTTCCTGTAAGTCAAGCACCGCTCCACATAATCAGGACGAAGATCCTTATACATCTTTGTCGCCCCGGGATGAATGGAGACATAAACTTATGTGTATCTTCCATCAGAACTTGACGTACTCCGCCCAAATATGGAACCCAAACCCGCTAATGCAGAGTCAACAACCCACGACTATCATAATTGAAGGAAGCCACCTGACCCACAAATACACTCACTCTTCCGACGCTCTTCCTTCATAGCCTTGACCTGAGCCTCACGAATTCGATCCAACAGTGGAGTAATCACGGTCATCCTTAAACATATGTCTCTGATTGGAGCCACTACCGCCTTGCGGCTGAGAGCATCCGCCACCACATTAGCCTTCCCTGGGTGATACAGGATCTCACAATCATAATCCATCACCACATCCAATCATCGGTGCTGCCTCATATTCAGATTCGGCTGATCCATTAAATACCTCAGGCTCTTGTGATACGTGTAAACGGTACAACGGACCCCATAGAGGTAATGCCACAAAATCTTGAGGGTGAAAACCATAGCCCCAGCTCCAAGTCATGCATTGGATAATTCGCCTCATGAGGCTTCAGCTGCCTCGAAGTGTAAGGGATCACGCGATCCCTCTGCATCAGTACCGCTCCCAAACCCGTCATTGACGCATCACTATAAACCACAAAATCCTTAACACCCTCCGGCAGGGTCAAAATTGGTGCCTTGCACAACTACTGTCTCAAGGTCTTAAAAGCTGCCTGCTGCTCTAGCACTGAGCAAAATGTAATCTTCTTCTTTGTCACCCGAGTCAAAAGAACAACTATCTTGGAGAAATCGTAGATAAATCTCCGATATTAACCCACAAGACCAAGGAAAATCCGAATGTCAAAGGGGTACCTCTGAACCTCCGACTGCATTATGGCCTCGACCTTTGCCGAATCGACCAGAATACCACTCTGGTTGACAAGGTTCTCCAGAAACTACACCTTGCGCAACTAGAACTCACACTTGGAGAACTTCGCGAAAAATCTCTCTCTCCTCAAAGTCTCCAACACTTCCCTTAACTGCTCCTCGTGCTGCTCCTAAGTCTTGGAATAGAACAATTTATCATCAATAAACACAATCACATACCGATCCAACATCGACATGCACATGCGATTCATGAGATCCATGAACGCGGCCGGAGCATTGGTGAGCCCAAAAGGCATCACCACGAACTTGTAATGTCCAAAACGAGTTCGGAAAGTTGTCTTCTGCACATCCTCCTCTCTAACCCTCATCTGATGATAACCCGATCGCAAATAAATCTTGGAAAACCAAAATGCACCCTGAAGCTGGTTAAAAAGATCGGCAATCCTCGGGAGTGGATAACAGTTCTTCAGCGTTACCTTATTCAGCTCCCGGTAGTCAATGCACATACGATAAGACCCATCCTTCTTCTTCTTCACAAAAAAGATCGATGTTCCCCATGGCGAACTGCTTGGTCGAATAAATCACTTGTCTAACAACTCCTGAAGCTGTGTAGATAACTCCTGCATCTCGGGAGGAGTCAACAGATACAGTGCCTTGGCTATCAGAGCCGCACCTGGAACCAGATCAATCCTGAACTCAACATGCCTTTCTGGAGACACCCCAGGAAAATCCTCTAGAAACACATCAGGATAATCCCATACAATCGACACATCATCCACAGTCGCCTTACCCTTATCCCGGGTATCCATAACATAGGCAGACAAATCTGCAACAACCATACTGAATATAGTGTTTGACCCTCGTTGTTGAACACAATAACAACCCACTCTAAGCTCTCTCTCTCTCTCTGATCCACTAACTCTCCCCCACTTGGGGTTCGAACCCGGACTAACTGTTGCTCACAATAGATCACCACCCCATTGGGGCTTAGCCAATCTATACCCACAATAACCTTGTTCTTAGGCAAAGGAATGGGAACCAAATATATCGAATACTCCTCACTGAATAAATGAAAAGAACAACCCTGATGAACCCTCGTAACCCGAACAAATCTATGCAATCTCGACATTTAATGGACAATCCAACTCCCCCGGAGCTCCAACAAACCTCTTGCTAAGCGCAAGCGATACAAAGGATCGGGTATCCCCCGAATCAAACAACACCAAAGAAGAAATGTCATTCACGAGGAACGCTCCTAAAATAAAACACATATATATAAGCAACAATTCAATATAAATAAAAAGATATGTAGAAGATACATATCTGTCACCACATCAGGAGTCGCACGAGCCTCCTCGACCATCAACTAAAAAGCCTTGCTCTTCACCACATGTGTATCCGCCCGGCCCTGACGGTCGTCAGTAACCCGAAGAGTTGTGGGAGCGGGTGCTAACACCGGTCCTGTTGCATCCAAACTCGGACAGTGGTGTTGGATATAGTGTCTAAGTCCAAAACTTTATTTGGTATGTACTTGACCCGACCCGGCATGGTCCATTTGGGTTGCATGGCATTGCAATACTTAGATAGACTAAATGAGAGAATATGGCACTTATGATTATTAATATATTATAAGTTCTAATATATTAATAATAGTGTTATTTAATTAGTATTGATCAAGTATTAATCTAGTATTAATTTGGTGATCAAAGTGAGACTAATTAAATATATAGGGTTGATTATGACAATCATCAATTCTTTTATGGTGGATTAATGATCCATGGTTTATGGGTTATGGATGTAACCATTTGGAGCTCCGTGGATAGTCCATGGGAGTTACAAACCCATGGGTCATGAGAAATGAAGAGTCATGACAATTATGGGTCTTCTTAATGAAACCCTAATTGTGACACCACTATAAAAGGAACCCTTTGGCTAGTAAAATTGGAACCTAGTGTTACTAGAGAGGGCATAACCGATTTTGAGTGCTAGAAGTATTCTCTCAAGTTATTCCAAGTTTTGTGGTGTTGTGTGAAGCATTTGAGGCACAACATTTGGGGTGCTAGGCTCACAAAGTCTTGAAGGAGTCCAAGCAACATCAAGGTATGTATTTCTACTAGTTTTATATTTTATTTATTCCCTATGCCACGCTAGTTAGGAAATAACCTTGAAAAAGAAATTTGCATGTATATAGAGAAAACATAGATTCAAGGTTATTAGGGTTGCATGTACACTTAGGAAGTGTTAGAATGCTCAAAACCCATCAGTGGTATCAGAGCCTAGGATTGTTTTCTGTCTACTTGATGCAAAACTGCTTGAAAATCAAAATTTCTGCTCACTGTCGACTGGACTCGCCGAGTTCATGGGGAGGACTTGCCGAGTCCATGAACAAATTCATCCTACTCGAGTAGGATCATGCACTCGACGAGTAGGTGCGTGCTGGGCAGTCTTTTCGTGTTTTGTTGCTGGAAATGGATTAAAATCATTATCCTAATCTGTTTTGGACTTGTAAAATCTGTTTTTCAAAATGATAATGATTATGTTAATCCATTTTGCATGACTTTTATCAATTTTCAAGTATTGTTTATGTTAATATGATTCTTGAAATTGCTTGACATGAATTTGTGTTCTTATGAGTTTTTAGAAGATCATAGGAATTATGTGTAACCTCCATGTGTGTTTAATTCATGATCTTAATGACAATGATGGTGTTCATAACTTGTCCTCAAGTTATGGATAACCAAAAGTCACTTCTTTAAATTGTGATTAAAGAACTAAAGAGGTTTCACAAAATGAAGAGTCTTCATTTCTTATGAACCATTAAAACTCATAAGTTACAAATTAAAGAGACTTGGAATAGTTTCAATTCTTGCCCTCAAGTTTTGGAATTTAAAAAGTCTTACACTTTAATACTTTAATTCCAAATTAAACCTTAGATTTTTAAAAAGTTTAAAAATCAACACTTATACTATTATTATAATTTTATTATATAGATATGTATAAGAATATGTCATTCTTACCGTTAGTAGGCCTCATTCACGAAGCCGGTCTATAAGGGGGGTATAAGGTTGTTGCCTATAAAATGGTGACTTAATGGTGTCCACTCTCACCCACCGCTTCCTTGATCGGTAGAGGGTCGTTAGCCGAACGGGTAGGATACGACTTTAAATTCTCATTAAAAGTATAATGAATTATAAAGTAACTATACAATATTAATTCCCAATCGTTACTTTAGGAAAATGTGAATTTGGTGCTAGCCCATAAAATTACACTTTGTACCTTACCAAGTCGTTAGTGGAGCGTGTGTGGTTAACTAACACACTAACATGGACTAGTAAGAGTGGCAAAGGGTAACTTGACTTTATTATAGATCGGTGGAGCGTGTGTGGTTAACCGGCACATCGATTAGATAATATTGTTAAGGGTACCAAGTCAATCTGTATGGTTATTCACACCTTGTTTTTGATCCTCGGCATCCCAGTCACAAACTTGAGAGGGCACATTCGAGATTCAAACATGTCATTGAAAAGTTCAATGTATCTCAAAAGATCTAGGAGTTTCAAAACCAATAAAACCTAATAATAAAATATTTCGTTCTTATGGTAGAAATTGGTAAATCGTCATTTACCTACCTTCAAATATTTTATAGTGTGGATTACGGCATCCCTCTTCCACCTATAAATAGTTTGTTGGATCCTAGCCTTAATATTTCATTTGGGTGACTTATTAAGGACTCTTAATCTAATGAAACTTATCTTCCTTTTATTCCAGATGTCTTCCAATAACGCTACTGGCTCAAACCCGACAGGCTCCTTTTCCCTAATGAACTTGTGTGGTAAGGTCATCTTTGATGGATCCAACTTTAATGAGTGGATCAGAAACATCAAGATGATTACCCGCTATGAGGAAAAAGAATATGTCCTTGACAGGGAGCTTAAGGTTGTTAATGAAGCCACTGCTACTCCAGAAGAGCTTGCGGAGTTCATTGCACATGAAAAGGATGCCACCAAGGTGTCCTGCATCATGATGGCCACAATGACTCCGGAGCTCCAAAAATCTTATGAAGATTTCTACCCCTATGAGATACACCTAGATTTGATGGAAAGGTACCATCAGAGCACGCGTCAAGAGAGGTATGAGATCATTTCCTCCATGATAACCGCAAGGATGAAGGATGGTGAACCCATCACCGGTCACTTGCAGAAGATGCAGAGGTTCGTTGACCGGTTGCTAAAGCTCAATGTTGACTTCCCTGAGGAATTGGCGATTGACATCATTCTCCATTCCTTACCTCAAAGTTACGATCAATTTCGTATGACTTATCATATGAACAAGGAGGAAGTCATACTTAGCAAACTTCAAGGACTCTTAAGGACAACTGAAAATGGCCTTAAGGGTAAAGCGGTTGCTACTTCTACTCCTTTAACAGCCCCTGTTCTTGCAATTGGGCAAGGGAAGGGTAAGAAGAGGAAAAGCCCTTCAAAGGGTACCAAGGGTAAGACTCTTGATGGTTCCTCTTCAAGTGGGAAAAATAAAGGTTCCATTACTCCTTCTTCAAACCCAAAGGAAGCACAGTGCTTCTATTGCCAGGATAAGGGACACTTCAAGCGAAGCTGCGCCAAATATCTGCAAGATGTAAAGGATGGGAAGGTTAAACCCACCCATGCAGGTATTTACACAATATTGTCTAACAACTCATCTAATGCTAATTCTTGGGTGCTTGATACAGGGTGTGGTAGTCACATTTGTACTGATTTGCAGGCACTAAGAAGAAGTGAGCAAGTGGAGCACGGGAAGATAAACTTAGTCATGGGCAACAGGAAAGCATCACCTGTTACCAAGATAGGAGTTTATTCTTTATTGCTTAATAATGGGTTAATGTTAGATTTGAATAAGTGTTGTTACTCGCCCGAAATGGCGAGAAATATTATTTCTTTTCATGGCTTGTACAAACAAGGTTTTACATTTTCATTTGATAATAAAAATGGTGTTATTAATGTTTATTACAATGATGTATTTTACTTTAAAGCAATACCTTGTGATGGTGTATATGAAGCTGTGAATGTTGTAGACAATTTAGGAAATAATGTGTTGTATATTGATTCTTCTGATAGCTTGGACAAAGCATCCTTGTGGCATTGTCGTCTTGGACATGTTAACAAGAAGCGCATAGGCCAACTCCAAAAGGCTGGAGTCTTGGAATCATTTGACCTCAAGTCAGATGATAGTTGCGAGTCTTGTTTACTTGGAAAAATGACAAAGTCACCCTTCACAGGTACTTGTGATAGGGGTGAAGGTTTGTTGGACCTTGTACACACGGATGTGTGTGGGCCCTTCAGAGTTACTACAAGGGATGCTAATCGTTATTATGTGACTTTTACTGATGATTACAGTAGATATGGATATATTTACTTAATCAAGCATAAGTCAGAAACCTTTGAAAAGTTCAAAGAGTTTAAGCAGGAAGTTGAGAATCAATTGGGCAGGAACATCAAGATGCTCCGATCCGATCGGGGAGGAGAGTATCTTAGCATTGAGTTCCTTGACTATCTTAAGGAGTGTGGGATTGTCTCACAATTGACACCTCCCAGGACACCACATTTGAATGGTGTGGCTGAGAGGCGCAATCGAACCCTGTTGGATATGGTTCGTTCCATGATGAGTCGAGCTTCGTTACCAATCTCCTTCTGGGGGTATGCCTTAGAGAATGCCGCCCATATCCTTAATCTAGTCCCTACTAAAAAGGTTGCCAAAACACCTCACGAGATGTGGACTAGGAAAGTGCCCAATTTGGACCACATCAAGATTTGGGGTTGTGAAGCTTTTGTGAGGCGTGAGACTCATGACAAGCTTGAGCCCCGAAGCGAGAGGTGTATTTTCATCGGCTACCCACAGAGATCCTTTGGTTACCTCTTCTACAGACCCAGTGATAATGTGGTCTTTATAGCAAGAAGATGAGTCTTTCGTGAGAGAGAATTCATAAGCCAAGGGGACAGTGGGAGGCAAATTGACCTTGAAGAGCTTCAAGAGTCAAGTGGTGAAGGAACCTCATATGCTGTCAGCCAACCTGAGGAGGAAACTCCTGTTGAGCCGATAGATGAGTCTGTACCTCCAAGACGTTCCACTAAGATGAGGAACACACCTGAATTTTATTATGGTTATCACACCTGAATTTTATTATGGTTATCACATCACCACTGAAGGTGATACATTTATCAGTGATAGTACAATGATAGATTTGGATGAACCTAATAATTATAAGGAAGCCATGGCAGACCCTGAGTCTTCGAAATGGAAGGAGGCTATGGATAGCGAGATTCAGTCCATGTATGACAATCAAGTTTGGAACTTGGTTGACAATGTACCAGGTTGTAAGACAGTTGGGTGCAAATGGATCTTCAAGAAGAAGACCGACATGGATGGGAAAGTACACACTTATAAAGCGCGACTGGTTGCGAAGGGCTTTACTCAAACTCCGGGAGTTGACTATGATGAGACCTTCTCACTAGTAGCTAAGATTAAGTCTATTAGAGTGTTGTTAGCCATAGCTGCATTTCATGACTATGAAATATGGCAAACGGACGTCAAAACCGCTTTCCTTAATGGAAAGTTGGCTGAGGATGTTTACATGGCTCAGCCCGAGGGTTTTGTTGATCCAAAATACCCTAATAGAGTGTGTAAGCTTGAAAAATCCATTTATGGATTGAAACAAGCATCTCGCAGGTGGAATCTTTGCTTTGATTAGAAAGTCCAAGAGTTTGGCTTTTCTAGGAGCGAGGATGAGTCTTGTGTGTATGTCAGGGCTAATGGGAGCATAGTTAGCTTCTTGGTGTTGTATGTGGATGACATACTTCTCATAGGAAACGACATCCCAACTTTGCAGGAGGTGCAGGCTTGGCTTGGGAAGTGTTTTGCTATGAAGGACCTTGGGGAAGCTGCCTATATCCTAGGGATAAGGATATTGAGAGATAGGAGTAAGAGACTAATTGGACTTAGTCAAAGTACTTATATGGATAAGGTACTGAAGAGATTCAGTATGCAAGATTCCAAGAAAGGAGAATTGCCAATCCAGAGTAATGCCAAGCTAAGTAAGACTCAGAGTCCGAGTACAGAGGCTGAGATAGCTGAGATGAGTCAGATACCATATCCTTCCGCTGTGGGCTCGATCATGTATGCTATGACTTGTACTCGCCCTGATGTGGCCTTTGCTTTGAGCATAGTCAGTAGATATCAAGGGAACCCTGGCAAGGCACACTGGACAGCGGTAAAGAAAATTCTCAAGTATTTGCGGAGGACTAAGGACTGGGTCCTTACCCTCGGAGGCAGTGATGACTGGGGAGTGGAAGGATATAGTGATGCTAGCTTTCAAACTGATAGGGATAATTTCCGCTCTCAGTCAGGCTGGGTCTTTATCCTAAATGGAGGAGCAATTACTTGGAAAAGTTCCAAGTAGGAGACAGTAGCTGATTCGACTTGTGAATCAGAGTACATAGCAACAAGCGAGGCAGCAAAAGAGGCGATATGGCTAAAGAACTTCATCGGAGACCTTGGAGTTGTACCAGCTATAAAGGAGCCAATGGAAATTTTCTGTGACAGTGAAAGTGCAGTTGCTTTGGCGAAAGAACCAAGAGATCACGGGAGATCTAGGTACATTGACAGAAAATACCATTTCATCAGACATAGAATAGAAGAAGGACTCCTCGTGGCAAAGAGGGTATCATCAGATGAGAACCCGACATATCCCCTCACGAAGGGACTGAGCAGGGTTAAGCATTTACAGCATGCAAGGCGCATTGGGCTGAAGGATGATATTAGTTTCAATAATTAGATTCCAAAAACTTGTAAAATGTAATTGACATTTGATGATAAATAAAAGTTGTTATTTATTTATGAGTAAGGTGTTACTATCTTGTGTTGATTGTTTACTATGTTTCAATTTTGCATGTTTTTACTTCCAGAATAATCATGTTATTATTCAAACCATCCACAGTTTGTCAAACTTTGGAAGTAAGTATTGATTCAAGACTGTCTCGAATTTGGCTTGTATGATTTGTCTAAAGTGCTTTAGACAATGCAATGGTTGCTACAACATTCATGAGTACTCATAAGGACTGAGTATTGGATTCAACCCACGCTCACTTGCATCACTTCATGGAATTTATCTCGAGTGATCGTGAGACGGTAATATCATATAAATCTTCAAACCTAGAGATATGAGTTGTTGACTGTGAGTTGGTTATTCATTGATTGTACGAAAACGCATTGGTAACTCGATGTTATAAAACATGCATTTGTGAGTAATTCAACAAGTAGTTAGTACAAGCATATCAGTTGAATTTATCTGTTCCTTCTAGAAATAGAAGCGATATCTGGGCCCCTCGATGATTTGGTTTTGACCTATGTACCGGGCCCGGTCAGAACCTAATTGATGTGTTCAATTTAGTTCTATGTCGAAACAAATCGGAGATCGAGAAACAAATGTTGGACAATAAGTAAGACCATGTTCCATGTGTTTGTCCAGCTGATATCATGAGAGCAGAGGATTATATGATCACTTATCTTAAATGGCGTATCATCATCATCTCAGTTCCGAGAGACTTTGAAAGAGCTACGATTGCTAGTCGGATTTTGAAGTCATATTTGCAAATATAGTTATTAGACTTATCCAAGTGGGAGACTGTTGGATATAGTGTCTAAGTCCAAAACTTTATTTGGTATGTACTTGACCCGACCCGGCATGGTCCATTTGGGTTGCATGGCATTGCAATACTTGGATAGACTAAATGAGAGAATATGGCACTTATGATTATTAATATATTATAAGTTCTAATATATTAATAATAGTGTTATTTAATTAGTATTGATCAAGTATTAATCTAGTATTAATTTGGTGATCAAAGTGAGACTAATTAAATATATAGGGTTGATTATGACAATCATCAATTCTTTTATGGTGGATTAATGATCCATGGTTTATGGGTTATGGATGTAACCATTTGGAGCTCCGTGGATAGTCCATGGGAGTTACAAACCCATGGGTCATGAGAAATGAAGAGTCATGACAACTATGGGTCTTCTTAATGAAACCCTAATTGTGACACCACTATAAAAGGAACCCTTTGGCTCGTAAAATCGGAACCTAGTGTTACTAGAGAGGGAATAACCGATTTTGAATGTTAGAAGTATTCTCTCAAGTTATTCCAATTTTTGTGGTGTTGTGTGAAGCATTTGAGGCACAACATTTGGGGTGCTAGGCTCATAAAGTCTTGAAGGAATCCAAGCAACATCAAGATCTGTATTTCTACTAGTTTTATATTTTATTTATTCCCCATGCCATGCTAGTTAGGAAAGAACCTTGAAAAAGAAATTTGCATGTATATAAAGAAAACATATATTCAAGGTTATTAGGGTTGCATGTACACTTAGGAAGTGTTAGAATGCTCAAAGCCCATCAAGTGGGACTTCTTGTGGCCCCTCTAATTGCAATGAAATAAAATCATATCAGATATCGGGGTGCTGGTGGTAGTAGTAGTGCAATCCTTGCTAATATGACTTGTTTGGCCGCACTTGAAGCAGCCATAACCACCCACCCTGCACGCCCCATCGTGCATCTTGTCGCACTAGTTTTAGCGCCCCTGGCCACGCTGGCCCTTCCCTCTCACATGAACAAGCTTGGGCCTCTTTCCTGAACCCCCTCGGTCTATGAGCCTCATCCGACTTCCTCTTCCTCTCCATCTCGATATTAATCTCCTTCTCCCCAGCCCTCCTATCATATCCTCCAGTGTCTTGCAACTGGATTGACTCACCAGCTGTCTAATATTGCTCCTCAACATCTCGTGATACCTCGCTTTCTTCATCTCCTCGTCTGCCACATACTGCAGAACCAAAAGCGCTCTTTCTCGAAACATCGCAGTGATCTCAACCACTGTCTTTGTAGTCTGGCAGAGATCCTGAAACTCTCACGCCAGCTGTTGCACCTCAATCACCGGTGCAAACTCAGCCTTGAACCTGGTTACAAAATCATCCCAAGTCATAGTATCAACAGCCTAATCACCAACTATGTGTCCTACCTCCTCCCACCAATCTCGTGCCCTATCCTTAAGAAGAAAGGAAGCAAGTCTGGCCTTTACCCCATCGGGGCAACTGCTGGTTCGGAAGGCATTAACAACATCCACTAACCACCTCCTTCTCTCTATAGGGTCCTTCGCCCCATGATAGTCCGGAGCTCTACATGCTCGAAACTCCCTGAAAGTCAAGGAACGCACTCGCACCAAGGCCACCATCTTAGAACGAAACGATCCCAACCGCTCATCTAAAATCTCCAGAATGCACTCCTTGACCATACCAAAGATCACTGGAGTCTGATCAAGAATGCAATGTGTAATCTCAGATGAAAATTAACTCCCTCGTCTGATCATCCAACTACCCGACTCCAGAACCTGAGCCCGAGCCCTCTGCAACGCCTGAACTGCCAACAGGTTTGCCCCTGTAAAGTCACCATACTGAAAATAGAGCATAAAAACCAGCAGAATATATCGAGAGATCACAAACTCTGCAAGCTTCGTAGTTTCATCACAACTCTCATTGACTCTAGTATGAATCCTCTGCTTCTAGTAGTACGGGCTCATACTACCTTCAACATCTATCCGTACTTTCCTCAAGGTTTGCCTTGAATCCACCAAGTCACCGTATATCCATACAATTTGTAATTAGAGTGCACTAATGGTTTCATATATCTTCGAGAACTAGTAATTAGAGTTTTAAATATTGAAGATGTATGTTTGCATCATGATCTCACAAACCTTTAACAACAAGCGTTGACACTAACAACAAATTCAGTGGTATTTTTTTGGCCGTATTTGCAGCCAAATATACAAAATTTAATAAAAAAAATAGTATTATGCGTTGATCAATTTAATTTTCTTTCTTTTAAATTGTAGCTCTCTTTAAAAAACATATCATTTATAAGACATATTTACAGTTTAATAAATATATTAATATGCTAATTCATAGTATGTTATTTTATTCAAAAATTCATTCATATTTTTAACACAAAATTTATATAAAATACAAAACTTAATACTGTCTGTGACATCCCCAATTTCACGGAAAAAAAAAGACCAATTTTTTTATGCTTTATTTAAAAATAAGAGTATGCTTTTGAATAATAATAATATTGCGGAATTTGTTCCAAAAAATATGATAAAGATATTATCAAAGTATTTCCGAAGAAATGTATTTTAATTACATTAAAAATGTTGGGATGTTATCGTCAATACAATACATAAGTATAAATGGAAAGAGTACATGCCTTACAAACATTTATTATTCTATTGGCCTATAATCTCTAAATCTCCCATCTGTTCATCACACCTGTGCTCTTGTGTCACTTCCTGTAATATAAGAAAATTTAGTGCGTCAGGCTTGGGAGTCTGGTGAGCACATAAGGTTTTCAACCTACAATAACTAAAATCTTTATTTTCATCAATCATTCAACCCATTCCCGTTATCCTCACTTTTTGTCCCTAAAGCATCTAGTTCAAGGGACTTCTCCTAAGGATTATCTTTGGGATAGACAATAATGCTTAGGGGGTTCCTTAGCAATATGTATTAGTAAGGCAACCATTAGGGGGGGGGGGGATGGAGTGCACCCGGTGAACACTTTTTTCAAAAACACCTACAGGTTGCGAGCCTGCCAGCGTTCCACTGGACTATCTAGAATGGTCTATGATCATTATCTATACTCCGCGAGATGACTGGATCGTCTTTAAAGTCAATACCTCTCATCATATATTTCATCTTTCATCTCTCATTATCTATATCACATTTCACATACATCGTTACCCAATATTTTTATAGGTATAAAATACATATACAATTTAAATCAAATGAAACATGTATAAATCGTTCATCTAACATAAATATCAGGAACACAGATAATAGGCATATATAACATGTAATTATCTTAAATAATATATATATATATATATATATATATGTGTGTGTGTGTGTGTGTGTGTGTAAGATGAAAGTAAATATGCACTCACTTATTAAAGTGATGACTTAAAACTCCGACATCACTTCACTTCTAGCAACTTTCATTTCCTTTGACGTAACCTAGTATTATTTTCACTAAGTCTTAGTCTAGTGTTTCTTACGAGTAATTATTAGTCTAGATTCATCATTAATTCAAAGTCTATTGATCTATAGTTGATAAGGGACAACCATGTAAGATCATATCGGAGGTAGGGCCCATTTGGTATACAGAGTATACTATTTGGAATGCCCACTTTAAACACTTCACTAAATCTAGCCTTGTCATCATCCCCGTAAGTAGAGCAATCGGTATAATAACTTGGAATCACCGTTAAATCTTATTTATAGGTTCATAATAATGATAATGAACTTAAACATAAGTTATACTTAAAATATTGTAAGCATAACTCAACTTATAGGTGGTTTAGCGAAAAGTCGGACTTTGCATGGGCATAACTTCTAAACTAAAAGCTCTATTTCTCGGGGCTTTCTGACGCTTTAGAGCTTCGCTACTAACTCTTAGGAAGTACTAGAAAAGGCCTAAGGACCTTAGGAGAGTTTGAGAGAGACTGGAATGAAGATGTGTGAAGAAAAGAGTGAAATTCTACCTCTATTTATAGGCTACCCAGGGAGTTCTCATGTCGCCAGACAAGCCTCTCACGTGGTGAGCTTGCATAGGCACCAAGGCTTCACCTCTAGTGCTAAACTTTTGTTTTGACGTTCCTTCTATCTACTTACAGGCATTTTCGAGTACTACAACTTTTGTTTTGACCCTGTCGGCTAATTCTTGTCTGATCTGAAATTTAACAGTATGAGAAGATTACATTGTTGATGACCGTGTAAAATTCATAACTTCCACATACAGAATCCTTTTTGTGACTGTCTTTTTATCGTTGAACTCCTATAAACAAGATCTTCAATTCTTTTTTAGATTGTTTTGACTAAAAATCAATTGATCTAAAATTTGACTTCTGAGTTGTATACTGCTACGCTGGATCTGAGAAAAATAATAACTTCCTCTAATGAAGTCAGATTTAGACGTTCTCTATATGCACCATCTCGGTTTAATGAACACTACGACTCTTGTTTAGACAACTTCGGCTAAAAAGTAGTTTATCAAAAATTTACGTTTTACAATACACATAATTGTGCCGCTTTAATCGTGAAACTTCGAAGACGCATAACTTCTTCATACGAAGTCGGATTTCAACGTTCTTTATATGTATGGAATCTTCGTGACATATAATATAAATTTGGTTAAGATTATTTATCCTAAATAATATTCTATCAAAAAAGTCATTTTTAACGCTTATTATATCTTAATTGAATAGCCCGAATCTGCGGGTGGTACACTGTCCTTTTCAGTTTAATACATAAAATTCATAATTTAATACAATGAATTATATATTAATTCACATATTTAGATAAATCAAACCCAAACTCTACCACCACCACCACCACTACTAACTACCATATTCCGCAATCAACCACATGTAGTATCGTCACAATTCGGGATAGTCAATTAAGATATACTAAGCGTTAAAAATGACTTTTTCATAGAAGATTATTTAGGATAAATAATCTTAACCATATTTATATTATATGTCACGAGGATTCCGTACATATAAAGAACGTTGTCCTTTTCAGATTAATACATAAAATTCATAATTTAATACAATGTATTATACATTGATTCACATATTTAGATAAATCAAACCCAAACTCTACCACCACCACCACCACTACTAACTACCATATTCCTCAATCAACCACATGTAGTATCGACACAACCATCATTCATTCCAATCCAACTTTGTATATAAAATCATGGATTCAGAACTTAAATATTATATTTATAGTTTAGTAAAACCAACTAATTCACTATTTTAGAGTTTAATTCAAAATAATTATAAAAACTAATACATTATTACATATTTATACAACACAAAAAATTAATATATTCACAAGAAAATTAATACAAACATTCATACTTAAATCATTCAAATTGTAACATAAAATTCAATAAAAATTCACAACTTAATACAATCAATTCACAGCTTAACATAATCAATTCATAGTTTAGCACACAAAACTCATAGCTTAATATAATAAATTCACTTCTTAATACACAAAAATTATACATTCACATCCATATTCTCAACTTAAAACTTACATTTATACCTTCAAATATACAAGTTAGTACTTTTTTTAAAACTTTATTTGTACAAATATTTACAGTTTAAATTTTACATGCTTTATTCAAAATTACATGAAATTAAATGTATTTATAATGGTTCTTTCATCTCATATTTTAGAAGCAAAAAAAAATCGTATAAAATGTATAGCTTAAGATCGTCAATTCACAACTTAATACGGTCAATTTACAAATTAATATAGACAATTCACAGCTTAAGACAATCAATTCATAACTTAATACACAAACTTAAAAATTTAATGCACAAAAATTATACATTCATGACCATATTTTCAACTTAAAACCTACATTTCAAGACTTTAATACACTGTTTAAACCTACATTTCAAGACTTTAAAATTTTAATACACAAAAATTATACATTCATGACCATATTTTCAACTTAAAACCTACATTTCAAGACTTTAATTCACTGTTTAATAAAACAGTTTAGGACTCACGTTCATAATATTCACAACTTAAAAACATACTTGCTTTTGTTGAATCGTTTCATCAAACACCTTGTATGCACTACACTAATTCACAGTTTAATAAAGTATACAGGACTCTCATTCACAATTTACTAAAATAGTTTAACAACTTAAAACATATTAATTCACTCATTCATAGTTAAAATTTACTTTAACATAACATAGAGATAGTTGAAAAATTAAAACATCACAATTAATAGCTTAAAAAAAATTAAATTCATATTATTTGAGAAAACATTATCATAGTAACACATTCTAAATTCAATTCATAGCATAACAACCATAAAACACATAGGATTCACAATTTAATAACAATTAAAAATAAGATTAACAAAAGTGAAAAACAAATTAGACATTTAAATATTAAATCCACACCTTAATAGAAGAGAAAACAATCAAAACAAAAATCAACATACCTGATGAATATCTGGTGGTGTTTCACTAAAGATCAGAACGAAAGAGATGGAGACATGTTGTCGGTGTTTCACCAGAGCGGCAAGGTTGCAACAATGGTGGTGATCAATGACGGTTTTAGATTTGCTCTGTAAATCTCACCGAAGCTCGTAGATTTGGAAGGGTAAATTATAGATCTAAAGTCGAAAATCTTAAATTTGTCGCTGGATATCATAAATCTGCACTGAACCAATTCATATATAAGAGCCTTGCTGATAGCGTCGCTTGTCTAGGTTTCCACCTAGGGTTCTGGAATGGGAGGTATCAGAATGAATGTTGTTTAGTTGCTTCGCTGAGGAAGGTGGTAACACCATGTTCCGAATCGTTTCCTAATTCGGGGTTGCAACCTGAAGACCAATCTCGGAAGGCTTAGGGCCTTTAAGAAATGGAGGTTTAGACCCATTTGGGTGTAGGTAACATAGGATAGATGATTAGGGAAGTTTGGTTTGTGATTTGGAGCCTCAGGGTATAACCTTAAAGTGACAGTCGATCCTTTTATGAATTTTGGATTTTTTTTTTGGAACGTTTTAATGCAAGGATGAGTTGATAGAAGTTTAGAGCTTCTCTTTACCTTTCAGTGGATATAAAGAACGACGCAAAAGAATAAGGGATACAAAAGTTATAATCATTTGAAGTTAGAAGAGTTTTGAACCAAACCGGGTACGTAGGGCATACCAGGAGGGAACGCATGGCATTCATCGGAAAAGTGGACACGGGCACTTTTGGAGAACACTGTTCACTCATTGGGAACGCTTAGTGTTCGTAGGTCATATGAAAACCCTAATTTAGGGTCATGGACCCTATTTAAAGTCCTTAACTCACCTCTAACCATCATTTCCTTCAGCCACCATCCTCTCTAACCCTATTAATAAAACCATAACCCCTATTTGAGTGATTCTTGAGCTTCAAAGTGATTTATATGTGTTTTTGGTGCTTGAGGAGGAAGAAGGAACTTATTGAAGAGTCATTGTTTGACTGGGAGCTTTTGGATCTAGACCTTGTTCACCTAGATCTCTCAACCTTGACAACTATGCCATGTAGATCTAGCTATGTGGCACTTTGTTATGATTTTGGTCCCCTTGTGGTGGTTCTTGTGAGTAGAAGTTACTCCACAACCATTAAGCTTCATATTTGGCTCTTGTTGGGGTTATGGAGTCATAAAGTTTGGATCTTGATGAATATAAACCTTCCATGCATGATTTGGTAGTCATTTGATGAAGTTTGGGACTTAGGGTTTTGATATGGGCCCCATTGAGTTATGATAAGTCATATAGTTGGAAACCTTATGACTTAAGAAGTCCCTTGAAATCAGATCTGGATGTTGGAAATTTAGACTTAATGGATTGAGCCCCCGTGGCGATAGCGGTTTGGGTTGATTGGTTCAGACCTTGATGAGTTTGTGGGTTTTGAGGCCTCAAGGGTTTTGCTTAAGGCCGTGCAGTGAGCCGTAGGACTCAAGAAGGAAACGACTGTTATGATTGGCTTAGGGATTGCAACTGGAGGTTGAGTGGTGGATTGATGGATTGGATTGTCGTTATATGCGGCAAAGGCTTATGCCCTGTCAGTTTTCCCAGTTCGGAAAAGGAGTGAGCAGGCTTGTGATTTTCAGAGTTGGGATGTAAACCCAACATGGGATCTGTTGGCCGTGACGTTTGGCGGCGGTATGTCAGCATGGAAGTACGCATGTGGATGGATGTGGTATGGGTTCCTTGTGAGGCGATCAAGGTTTTGTGTTCTTTGGTTATAGTCAGGTCAGGTACCAGATTGACGGATAGGATTGCAGGCATGGAGGGTATGTTATGGATCGTAAGTCAGTATTTTCTTATGCATTTGCATGATTGGAAAATTTTAGAGGTCTGCGGTTGAAGTTTAGGATTCTCTGAGGATTTGTTTGATCCTTAGCTGGAAGATCATTTTGCATGTGTTATACACTCCAAGAGTCAGGGTTGGTGGTACCTGGTTAAGCCAATTTAAGATATGGTTTGTTCGCCACACCAGTAGGTGGTAGCTCAAACCCTAAGTGGGGGAGAACTAGGTATTTTTCCTGGAGGATCACTGATATGTTTTAGTTGTTGTGTTGGAAGAATGGTTCACAGGGGTATTGTGCAAGCGGTGTATTGGGTTAGTTGTCAATGCGGTCTCGATAGTTGATCTTTTCATTCATCATTCAGCGGAGGTTCTCCGAAAGTTCAAGTTGTGACAGTTGAAGTTCAATGGATGAGTCAACCTATCATTAATTTTAGTATGTTCTATTTTCCTTTGTTCTTTGGGTATGTTTACCCTCAATGGTGGAGTGAAATTTAGGTTCATAGCAGGCTTAGGTTTTGGTAGCATTCAGGATCACCTTGGAAGTCTTCTCGAGCTAGTTTCGTATTAGTGGAATTTTTTCATTCTCAATCAAGTATGGGATCTTGTTTCGACCGATCATGAGGATGTCTTATTTTATTGAGTGAGGTATTGTTTCGATAAAACTCTGGTAATTCTTCCATTTTTGTATGAGGTTATGGGTTCCCTAAATATGTGTATTGTGGTAAATTCATATATTTCCGAGAGGGGCATATCAGAGCTGGACAAGATAGCATTGGAACACTTGGTTCAAATTATGTGTATGGTTCTTTTTGGATTAAAGCCTTCGATTTGGATCAAGAGTACGACCGTTTACCCTATTCTCAGGCCGTGTGTGACCATGTTTTTGTAGGGTTTTTCATTGGTAGCAGCTTGTTCTGTGAAGGGAATCGTGCATGGTAAGATTATAAAATTGTTGTACTCAGTTGGCGTTGAGATGGGCATTGATTTGGTATCTACAAGGAGATGGAATGACGTGAGTATCTTTAGGCCCGGAATGCTAGGCAAATGATCTAAGGTCGACAAGATCGAATATCGGGAGCATTCTAGACATGGGATGAGGGCTGAGTAGGGTGTTCCAAACTCATGATGTAGGCTTGGAGGCAATCCAGACCTATGCTAAGGACCTTGTACGGGTATTCCAGTCATAGCATGTGGGCCCAGTGATCATGATTGTTTATTTCTTCTACTTGTGGTATTTTTGGTGTTGGCGTGTTGATGGAAGTCAAGAGACTCACGAATCAACTGGTTTGGATAAAGTGGGGAGTCAAGGGTTCATTAAAGGCTTTTGGTTCATATTACGGATTTAGAATTAGCGGAAAATTCATGATTGGTACGTTTGAGTCCTTTTCCGCGTGTTTGGTAGTGATCATACTCAAAGGCAAGGGATGGATTCAATGAATGGTTGAATGTCAGTTCTAGAATATGGGTTTGAAGTTTAGATCTGATGGGTTCCCGGTCTCGAGAGGCAGATTGTTTGAATTGGGTCGGTGATTGTAGTTGAGAGTCCCCAACCCTGGGGCTCTCTCTAGAAGTTCGGTTTTATAGCTAGGAAGTTGTAGATCATGTTGGCATTGTGTGTGCTTCTTTGCAGCGGTTAATGAATGAGGTTCGCATTAGGAGTCATCATGGTATTAATGTATCAGATGCTTTCATCAGCAAGTCATGGTTTATGTGATGGTATATTGGGCGAGGCGATCCAGTCATGCTGAGGGCTCTGTATTTGGGTCAACCTGCATAGATATCACACAAGTTTGGGCTTCAGATTCAACAATAGCGTTGGTTCATTAGTAAAAGGATCAATGTTGTTCTCAGTTATGTTGTGGGCCAAATTTATTAGTTCCCAGGTGGGTGATAAGGAGTGATTTCAAGGACGAAATCCAATTTAAGTGGGGGAGATTTGTAACACCCTTTTCTGAATCGTTTCCTAATTCGGGGTTGCGACCCAAACACCGGTTATCATAAGGCTTAGGGCCTTTGAGAAAGGGAGGTTTAGACCCATTTAGGAGTGGGTAAGGTAGGATAAATGATTAGGGAAGTTTGGTTTGTGATTTGGAGCCCAAGGGTATAATCGTGAAGTGGCAGTCGAGCCTTTTATGAATTTTGGATTTTTGTTCGAAAACTTTTACGGTAAGGATGAGTTGATAGAAGTGTAGAGCTTCTCATTACCTTTCTATGCATATAAAGAACATCGAAACGGATAAGGGATGCAAAAGTTATGATCGTTCGAAGTTAGAAGGGTTTAGACCAAACCAGGTACGCAAGGCGTTCATGGGAAAAGTGGACACGTGCAGTTTTGGGGAACACTAGGCGATCATAGGGAATGTTGGGCGTTCGTACGTCAGATCAAAACCCTAATTTAGGGTCTTGGACCCTATTTAAAGACCTTAACTAACCTCCAACCCTCATTTCCTTTAACCTCCAGCCTCTCTAACCTAAGAACGAAACCTTAGCCCCCATTTAATTGATTCTTGAGCTTCAAAGTGATTTATGTGTGTTTTTGGTGCTTGAGGAGAAATAAGGAACTTCTTGAAGATTCATTGCTTGACTTGGAGCTTTTAGATCTAGACCTTTTTCACCCAGATCTAACTTATGGAGGTATAAAGTCTCAACCTTGACAACTCTTTCATGTGGATCTAGCTAGGTGACACTTTGTTACTCTTTCATGTAGATCTGGTGGTTCTTGTGAGTAGAAGTTACTCCAGAACCTTTGAGCTTCATATTTGGCCCATGTTGGGGTTATGGAATCATAAAATTTGGATCTTGATGAGTATAAACCGTCCATGCATTATTTGGTAGTCATTTGAAGAAGTTTGAGACTTAAGGTTTTGATTTGAGCCCCCATTTAGTTATGCTAAGCCATTAAGTTAGAAACTTTATGACTTAAAAAGTCCCTTGAAATCAGATCTGGAAGTTGGAAATTTAGACTTAATGGATTGAGTTGAGAAGATGCACTTTGGTCCCCTTTTTAATTTAAAAGATTAGATCTTGACTTCTTGGACCATCCTAATGGATAAAGTTGGAAACTTTATCCATTATTGAGATATGAAGAGCATAAAAATGTAATCTTGGGCATTTAATTCAACCCATGCATGTGTTAGATGGTCTTAATGGGTTAAAAGGTTTGAACTTTGACTTTAAGCACTTAATAGACATGCAAGGTCATAAAGTTGGAAACTTTATGACCGTTAATGACATATTGGACCTAGATCTGTGTTTAGACGAAAGGATTGTGTTTAGACGCAACGCGTAAGTGGGAGGAACGTAGGGTATTCCGGTTCGAGTTCGCAATTCTAGTCAAGGGCTTAAACGCCCCATGTTTAAGCATGAAACAGTGTTTTGCTCAACTATTCGTCAGTCTGTGAGGTGAGTTTTCCTCACTATACTTTCCGGTCGAAGGCACAAGGTCGTCCCATTGGTTTGGATAACCTGATGGTTGTTGTATGCTGAGTATGGAATATATATTCATGATTATGCTAGTTATTGATATGCTAGTCTAGTAGATCGGTAAGACTACCTATGATTCTGTCTGCATTATTATTTGTATATACTGTTAATTGTAGACATATTGTGTTGGGTTGAGGTTGTACTGCTTCGTGTTGTAGCCAACAAACCCTGGAGCATACTATATATGAGCTGAGGGTTGGGTAGGGCATGCCATATTCATACCGAGGCCTCAAATGCATTCCAGATACAAGCTGAAGACCGGGAGGTATGACATACTAGAACTGATGGCTTAAGGGTATTGGAGCATTCCAAATATGAGATGAGGGTCGGGTGGGGCATGCCAGACTCATACTGAGGGCTCAGGTGCATTCCAGATACGAGCTGAGGACCGGTTGGTATACCAGACTCGTACTGAGGGCCGAACATTTGAATTCTAATATGATGACTGATTGGACTATGGAGCAATCCAGATATAAGATATGGGCCCGAGGAAAAGTCAGACTTATGTTGTGGGCTCAGGAGCAACCCATATATGAGTTGTGGGCCTGATAGGCAAGCTAGACTCATACTATGGGCTCAAGGGTAATCCAGTCTTTTAGCTGTAGACCCAGTACATATTGTTATTTGTACATGTTATTTGTTTATGTGTTGGTACATTGGGGGAACTCACTAAGCTTCATGCTTACAGTTTTGTTTATGGTTTCAGGTTCTCTAGAGGACCTTGGCAAGGTGAAGACGTGACCGTACACAAACTTGGTTTTACTACTGAGTGGATCTTGGGAGACTCTTATTTTAAATCATGTTTTGGAGACAATGTTTGTTTTATAAACACTTTTATTAGTAAATGGGTTGTTTAAAAAGTTTAAATTTATTGAAATTTTTGGGATGTTACAAATGTGATGTCGTTGGAGAAGGAAACAGAGGGAGAAAAGTGGAGACAGTGGGGCAGAGGTGGTCAGTTTTAGTTCCCTGGAGGCATAAATAGTTGTTTTTAGCGGTGGTTCATGAAGTTGGTTTCTAGATTGAGATCTAATTCGTGGTAGGGGTTTCAAGATCCAGATCAGATGTAGATCCGCTGAGATTTCATGTATATCTAGTGAGACTCGATGCATATCTAGTGGTTCATTAGAGTTCAGAGATGACGGTAGCAGAAATGAACGGTGGAGATAGTAGTAGTGATGTTGTCAACGGATGGAACGACGATGACGGTGGTGGAAACTCGTCGGAACAACGTTGTTCATCGATGGTAGGGCGGCAACCGATGGGTGTCACTAGAGGAAGGAAGAAGAAAAGGGGAAGAGTGTTTTTAAGTTCTGGTTAAATAAAGCATCTGATCATATCTATGTTGCAAATAAGTAATGTTGACCAAACATGCCCTTGTTGCGTTTTGACAATTTATAAAAAAAATTTAAAAATAAAAATTTTAGAAAATACGAAATATAGCTTTATAATAGCCTAAAAATAAGTGGTTTCTAATATTTTTTGGTTCTCGTGTGTGTGTATATATATATATATATATATATATATATATATATATATATATATATATATATATATATATATATATATATATATATATATATATATATATATATATATGGTTATAAATTTATAACTAATCAAAATAGTTTGCATAAAGAATATAGTTATTTCCGAGTCACAAATAAATATTAACATATAGTATATAAAATATTTTGATTTAATTTATAGTTTTTAACTTTTTAAAATTAACTTAAATAATAATTTTGATAAATATAATATTTTTAAACTTTATTGAAAATATATGATATTTTAAACTTAGATTTATAAACAACACATACTAGTCAAATGTTAAAAATAAGGATACAAATTAATTATAAAGTATAATTTTTCTTTGGTAAATATGATATTTTCAAAACTTATAAAAAATAAATATAATATTTAACAATAAGAGTGAACAAATATTACATTTTGATGTCTAAAAAGAGGTATACATTTTTTTTTCATAAAATATCACATACCTAATACTTTTATTAAACTGTCACTGAAAAAAAAAATATATCTAAAAAATAAAATTAAATGAACTTTTTTCTTGAGAAGTTTATATGTTTTTTTTTAATAAATAGCCAATATATAAATCTGAAAGTCACTAAAGCGATTATATTTTTTTATTTTTATTTTTTTGAAAGAAAAAATGTGAATGACCTATATAACTATTAGTAAATGAGTACACACTTTGTCTCGAGTTTTTAGGTGTTTATTGTATATTAGAAGTGATAATTGATTAAACTATTGACATTTTATATAGTTCTTATTTAAGGGTAGTCAAAGTAACATTTAAAAAATAGTAGGGTGTAAAATGAATTTTTCAAAGTAAAGGAAAATTATATTATATATACTACGAAGATGAGAGATAAACACGAAAGTCTAGAAAACAAATGAGTAAAAGTTACATTTTATAAAGTTGAAGTCGGAGGGGTTGAAAACAATATTTAAAAATAAATAAAAAAATGAAAAATATCCATTTACGATATAAGTGACATATTATACAAAATTGAAGGATTACAGTTGCACATTATATATTGATATGTTCTTGTACATTATATGCATTACCATTTGTTTATCAAGGCAAAAGTTACATTATATATATATATATATATATATATATATATATATATATATATATATATATATATATATATATATATATATATATATATATATATATATAGGGTTAGGTTCAAATGTTCTTAACAGCTATTGTGTGCCCGTAAGCACAAATCTGGACCAACAGATAGAATAGAATCAATAATCTTGATCTGAGGGTCTATGATATTAAAATATGGTAACATGTACCATATAATCACATAAATTTCAACATAAGGGTATTTTGGTCAATTAACCTATATTAAAAAATGAGATTTCCAGATTTTAAGGGATAATTAATACCCTTATTTTTAAAAATATGAATTTTTTAAATTTAATTCAAATATAATTTTTAATAATATCCGATTTCATTCTGTTAGAATGACATAAAAATCAACCATAAACCAGTAAATATATTTTTGATTTTATTCTTGCAGAATATGATTATACTCAATATTTATATATATTAACATGCTTAAAGAATTATAGAACATATTATCAACACTAACATTTTATAAAGAATACATGTCTTCTTGCACTAATAATATATCAAATAATTACATTGTATGATTGTGATACAAAGAACATTCTTGAATAATAACAAAATTCTGAAAGAATAACAAGCGTAATTCTTTAAAACATAACAAGATTCTTAAAATGTGAGTATGGTCAATCTTTGATTCATTCTTCAAGCATTTCCTATCATGTCTTCAAACGATTCTTCAATCAATTCCTATAAAAAATGCAACAAAAACTAAGAATGGTTAAAAAAAATATCGTATTCTTTAAGAATGGCTTTACTGAACTTGTTCATTAAGTGGAAAATTATCATAGCAAATCTATTACAAAAAAGGCAAACACAAATTCTAAAAGAATCATTAACTCTAAAGTGCAATTACCATTACTACACTACCATTATTCTGACAGAATATATATATATATATATATATATATATATATATATATATATATATATATATATATATATATATATATATATATGCCATTTTAAATTTTGGCAGAATGCATAGAATATTTTAAATTGACAATGTGGGTTGTAATTCTGATAGAATATAGCAAACATTAAAAAATTGTAACTTATTATAATAGAATGTAATCTTCAAAGTATAAATTTTGATAGAATGTAGTAAACATTAAAAAAAAAGGTAATTTACTCTAACAGAATGTAATCTTCAAATCAATATATTCTAATAGCATGTTATTTTACTTATCCTATCTTGCAATGTTTTTTTATTTTTCCTGTCTTGACAAATAAACTAATTGACATATAAATAAATAACCAAAAACATAATCGGAAGACATGAATAAAAAAATACCTAGATTTGACCGGAGAAGAAGAATCAACGACCACCACCACATCCTCTCCACCTCCTGACCTGCTTCGATCGGAGCAACAGCCCCACCCCACTGCTTCTCCCTTTGTTCTTCGGTCTAGTCACTCATCGGAGATCGATACCTCCTCCCCTCGCATTCTTTCTCTTCTGTTCCCATCGATCAAGGCCTATGACGATCGATCAAGGCCTATGACGATTCGACTTCATCATTGATTTCTTTGCCCCATCGGAACCCCTCCTGCCCTCTGATCGAACCTCTAGCACATCTCCCCTTCTACGGTAGCCCAAAACCTCCGAAACCCCGCTGAATAGCAGGGACCAATGTTGGGAAAACGAGAGGGAGGATAAATCGTTGTATACGTGATCGGCTAGGGTTTTTTTTCAACAGATTTTGACTACATCCCATATTTAAAGGAATAATAAAGAACATATTAATTATCTACCATATTTAAATATGCCAAGATTACTATAATACTCTTAAATGATTTATTTAATAATTAATTATTTCCTGAATTCTTATTGGTGCACACAGGCACACAATAGTTGTCAAAAACATTTGAACCTATCTCTCTCTCTCTCTCTCTCTCTATATATATATATATATATATATATATATATATATATATATATATGGAAAAGTCAATAGAGAACTATTATTAATCAAGGAACCAATCCAAAACGTCGAAATTTAAATCGATCAATGGCAAAAGGAAGGGTTGTATACTTTTATAATGGACGTACATGTACCGGATTATAACAAAACCCACTTCCTTTTTTTCATTTAAAATTTTTTTTTAGGCCAAGTTTTTTATCAAAAAAAAAAAAACCTAAACATACCGTTGTTTACGATTTTTCGTCATTTTTCCATAAAGATCCATGATGATATATAAAAAACAAACTTTTTTTTTTCGAAAAAACCCACTTAATTTTCTTAGTTTTTTCAATATTTAAGTTTATTTTTATCAAAAAAAACTAATTATACCAAAAATATTAATTTTTTGTACTCTATTAATAAACATCAACATCGATTAAAAAAAAATTGAACAATGTAGATTCACACTGTGAATCTAAACTGTAAATATTTCAATTTTTAACATTCACAATATGAAAAATCTCAAACAGTTCAGATTCACATTGTGAATCTGAATTACTATTATGCACACTATGAATCTGAGAAGGTTCACAAAAAAAACCTCGTTCAGTGTAGATTCACACTGTGAATCTAAATTGTAAATATTTCAAATTTTAACATTCATAATATGAAAAAGCTCTGATCAGTTCATATTCACACTGTGAATTTGACTTATTATTATGCACACTGTGATTCTGAGGAGGTTCACAATGTGAATCTGAACCGGTTTACAATATGAATCTGAATAGGTTCACAATGTGAACCTGAACTGAAATATCTTTATTTTTTTAACATGAATATGAATCTATGTTTAAAAAGTACAAAAAATATGAATTTTGATATATTTGTTAATTTTTTTTCTATAAAAGAATAGACCTTAACTTATTTAATCAAAGAAAATGAAGTGAGTTTTTTTTCGAAAAAAAAAGTTCGTTTTTTATATATCATCATGGATCTCTATGGAAAGAGGACGAAAAATCGTGAACAACGGTATATTCGGTTTTTTTTCGATAAACAACATGACCTAAAAAATTTTAAACGAAAAAAAGTGGTGGATTTTTTTTGTAAATGGTGGATTTTTTAGTATAATCCGGTGTTTGAGTCCAATATAAAAGTGTACATCTATTTCTTTGCCCGTTGATCGTTATGATTTTCGACGCTCACGATTGGTTCTTTGGATAATTATTGTTCTCTATTGAACCTCATCGCGCGCGCGTGTGTGTGTGTGTATATATATATATATATATATATATATATATATATATATATATATATATATTATGCATTACCAATTGTACTATTAGCTAAGTGATTTTTTCTCTTAAAATAAAAGTTACATTTTATAATATAATTAAGACGTCACAATTAAAAACCATTAGGGGCAACTTTTCGAATTTTTTAAACTGCTTGATTTTCAGTTTAATTTTTTTTAACATTTGTGTCTTTTCGTTTACAACACGTCGACTACTTCATCAAAGTAACTAAAAACAATCTCATTGATAATCATTATCCATAGTAAATGTAGGTAAATAATATTTGCATAACCCATTTGATAAAGCCTTCAACTCGGTGAATTGAGACTATATTGATTCCATTCTCTTTCAAATGAATTACAAATATAAGTGAAGAACATGGATTAAGGGGTGTCCATCGGCATTTAGAGCTTCAATGATTGTGAACGGATCCTCGGCATACGAGTTTGACATTATAGAGGGTGTTCGTCAAGGAAACCCGTTCTCTCCATGTCCGTTTATGTTAGACATGGAAGGGCTGAATTTTTTTGATGAAATCGACAAGAGAGAAATGTATCTTTGATGGCGTATAACCTCCCGATAATGGGTCGATCATTTCACATCTCTTTTACGCGGATGACGTGTTATTTACTGAAGAATGGTCTAAAAGGAATACTAGGAACTTAGCTCGGATACTTTGGTGCTTTTCATGCTTTTTCTGGACCTAAAGTCAGTTTTCATAAGTAAAAAGTTTTCAGTATTAGAGCTACCTCACAGTAAATAGCCAACTGGGCCTATATTCTTGGTTGTGGGCCCTCTTCCACCCCCTTCAATTACTTAGGTGTCCCAGTCGGTGCGAATATGAACCTCAAGAGAAATTGGAAACTGAACATCGAGAGATTCCAAGCAATACTCTCAGATTGGAAGGATAAAAACATGGCTTTTGGAGGGCGTTTAACATTGATTCAATCGGTGTTAGACAATCTCCTTACTTACTATTTTTCTCTTTTTGTTTCCCCTACAGGTGTGATTTCCTTGTTAGAAAAGATAAGACAGAGATTTATATGGGGCGGTACGGAAGACAATAAGAAGACCAGATAGGTTTCATTGAGTAAGATAACTACAACTAAGGAGGATGGAGGTCTCAGGGTCAGTTTTATATGTGATCTTAATATTGCTCTCATATGTAAGTGATAGTGGAGACTAAAGGTAGGGAAAGACTCATTGTTGAACAAAGTAGTCACAATCATACACAACTTGGATTCTAGACCAACATAAAATTTGTCTAATAATTCCATATCGGGTGTATGGAACAATATAGCCAAAGTCAAGGGCGAGCTGGTCAAACATGACATTCCGATGAGTGCTGTAACATCCCAAAAATACAGATATTTTTTTTCAAATTCATTCAAAACATGCGATCATATCAAAACAATCGAAAGTGTATCATAACAATTGTTTATCAGAGTACAAATTCCCAAAATCACATAATGCGGAAAATCATAGGGTGATGCAGCGTGATCAGGTCGAACCCTTCACCTTCGAGCCGGAAGTACATTAAACATAAAATGAAAACCGTAAGCACAAATCTTAGTGAGTTTCCCCAAAATACCTCATACCATACTAATATACATCCAATCATATCTAGGTGCTTGCAATCCCATTCAGTCTATTTCAACCGGATACAGTCAAACATATATGGGTGCTTGAAATCCCCTTCGGTCTATTTCAACCGGATAATGGGTCTATTTCACCCCTACCACTACCACATAATATCATAATAAAAGAATCATAGAGTCATCAAGCAAATACAAGCATAACTGATAGTTGCCATGAAGACAATCATCATACTACAACATAAACTAGTGGGCCAGCATTGGTGCCTTCAACCCACGGATACAGTGAAGGAAACTCACCTCAGACTGAAGGTATCAAATCACACTCAACGGCTAACTCGCGAAATCCTCTTCCTAAGTCACAAGTATAAAATCCTAATTAGCAATTAGGTCAATAATCTAACCCAAGAATCCAAAACCTAATTCTTAACTTAACAACAAAAAGGGTTGCTTAACCCTTGCCTCATTGGGGTCACCCCACAAAGGCCCAAATCAAAACTAGTCCAGAAAGGCATTCCAAGCCCATATACGAGACCCTAAGGCCCAATATGGCCCAAGAGCTCCCAAAATGGCGTAAAGCCCAAAAATGTCCTACAACTACAGGTAGGCATGAGGCCTAAACCTATACAAGGCAACAAGCCCAACAAAACTCAAGCCTAAAATATCTTAAGCCCATAGACTACGTTCGTGTGGCGTACCTGGCACGTACACACGACATACGCAGTCGATCCAGAATCAGAGCACTGGCCTAGTATGTGTATCGTACCCAAGAGTATGCCCGACGTACTGGTTAGTTGGCCTAAAAATGCTCCAATGTTTTACCCCATTAAGCTTTAACGTCCAAAACTTAGATCCAAGCTCATAAAAGTGTCTTAAGGCATAAAGTTTGCAACTTTATGCTCTTGCATGCCTTATTGGGACTCAAACCATGAAATAAGCCTTCTATCTCTCTTAAGTGGTCACCAAATCATGCATGGTTGAGTCTTAACCTTCAAGATATGATTTTTATGACTACATGTACCCCTAAGAGTCCAAAAGGACAACTCAAATGGTCTAGAGTAGCCCATACTCCAAAAGACCAAGTTATGGGACCAAAAGATGCTAAGCTTTTCCCCAAACCTAGATCTAATCTTAGAATGAACAAGTTTCATACTTTATATCTCTAATGAGCTAGAAATAATGCACAAACTCTAGATCTACAAGCTTCTTCTTTTCCTTTGCTTCTCCTCAATCTTCCTTCTTCTTCTTCAAAACCACAAAAGAACACCTAAAAACTCTTTGTAAGCTCAAAAATGCACTCAAGATGGCTAGGGTTTCGAGATTAGCACTAAAAGGCATTGAGGGCTGAAAATTTGATGAACTTGAAGGACTTAATAATCTTAAATAGGGTGCAAACCCTAAAAATTAGGGTTAACCTCTAGCTCGAGTACGCCCAACGTACGCAGGGATCACCTCGATGCTCGCATGCAAGGAGTACGCCATGCATACCTAGTGTATGTACAACGTACTCATGATCCCTTCACAACTTTTAATTGAATAATGGATAAATTTTCATACCTGGTGACTCGGGCGTTACAAGTACAATCATTAGAATAATAGTCCACTCTGAAGAAGAAATTTATTTTGAAGCGACGACTGGCTAGACAACGGATCGTTGAAACTTACATTTCATGAGCTTTATCTCTTGGAATCACAAAAGAAATGCAAGATCTCTAATTGAAATCTATGATGGAGGATTCTCTTGGTCTTGGTCATGTCAAACTCATCAAGAGAAATTCAGCCATATTATACAAACTCTTGGGTCCATACGTCTAAACTCAAACATAGACTCGTAGGCTTGTGGTTTAGCAACAAATGGTTGCTTCTCTGTTGATGTGTGTAGGCGTCGGATAAAATCAACACTGAGTGGGTCGAGTAATTGCTCCTTTATTTGGCTAAAAGAAATGCATATAAAGGTGTAATGCTTTGTTTGATGTGCTATTCAACATTGCATCACCTCCGCCTTGGCTCTCAAACATCGTGGAATTAATGTAGCTTCGGTGACTTGTGGGGAATGTAACATGGAAGAGGAATCTGCTGATCACCTGCTGTGTGAGTGTTCTTTTCCTAGATTTACTTGGGAGTGAATTTTTAGATGGAGCGATATATCGGTGCCTCATCTCAATAAAACAAATGAGGTGTTGGAGTTTACTGCAACCTGGTGAAACTGCCCAAAGATGAAAAAGACTTTGGTGGATATTTGTTACGGAACGATTTGGAGTCTGTGGAAAGCAAGAAACAAAAGAACTTTCAATCAAACTCGGATTACTACTACAAAGGTTGCAGACATTGTCAAGTCAACGATGTTCATTTGGTTCAAAATAAGAGCGAATGAGGCGCTTATAATTGGATAGATTGGTGTAAAACTCCATTCATGTAATAGGCCTGTTTTTCTTTTTGTAGGGATTGTGACATGTGATGTTTGGTTTTGTATCTCTTCTTCTCTACCTAGTTGCTTGCTAGGTGGTGCTCTTTCTCTTTTCTATAAAATTTGTTGGTTCCGAAAAAAGAAATTATATCAATAAAAAAATTTATTTTATTTAGACAAAATTATATATATATATATATATATATATATATATATATATATATATATATATATATATATATATATATATATATATATATATATACATGCTAAAGTAACATTATTTTATAAAGGTTATTATATTGATATATCATATTATGTAACTGTACAATTTATTTTTAACACAATGAATTTATGAAAAGTTTAATAAGACATAAAATCATTTATTTCTTAATTATTTTATATTAAAGAAATTTTATTATTCTATTACAAAATTCAATAATCACTAATAAAATCAAGATTCAAACTAACAAGTAACCAAATTAATTAAGATGACATTATTAATGGATAAAAAAAGTTACTGAATGAATTAGATTGTCAAAAATATTATCTAAGATAAATATATTATTGACTTTAGTCATATAAAAAGTGGATTCTTTTTATTTTATTATTTTATATTTTTGAAGAAGGTAAATATATATTAATAATTGACCAAAACATAAGCAAAGAACTAAGTTTGGTGGAACAAGTAGTAAAACAGAGAAATAAAAGAAACAACAAAATAAAAACGGAAGTACAGTTCAAAATGGATTGCAGCTCCATTCCATCCAGATTCTACTATTCTTTCCCCTGTATTTGCTCCATTCAAAAGTTTGTAAGATGATAATATCCGCCGTTTTTGTAGGGGAGACCGCCTTGTTTTTGAAGAATTTGGCGTTTCTTGCAAGCCAAATATTCCATAGTGTGGCATAAATGATCAACGTAAGCGTTTGTTTTTTTCTTGGGCCGTTACCCCATGATGCATCCCTTACTGTGTTAACTTGCAAGTTTTGTAATCCACACCATCTACTGATCAAATGTAATACTATTTTCGAGAAGTCACATTCCACCATTAAGTGATTTACTGATTCGTTATGATTCTCACAAAGTAAACAGGTTGAGGATTGGACCAATATACCCCTATGAGAGAGTGCCTTAGAAACTGAAATTTTCTCTAACGAAGCCCTCTAAACAAAACATGTGACCATGAGGGGGATTAGTTTATCCCATCATATCCGATAGCTACAAGTCGAATGGTTTAGCATGGAATCAATGAACCTTCTCATAATGTTAACAATATACATGCCATCATTGTTGTTGAGATTCAACCAGAATCCGTATTTTTTCGAAGATCTAAATTCCCAAGAGTTAATGAGGAGGTGAAACTGATGTAATTCAGCTGCAGTTTCATGATTCAATGAGTTATTTTTCAATTGCCACCTGAAGCCATTATTGCTTATTCTTTCCGTGAGCAGACATCTTTTCATTGTTTCCACTTCGTACAGTAGAGGAAAAAGAATTTGTAATGTTGTGTTTCCACACCAAACATCCTTCCATAACATAATTTTGTAGCTCGATCCAGGTATAAGAGAATAAAAAGTTGATTTTATCACACGAAATCTATTTGTTGTGAACCAAAAGCGGAGAAGTAGATGGATGACCGGAGAGGGGTTGAGGTGGAGATGATGATCAAGAAATTGAAAAGATCCAAGAAAATAATAAATATATTTATTATTATTGTTATTTTGGGTTTTTAGCTTATTTACTTTATATATATATATATATATATATATATATATATATATATATATATATATATATATATATATATATATATAGAGAGAGAGAGAGAGAGAGAGAGAGAGAGAGAGAGAGAGAGAGAGAGAGAGGATTTATTAACATAAGGTTTAGAGACTTGATATATCTGATAAATATAAAGTTGTCTATATAAATATTAAGATGTCCTATTGTAAAAATATGCTTAATTTTTTTTTCTCAAAATCAAAGGGACGTCAATAGAATGACATTACCATTATCAATTATCATCAAACTCCACATCTATTTAATATTTATACTCTTGAAACCACATTAAATTATAAACAATAAATTGTGGTACTCTTATAAATAAATGTAAAATATATTTGTTTGAGTAACACATTTGTTTATTAATAATGACTTGAAGTGGGAATGCAACTAAAGGAAATAATGAACCCCAACTTACCACGCGTGATTTTGTGGGTTGTGTTGTCCCTAAACTAGATCTTCATCTCTAGGCCCTTCTTTTGCTGACATGTCATTCTCCTCCACGTCACCCCACTACCCCCACCTAATATTATATTATGAAACCGAGATATTTCGAGCTTAATTTCAATCGATGACATCCGTTTTGTTTATGGGGCCCGTTAAAATCGTAGTAGGTGATATTCTACACTGTTTAAGTATATGTTTCTATTTGGTTATAGATTTTATGAATCTCGTTGATTAAAAATCAAATATTATAGTTGTCAAAAGAAATAAACCAAAGAAAAATCTTCTAAAATATAAAAAATTTAAATGCACATTCGTATCAAAGCATATGATAAAGTTTCATGAGTAGATTATGCATTTACTCTATAATTAGGTGTGAGACTCATGTATTACATGAGTTTATTAAAAAAATTAAATATGAAATTTTAAAAATTTGAAAATTTTGAATTTATAAGAAAAATAAGAAAAAGTTTGAATTATTAAAATTAATAAGGTTTTAATGTATTGAATACATTACATATATACAGTGTTGCAAAACTCGGCTTACTCGGCCGATTACTCGGAATCGGCTCTCCACCGAGGCGAGTAATGTTAACTCGGCAAAAAAACTCGGATTTAGTCAAAATGGGCCAAAAATCGGTCAAACTCGGTCAAAAATCGGACAAACTCGGTCAAACTCGGGCCTACTCGGTCTTACTCGGGCCTACTCGGTCAAACTCGACCAACTCGGTCAAAATCGGTCAAACTCAGTCAAAGGGTCAAAATTGTCATAAAAAGAGAAAAAAATCAAGAATTTCAAGATTAATATGTATAATGCACTTAATGATTTATTATTTGACACAAACATGTGATTATTACTACATATATCGTAAATTTTCAGTAATTTTCCACGTAGTGAGACAATTATGTGTATTTCAGTTTTTATGTATTCACATGTATCTAATTTTGGTTATATATTTCAATAAAATTATGATTTTAACTTATGATTTTGACATATATAATTTTCCAAAAAATATTTACATGAATTAACGAATCCGAGTACTCCCCGAGTACTCGCTACTCCCCAGTCGGCCGAGTAGGTACCGAGTAGCGAGTTCTACAACCTTGCATATATAAACCCTTTCTAATAAACACCTTACATATATATTACCATATATATTAAATGTGGAATTTTAGTTTAATAAAATGAAAAATACAATAAAACGACAAGTGAAAAATAGAAAATGTCATATGTCCAAATGAAGGAGAAGATGACATGTGGCAAAAAGTTTTTTATTTATTAGGAAGGATGTTTTACTTAAGTTCAGTTAAAAATTTGAAGCTATTGAAATTATTCCGATGTTGCCCTTAAGTTTGCATTTTATTACGCACATTATTCTTGTAATGCAAGTTCAATTAAAAATTTAAAGTTATTTGTATTAGTAAAATATTATATCTATCAAAGAAATGCAAACTTAGAAGTAATTTGATAGTTGTTGAGAGGGACGGACCCAAAATTTTTCTAAAAGGGGGCAAAAAAAAATTTAAATCTTTTTATGGGACAAATTTTTTTGAAGAATTAAAATATATAATTTTGAATGGTTAAAATATAATAATTTTTTGAAAAAAAAAGCCATTTTTTAATTATTTTTTTTGTTGTGGTGACAGCTGCCCCACTACCCCCATTGTAGGACCATCCTTGGTTGTTGATCGAGTTTGATCGTTATAGTTAACATTTTATCAGACCCATTAAAAAGACGTATTAGAGACTATACGACCGAATCAAATGTTTTTAATTATAATATCAAACAATCTGAATTTAATCGAGTTAGATCGAGTATCCTATCAAAATTTGAAATGGACATGAGATTTATTTGAAATGGACATGAGATTTTAGGGAAAACATAAGGAGCAAATTTACAATCTACTATTTTTTAATGAAAAAAGGATCATGATCCTATGATATAGAGCATACCCACATGACGATTGAATATTTTCTTTAAACTTAAAGAGATATATCATTGGCCAAAAAAATTCGTCTATATCTTTCAGTTTATGCTTTCGTGTTTGGTTCACTTAAAAAATTCAGCAATTTTTTAACTCAAAAGATAGACGCTATAGGAATTAGGAAATGAATCTTTCAGTTTATGCTCCTTTTACTTTTTAGGGTTCACTAGATTTAAATTATATGTGACAAAAGGGAGGCTGGGTGGTTTATTAATGGGTCCGGCAAGGTGGGTCTAAATTGATCTATCAACATTTTTATTTATTCGATTAAAAATTTATAAATAGTTAATGTATGATATATGATTATAAAACTTATATTCTAAACATAGAATTTAATTTTTGGACACATTGATTTTGAAACTCTAAAAATCTAAGTACACCATTGTCAACTCATTTATATAGATAAGCTTTCTAGGATACTATAAACATACCAGGTTCTTAACAAATGTCAAATGGTATGAGTAGATATCAATCAAAGACAATATAAAAGTTCCCCCCCTTCAATAACTACAGTTTTAATAAGATATGATATGATTTATAACCTTATAAGATAAAGCAAAATCATTTGAGATCGTTTCAAGATTTTTTATTAAATTTACAAAGATTGATTCGTGTAGCATTTCTTTTAATAGGTTTGGCATCAATCATGTGAAACTGTATCTCTATAGATGCAACAGGATCTTTTGCTTTATCATTACTACCACCTCATAGGAGTTCATTAAAGAAATATTAATTAAAAGTTAAAAAGAAGTCTTATATTTTTTCAACCTACAAAATACCAAAATCCATAAGTGAAGTTTTATATTCAAAGTATCACTTTTTTTGCGAGGAAGATTTTCTAATTTACCTTTTTTGTGTTGGATTGAAACGGATTGGTCGAGGCATCAAGAATAACGTCTAGTAGTCTACCCACTTAAAAATATGAGAAAGAAGATGATTTGGGTTGATGAGTGTTTGATAGTTGCTAATTGGGTTAGAGCTAATTGAGTTAGAAGTTTTGACTGAGTTAGCTTCTGATTCAAACTTGTTGTTTGGTTTTGCATCTGACAGATTGTATAAAATGATTATATTATCCTCAAACAATATTTTTTATAATAATTCATTTATAACACCATGAATATGTACAAAGAATTTTAATGAAAAAAAATACATTGCCACTTCAAAATAGCAACAAGAATCACTTCAATTTCAATGTAAGGACAAAATTGTCAATAACATAATTGAGGCTTGAATAATGATATACATATAAACTTTAAACAACTAATATACTGATGAATCTCTACCAAAGAGAAGAAATAGGAAAGAAAGAGAACATTACTCTGTTTGTCTCGATGAATCGAAAAGTTAAAATCAAATAAAATAGAAATACACATAGATCATCAACACATTATGTAACGCCGTGATTTTTCACCTCATTTTTTTAAAAACATCATTTAACAGATTATAACAATGGAAGTCTTAGTTTATTACTTAGAAAATATCACCAACATTAATTATTTTAAAACTTTCAAAATCAACCCATTAAAATTCAAAGTTTACAAAACTGATACCAAAACACACATAAAAAACCAAGTATAAAAGAAACATCATCGAAAAGTCTTAAACTGGTATCATCACTAATGAAAATACTATAAATAACTACCCTAAAAGAGTCCTAACCTCACTAGGCCATCAAATCAAGCTACTTGTTCCAATACAAGACCCAAAAACAACTAGCAGATAAACAAGTGTCAATATCAACATAGTGAGTCAATCTCAAGCATCTAGATATGGAAATAAACATACTTCATACATTATGTTTTGTCATACAATCAGTTCATACCAATCAACATATATCGATTATTAATAATATATAATGCATATATTAATCTGGACATTCTTTTCATTGCAGTAATTGTTTTTTTCTCTTCGCTATAATTACTTTTAAGGTCCCTCACTAACTAGGGTCTAAAACATCGATAACACCCCAAATAAAGACCTTGTTCACTACTAACGTGATTTGGCAACCCATTGCACAAAATGAGGTCCGACTCCCACCCGTAATACTGTCCCTGGTTCTCCGTGTTCACTACTCTGACTTTGCATGTATGAGCATAATGCATTTTCGTTCGAGGGTGGTACAATGATACTTCCAAACATATACCCACACACAAATGTGATGCTTGATTCGGTGTCTCCAAGTAGTCAACATCACTCTAGTCCCCATACACCAATTGCACCGGAACCATGTTTCCAAATGGTTACCTAGAAAACCCCTTGACATTGACTTGGCTTAAGCTCTTTTCCTCCAACGATATCCTTCCATCGTGACATTCAATAGGGCAAACCCATAAGTAGGTTTCTACCTTTTTACCCATACTATATGTATTCTCCTTTATTTAAATTAATTTAATAATTAATTAATTCACTCGCATGGGTCATACACACACCTCGCCATTAACATTATATAATCATGCTTGTATTTTAATTATTATTTCAAGGCATATTACATCACATGTCATACTATAAAAGTATATACTCAAAATTGCCACATAAATTCATATTTACGCATGTATAATGATACACATTTTAGCAACAAAAATTTTAGCATGCATTTCCAAGTTTCATTTAAACATGAAAAAACAGAAACATAGCATGCATAACATCATAAATAATCCTCACCACTTGCATGATCCTAACACTTTTTTATGCAAAAAATGACCATTTAAAGGATTCTACCATACAAAGCTTTCCTAAATCATTTGTTTCTACGTTACTTCACAATATCATATTGTAAACATCACATAAACTCAAATTATAACAGCCTATACAATCAATTAGACCATACATATGTACTAGAGCATGAAATTTCCCATACATGTACTTGTACAACCACAAGAAATGACTCACCTATAGTCCAAAAGAAATGAGTTAGGAATAGAGGAAGTAACCCTAAAAGCAAGAAAACAACACCCTACAATAGGACATGAAGACCCGAATAAAAAGTGACATTAAACGAAAAATTGGATGCAACTGTTCGTCAGGCGCGCCGTGCTTAAGCGACAAGCATCTTCGAGATTTACGAACTTTGGTGTTCCGGTTTAGTTTTTGACCATCCATATGAGGATTTCAATGGTAAAGGTGGTTTAACATCTAGATGGGTCTCATACATAGTGGTAAACATTTTGGTGTCCAAAACATCCCCAACATGTCCATAACACTACCTTGAATGCATGAACATGGCCACCACCAAAACAATACAACAAGAATTCAAGATAGGAAAGAAACAAGCATGGATGAGTAGATTATACCTCTAGAAATGTGATGAATTTCTAAGAGAAGAAGAAAGAAGTCTTCATCTCTACAAGAGAATATCACTACTTCGAAGCACCCAAAATCACTACACCACCTCTTAGATCTTCATCAAATCTTCAAGTATGGAAACCAATTCTTAGAACTCACTTTAAAAGGGTATAAAGGCTATAATGTAGGGTTAGATGGATGCAATATGGAATGATTCCCGGATTTAGGGTTTAGTGGTGTTTAAATATGAGCTAACTTTCATTCTAGGCCCCTAAAGTGTGAGAAAATGACCCCATGACCCATGTATATGATCAAGTATTATCTTCCTGCACTTTGGCCCTTAAAAGTTAACTTTAACCTTGCCAAAAGTAATTTAACGAAGAAACATAACAGAAAACTAACATCAATGCTGGAATGGGAAAGTTCGGGTCGTTACACATTAACCCTAGATTAAGAATATTGGTTGGGTAAATGTCGTTCTTAACTTTTTCTTTGTCTATAAATCATCATATGTATGAACTAAATACAACATATGAGAAACTATTTAATTAAGTACCAAAATTCATGGTCATAATGGTCAACGATGGTGATGCCATGGTGGTCTAAGTTCAATTGGAGTGAGGAAGGTGATGTCCTCCCAAAGATGCAGCATGGCGATAAAAGACCAACATACATTAAATGGAGAAAGATGCTAGTCTGATCGGAGAGGATGCCGGTTCGATCGGGGAAAGGGATGTCATATTTATTATTGTTCTAAAAGAGAGAAACGTGAGATGAGAAATGCACACTTTTTTTTCCTTTTTAGTTCTCTTGGAGAAAGAAGTTGGACAGAAGCAACATAAGATGGAGAAAGAGAAGGGCAAAATGGAGAAGCTTGATTTTATTCCTAGTCCTTGACATTTTCATAGTCGACCGAATTAGGGATTTCTATGGTCTAAGTCCTAAGTTTGGACCGAGTCCAATGATTTTGAAGAAATTTGAAACATATCAAATTGGTTTTTTCGACCCAGCTAGATGCTAAATCGAACACCCCCTTACACACGTAACTCATAACCCATGATTTCTTTATGTGATGAAAATTTGTAACGCCCACACATACGGGTTAGTCAATTTAGAGATAATAAACGTTAAAAATTAATTTTTGAAATAAAATATTATTTAGGATAAATAATCTTAACAAAAGTCATAGTATATGTGAAAAAGATTCCGTACATAATAAGAACACAAAAATCCGACTTCGTATGAAGAACTTATTCTTCTTCGAAGTTTCGTGATTAAACCAGCACAACTCTACGTATCGTAAAAAATGAATTTTTGATAAATTACTTTTTAGCCTTAGTGATCTAAAAAAAAATTCATATCATTCATTAAACCGAGAGCGTACATATAGAGAACGTCCAAATCTGACTTCGTAAGAGGAAGTTCTGATTTTTCAAAGTTTCAGCGCAACAATATTCAGCTCAGAAACCGAAGTAGAGATAAGTTGATTGTTAGGAAAAAAAGCTAAATGAAAGTTGAAGATCTCGTCTATATGATTCCGTCGATATAAAGATAGTCGATAACGAATAATGTATGCGAGAATTATGAATTTTAAATAGACTTTAATAGTCTAAGTCTGTTTAAAATATAACTTTAAAAAATGTCAAAATTAGACGATGCCGTCCAAATGGAAATTGTAGATCTAGTCGAGAGATTTTCATGGATATAAAGAACGTCAAAACAGAGGTCATATGAAGAAGTCAAAACATTTCGAAAACCTGGAAATTCGCACGGGGGAAGTGCACGACACACCCTATACATGGCACGTTTTGGAGGCAACACGTGGCATGGTCGGCCGCCCACTACTCCAAGAGATGCAGTAACGTGACATTAAACATGAAGATTGGGAGCTGGACACATGGAAGGGCGGCAGAGAAGCCAGCACACCAGATGTGTGCGATGTTCATGGGTCTGGTGTGCACCCCCTCCCCTTGTTTGCCTATAAATTGCAGCTAAAAATTCCATTTCTTCCTCACCAATTCACGAAAACACCCTCAATAGATTTCCCTTCTTAAGATCCGATTTTTTTTTGGGTTTCTGAGTATTCTAGTGGGGCTCTAGCGTATTTAGGAGTTTGACAAGAAAGAGTACCCGGTCCAAAATCTTTTTTGTGCATATTTTCCCGGTTTTCACTTAAAAGCTCTATAAGTTAAGCTACACTCTTTTGTTTTCAGTGTAACTTATGTTTATAGTCATAAGTCATTTTTATGAACCTACAAATAAGATTTATCAGTAATTCCATTTCATTATACTGATTGATTTACTTACGGAAGAGGTGTCTAGAATGGTCACATTGGATTGGTTGTTGGATTTCAGAAAGGCTACACGCCGAAATGATCTTCCTTCCCAACTGTCCTGCCTGACTGATCCATACTTGATAGATCTTGATGTATACATTGGGATTAGTGAGGAATCTAGACTATAATTATTATAGTCACTGGGATTATGAAACTAGACTAAGGCTTAGTACTTTATGCGTCTAGGTCTTTTCAAAGTATGAAGCCTTAGTCTAGTTTCATAATCATAGTGACTAAGGCTTAGTACCTTATGAAACTGACCCACTCAGTTTCTTTGTATCACAGTTAACAGTACAAAGGTACTGGTGGGTTTTAGTATACTACAACATCCTATGGTGCACATACAACCCTAAATACCTTGGATCTATGTTTTCACTAATTATACATGTAAAGGTGTTTCGAAGGCATAAACCTATAACTAGCATGCACTTGACATAAAACATATAAAATACTAGTTAGGGTGACATACCTTTTATGTAGCTTGAAGTCTTGATGTATTTGTCCTTAAGAGGTTAGCCCCAATAGTGTGGAAGCCTCAAATGAAGTCACAATACATCATGGACAAAGATAAAACTTGAGAGAGAATCTCCATGCACCAAAAACACCTCCAAGGACTCCAAGAACTTCAAATGGCGTTTTTAGGCAATGGACTATATATTTATATGTAGGATTTTAAGGGTCATGGATATAACCGAAATCCATCCATGGGTTTTATGATCCATGGTTCATGTAGCCCAACTCTTTATGTATCCATACATAAACTTGGTCCAACATGGATCATAATCCCAACACATATAAATATAACTAATTACCATAATTAGCCCCCATAGATTTAATTAGTCTCTTTTTGATCATTAAATTAATTCCAAATTAATTCTTGATCAATACTAATTAAAACATATGATTTCATATTAATATATTAGAACTTATAATATATTAATAAATCATATATAACCTTCTCTAAAAGTCCATCCAAACAAATTGTCCTGATGATATGCAACCCAAATGGACCATGCTACTCTCAGGTCGAGTACATATGAATAATAGTTATGAGCTTAGACATCTAATCCAACAGTCTCCCACTTGGATAAGTCTAAAAATATTATTACATATGACTCCAAGATCCCGACTAGAAATCATAGCTCTTAAAAGTCGCTGTCAAACTCTGACCTAGTCAATGACATGTCCATTAGATAAGGGATCATATATTCCTCCATTCTAGATATCATATGGACTGAGACATGGATTATAATCATTTTCTCTGTCCATTTGTTGTTTCCCAATTTCCGATTTATGACGACTGACTAATTGAACAAATCAAATCAGTCCAGGCCCGGCCGAGCACTTACGCTTGTCATCACTAAATCATCGAGGGGCCCACATATATCGCTTTTATCCCTCCAAGGGTAAAAGGAATGGATAAACTTCAACTCATATGTTTTTACTTGTTGGATTAGTGTCTAAGTCCATAACTATAATTGGTATGTACTTGACCCGACTCGGCATGGTCCATTTGGGTTGCATGACATCAGAACATTTGGATAGACCGTTTGTGAGAAGAGGACATTTGTGGCATATTAATATATTATAAGTTCTAATATATTAATATGAAATCATGTTATTTAATTAGTATTGATCAAGAATTAATTTGGACTTAATTTAGTGATCAAAAGAGACTAATTAAATATACGAGGATTGATTGTGTAAATCATTCATTCTTATATATGTGGGCTTATGATCCAGGATTCATTATGTTGGGTTTAACCCATGTGGTGACCCATGGATACTCTATGGAGGTTAAAACCCATGGAGTATAAGGAATGGGTAAATTCATGGGTTACATGGTGTAACCCTAATGTGCACATTATATAAGGACCCCTTTGGCTCAAGAAATTGGGACTAGTGATACATATGTGAGGGCTAGCCGATTTGAGCATGACTGTCTTCTTTTCATGGTTATTCCAAGTGTTGATGATGTTGTGTGAACCATTTGAGGTGTCACACTTGGGGCACTAGGCTCTCGAGCTTCATGGAGTCAAGCTACATCAACAAGGTATGTATTCTATCTATTTTATTACCCAAGTATCAAAAGATTGTATGCTAGTTAGAGTAATACCTTGGAATATTCATATTTGCATGTATAATAGAGAAAACATAGATCAAAGGTATTTAGAGTTGCATGTACAATTAGGAGTGTTAGAATGCTCATAACCCAATAGTGGTATCAGAGCCTAGGCTTGGTTTCTCTTATACTTGATGCAAATAGATTTTTTTGAAGCCAAGAATCTGTCAGGGCCTAAAACTTGACGAGTTATGGAAGAAACTCAACGAGTTCATGTATTAGAGCATGAACTCAATGAGTTCCATGAAGAACTCGACAAGTTTGGCCTCAAGACAAAATATTTTCGGGTTTCTTGGCTGGAATTGGACTAGGAACATTACCAGAAGCTGTTTTTCAACTTATAAACTTGTTTTTGATGTGGTAATGTTCATACTAATCCAATTTTGAATATAATTGTCAATAGATTCATGTTTTGAATTAGTTTAATGGTTAGGCTAATTTCATGAAAAAGTTTGATTTGAATTATCTTGTTCTTTTGAGTTGCTTAGATTAATAGAAAAGTTATGTGAAATTGTTGTTTTCAATCCAAATTAATCTAAGAGTTGATTCTAAAATGTGGTTTTGTAACTTGTCCTCAAGTTATATGAAAAGTCACATTTAAGATTCATAAAACTCATAAATATTTCTATAGGTTATGAATAAAGAAAAGTCACATTCTTTAATGGTTTAAAGTCTTCCATAACTTGTCCTCAAGTTATGGAACTTAAAGAATTTTTGGATTAAAACTACTTTAAACACATAAGTTATGGAAATTAAATAGTTTTGAATAGTTTCAAAAACTTGCCCTCAAGTTTTGGAATTTGAAAAGTTTTCCCTTATGAATATTTTAATTCCATGTTAAGCCCTTAGAATTTTAAAAGTTAAAATTTAACCCTTATACTTTATTGTATTATAAGTTAATAATATATATATATATATATATATATATATATATATATATATATATATATATATATATATATATAAGATCAAGTCAGTCTTACCATTAGTAGGCCTCATTCACGAAGCCGGTTTATAAGGGGAGTATAAGGTTATTGCCTATAAAATAGCAGTTTAATGGGTGTTCACTCTCACCCACCGCTTCCTTGACTGGTGGAGGATCGTTAGCCGAACAGGTAGGACAAGGACTATAATTCTCCCTTCATTAAAAGTATTAATGATAAATATAAACTAACTAAAATGTTTTTATAATTCTCAATCTTAGTTACTTTAGGAAAATGTGAATAAGGTGCTAATCCATGAAATTACACTTTGCACTTTGCTTAAGTCAGTTAGTGGAGTGTGTGTGGTTAACCGACACACTAGCTTGTGTAAGGTCAAACCTTGAAATATGATGATGTTTGAAATAAATCTTTCAACATCAGCGCATATCTCAGCATCAGCATCAACATTTCAGCAGCTCAGTGTATTTAGATTTATTCAGTGCATTGTAATAGATTTTGTATTTATCTTGTTTCCATAGTTAGCGTAAATTAGTTAGCTGGCATATCCCTGATTTATAGGGATTGTCTAGAATAGTAGTATATAATCTTTTGTATCTGTTTGTGAAAGGCAACACCTTTCACAAACCCTAATAGTCGCTTTGTGCACACGATAATCTCTTTGTGAGATTATCTTTCTTAGTGAAAATTTTTCTTTGTGAATCCTTATTTGTTCTTGTTTACTGTCATTGTTTGATAAATTGATTGATCTATGGTCTTTTCAATTGGTATCAGAGCGGGTTTCTTTTATCAAACAAATGGCTTCATCTTCCTCTTCGTCAAACTCATCAAATCATCCTTCCGCTAAAATTCCTCCTTTTGATGAAACAAATTTTGCTATGTGGAAAATAAAGGCTCTATATGCTTTAGAGTCAGTAGATGAAGACATGTTGGACATCGTCAAAAAGGGTCCATTCGTCCCGATGTATCAGCCTCTGAAAAACAACGTTCCTAATGGTGCTATGAAGAAAACGCCTAGAGAAAACTGGACGGCAGATGACAAAAGAAAAAATGGTCTAGATGTTCGTGCTCGTGCTGCAATCAGCTATGCTTTGCCATAAAATATCTTCGGGCTGGTTCAAAATTGCATCTCAGCAAAAGAGATGATGGATACTCTAACTGTATCTTTTGAAGGCACTGAAGAAGTCAAGGCTACTCAAATAAATGATCTTAACAGAAGGTATGAACATTTTTTTTGCAAAGAAAGGTGAAACTTTGACTCAAACCTTTAACAGGTTCAATACTCTTGTTAATGATCTGCGGAGATTAGATCAGTTGAAGCATAGAACTGTTCTAGTGCAGAAGTTTTTGGATTCTCTGGGTGCAGGTTGGGAGAACCATGTTGATGTGCTGAAAAATAGTGAGAAGATCAACACTATGGACTTACAAAGTCTCTATGGAAACCTTCGATACTATGAGGAATCCAAGCTTCAGAGAAAGGAGCTGATGAAGGATTCTCAGCATGAATCATCTGTAGCTTTGTTCTCAAACAAAAAGCTGGTGTCAGATTCAGACACTGAAAGCCATTCAGACATTGATTCCTCTAAAACTGACACTGATGATCTTGAAAAGGTTGTGGCTAGTGCAGCTTTGATTGTAAAGACTTTTGAGAAATCAGGCCGAAACTTCTCAAAGTTTCAGAAGAAGATGGGTGGAAAGTTTTCAAAAAGATCAGAAGCTGATAAAAAGCATGGTACTGATAAGAAAGGGAAAGCTCAGTGCTTTAACTGTGGAAGCACTGATCATTTTGCAAAAGAATGTAAACAAAGAATCCAAAGCTCGGATGAATACTGGAAGCAGAAGTACAACAAGCTGATTTAGAAACTGAAAGCAGAGAACTTGGAACATAAAGTTCTTGTTGCTGAAGAAGAAAAATGGAAGACTGATGAGGAGTCATCAGATGATGAAGTCAAGTGTCTGATGGTAAAGATAGAAGACACTGATGTTTCTGAAAAAGGCACAAGTACATTTGTTGCTGATATGTCTGATGCAGTTGAAAACTCCAGGAAGCACAACTCTGACTCTCCTTCAATGTATCAGGTCAAAAACTTTGTTTCCTATTCAATGAATGAAAAAATCAGAATGTTTGAGTATTTGGGTGTTATTAATTCTAAGAGGAATCAAACAATAAGGGATTTGCAAAATCAACTTGATCTTCTTAGAACTGAAATATCCATGAAAAATAACATTATTGACTCCACTCAAGAAAATCTTAGAATCATTAGTTTGTCAAACTCATCTTTGTCTGCTGAAATTGATAATGTTAAAAATCTTTTGATCAAAGAACAAACTGTGCTTCAAACTTGGGCAAAATCTCACAAAAATGCTAATTATATTATTTCTGCTGAAATTCCACATTCATGTGAGAAAATTCTTAGGGGTAATTTTGCAGAAGCTGAAAAGGTTTTTAAATCACAAGAAAAAGAATCTGAATTTTACTCCATGAATGAGATGAAAAACAGTTTCAAAAACAAGTTTGTTAGTAACTCCTTTATTAATCAGAGTCTAATTGATGAATACTGTGTTACTAACTCTAATGGTGTCACTGAGTGCAATGTTGAAATTACCGGAATTGATCCAACCTCTTACCCTGCACATCTTGTAAGACCAACTCCTCTCACTGAGAATATTATTGCCTTCCCTATCTCTAATGGAGTGTTTCACGCTGTTCATGAACAACTTAAGAATTTTCCTGATTGCAATGCATTTGTGAATAAGTGCAAATCAGACACTGATGATAGCTCATCATCTATCACTGATCATAATTTGTCTGACACTGAATTCAGTTGTGATTCAATGATAAACAAAAGGACACAAAGCTCTCTTGGTGAATCTTACAAGTCAAAATGTGTAAAGTTCAAAAAATTGCTCACCAAGAAGAGCTTTGGTACTAGAGTTTGTTACAGATGTGGTGATACCTCTCATAAGATCAGTGAATGTTCATTTGATAAATTATCTTTAAGAGCTGATAATATTAAATGAAAAATGGACTCTTAAGTCAAATTCTTTAAACTGTCTTCCTAAGGAGTGTTATAACCTATTATCAAATAACTTTGTGAATGACCCATCCTCGAATGGGTCAGTATGTTCTAACTAGTTTCTCAGCACTGCAGGGTTAGGAGCATCGTTGGTACTTAGATAGTGGTTGCTCAAGACATATGACCGGATCCAAGTCTCTCCTGGAAGACTATGTCAAGAAAACTGGTCCTGCAGTTACATACGGAGACAATGGAAAGGGGTTCACTAAAGGATATGGAAATATCAAGTGCAATAACGTAGTTTTTCAAAACGTTTCATATGTAAAGGGTCTCAAAGACAATCTCATCTCAATCAGTCAATTGTGTGATGCTGACTATGAAGTTCACTTTACAAAGAAGGAAGGAAGAGTTGTCAACACTGACAAGAACATCGTACTTTCAACAAGTAGAAAAGATGATATATATGTTCTTGATATGTTCTCATGTGACAAGGCGCTGATGCAATGCTTCTTTACAAAGTCTCAAACCAATCTCAGCTGGATTTGGCACAAAAGGTTTTCTCATCTGAACTTCAAGAATCTATCCAAAATATCCAATCAAGATCTAGTTAGAGGTCTCCCAAAATTCAGCGTTGTTAAAGACAAGATGTGCTCAGCTCTTATGGATTCAAAATCAGCTTCTAGACTATGGGATCAAGTTCTCAAAGACTCCCATATATTGTGATAAGACCAGTGCCATTCAAATCACACAAAACCTTGTTCAGCACTCAAAGACGAAGCATATCGAAATCAGACATCACTTCATCAGAGATAATGTTGAGAAGGGCAAGGTTGTTCTTTAACATGTCAAGACTTCAGAACAATTAGCTGATATCTTCACCAAGGCACTGGATTCTCAAACAACTGCTTACATTATTGGAGAACTTGGAATGATTACTTTGTAATTAATTTTGCTGATTAATTTTTGCTAATGTTTGGTATTGACTTATAAGCTGATGTACATTATGCTGATGATGACATGCTGGTGATATTTGCATACTGAGTACTTGGTTTGATCTCCTATCTTTCTCTCTTCTTCAACTCTTCTAAACTAAAGTTGAATGATTCACTGTATTAAACCATACACTGATAACAACTTGAAACTCTTTGCCGATGGTTAGACCAAAACACTAAGGTCTATCACACGCAACTATCCCTTCTTACCAATCTTACATTGATTCTGTGATTCAGTGTGACAAAACACATGCTGATGAGAGTCTAACAGTCTTTGCTGATGGTTAGACCAAAACACCAAGGTCTATCACACGCAACTATCCACTCTTACCAATCTTACATTGATTCTGTGATTCGGTGTGACAAAACACATACTGATGAGAATCTAACAATCTTTGCCGATGATTAGACCAAAACACCAGTGTCTATCACACGCAACAATCATCTCTTCACCTTCTTCTCACTTAGTGTCTAATGATTCAGTAAGACGAACCACTCACTGATAAAGACACAACACTCTGTGCCAATGGTTAGATAATTAAGCTAGTATCTATCACATGCACCAACCACCTTGCTAACCTTAAACAAGCAAGTTGTACCTTGAATTGACGGTAAACCATCTTTCAGCATGAAACTTTCGTAACACTGATCTCAGTGCTTCCACAGACACTAATTGTCGTTTCATCTTCAGTTCAACGGCTCTTTTACCTAACGACTATTTTTCTGATTTGACAGTTTGTTACGATACGCAGTTATTTTTAATGAAGATAATCATTACCTTTTAAAACCCATTTTGTCCCATATTTAAACCTCTTTCCCTTCTCTTTCAAACCTTCCTTCCATTATTCAAATTTCCTTCGTTTCTTTTCAAAACCCTAGAATCCTAAAATTCTTCAATGGCGGCATCACTATTCACATTCTCCTCCACTTCACGAAGAGTAATCCCTGCTCCAAACTCTCCTCCTCTTCCAATATACATCAAAGCCACCAACATTGTTTTCAACCCTGATATTCCAGATGTTCATCGAGGTCTTGGACTCTATGATTTCGTTAATTTCTTAGCCTCCTACCGCCTCCGATATGCCATCAGTGACATTCCATCAGAGTTCTTCCCTAAACAAGTTTGTGAGTTCTACTACACCGCAACAGTCAATGATGAAAACAATGTCATCACCGGGACTATTGGCCGTGGAAGACACCCTGTCTTTATTACTGCTGAACTCCTTAGTGCTGCACTCAGGTTACCAATCTTTGAACCCTTCTCTGAACTTCCTTCTATTGAACGCGGTCGACGTCTATTCGATCAACTGGGATATGATCACTCAAAGGCTGGTGCTCGATCAGCTCTTATTCTGCGTCAATGTATGACCCCAGGATGGAAATTCTTCACTGGTGCTCTGTGCAAATGTGTGGGTCATAAGTCTCGAAGTGGTGATCAACTGAGCACTTATGAGCAACAAGTCGTCTGCTCACTTCTTCTCAATAAAAGACTTGATTATGGGGGTTTATTCTTTGATCAACTTGTTCAACTTCTTCGTGCAAATGTACGCGCTGATCACGTTCCCTTTCCACACTGGATTGCTCTTGTGCTCGATAAATTCTTTGCTGCAGATTACTTCTCACACCCTGGAAATCCCATCCAATGCCCTCGCATGTCAATTCGAATGTATCAAGATGATCCGTTGGATACTGACATCGGCATCTCTGATAGGATGAGAGAATGGATTGCAAATCCATACACTGTTCCTTCACTCACCGCTGATACTGATGAAGGAGCTGATGGTAACCATGCAGATCATGCAGGTCAAGAGGATGAACCGCATGCTGGTGGTCATTTCTCCCCTTAACTTTCTCATCATACAGTCTCTGCCACTGAGAAAGTTCACTCCGCTCAAGAGGAACCACTGATTCAGGGGGAGCACCCATCTCAGGGGGAGCATCCCTCCCAGGGGGAGAATCCACCCAAGGGGGACCAACCTTGTCAGGGGATGCAACCACACTCACAAGCAGCTCCAGGTACTTCATTCCTTCAAATTCTGGCCTCAGCATTTAATGAACTTCTGACACCGACTCGGGACATGAGTCAGCGTCTTCTACGCATTGAGGCTGATGTTCATCAGCTAAAGGAAGTTCTCTTGCATACTCCTTCCTCTAGCCCCCAAACTGATGATGCTCAAAAAGGGGGAGATGCTGATGATGATGATAATGCTGATAATAATGATAATGCTGATGATGATGATAATGCTGATGAAGATCCAAAAGAGAGAGACACCGAACATGTTGACAACACCTTTGTTCAGACTGAATCACCAAAGTCGATGCATGAGTCTAACTCTGCGGAGCCTAATAGTCCAACAGCTACTGAAAAGCTTGTTGAAGATAGTGAGCATGATGATGAACAAGATGATGAATGTCAAATACTAGATATGAACTTCATTGATCCCTTTATTCCAGTCCAAGAAGAAGATTCAGATGATCTTGATAATGAATCTCAAAGGCCAGACATGAAATTCGTTGATCCCATTGTTGATTCCATTATTCCGGTACAAGGAGAAGATTCAGACGTTGCTAGTGAAGATTCTCATCCGCTATCTCGCAAGCGCAAGGCAGCAGATACTGACTTGGCTCCTTCACACACTGATACTTCTTTGTCTTGCAAGAAACCCAAGTCCATAGTCAGTATATCAAACTTGGCGGCTAAATGGAACATGTCTCCTGATCAAGTTAAACAAATTCTTGATGAAGCCAATCAAGCTCAGCTTCTAAAGAACATTGCTCAAGCTGATGAATCTCTCATTCAGCATAAACTTCAGGCCAAAGGATCCTTTGAAGCTCAGATGCAGAAATTCTTAGAATATCAGTCCAAATCTAAATCTTCTCAGCCTCCTCCCAGCAGCAGTAAGTCTAAGACTGATAGTGTTCTCGACAGGATTGATCGAAAGAGATTTCAAGATGTTCATAAACGAAGAGTGAGCAGTGATAAGATCATTAAAGTCAAAGCATCAAAGCCTCGTAACGAGAAAGTTCTCACTTTACTGATCACTTGTCAAGGTTCTCAACACCCATACACTGAAGTTTTCAAGAGAGACGAGCTGATTAAATATGGTCTCTCTGAGTGGATGGAATTGCTCGAGCTGGCATCCAAGCAAACTTCAGCTCTTTCATCAGAATTGACTTGTGCTCTCCACTTGCTGATTAAGAAAGTTCAGCGTTTAGACCTAGTTCCCCAAGAACGTCATCAGCAGCTAGGCTCAAGCTCTTCAATTCCAAGAGATAGAAGAACCAGGTTTCAGATTGATGGTGAAGATGTGTTGGTTCTGAATTTTGGTGCAGCTGAATTAAACAACTCTCTTCCCATTGGTGTTGAGCCTGTTCAACATCACTTTATCTCTGTTCCTGAACACGGAATGTTCTATCTCGACAAAAACAGAAAAATGTGTTTTCAGCGAACTGTTGAGATTCCAAGGGCTCCAACAACTCATCTCGTTGGCTTAAGACAAATGTGCATGATCCATCAAGATCTTTCTGGAGAATTTCATATTCTAATTGCTATGGAATTGCTGAATAGAAGACAGGAGCTGCTGGACAGTCCATACTGGCCAGTAAAAATAGAAGCTGAAGCTGAGTATGAAGAGTTCTTGTCCAGAGGTGTTCTAATCTAGTTGGTTTTGAACATCATCATATTGGGGGAGATTGTAAGGTGAAACCTTGAAATATGATGATGTTTGAAATAAATCTTTCAGCATCAGCGCATATCTCAGCATCAGCATCAGCATTTTCAGCAGCTCAGTGTATTTAGATTTATTCAGTGCATTGTAACAGATTTTGTATTTATCTTGTTTCCATAGTTACCGTAAATTAGTTAGCTGGCATATCCCTGATTTATAGGGATTGTCTAGAATAGTAGTATATAATCTTTTGTATCAGTTTGTGAAAGGCAACACCTTTCACAAACCCTAATAGCCGCTTTGTGCACACGATAATCTCTTTGTGAGATTATCTTTCTTAGTGAAAGTTTTTCTTTGTGAATTCTTATTTGTTCTTGTTTACTGTCATTGTTTGATAAATTGATTGATCTAAGGTCTTTTCAGCTTGATTTAAAAAGGTAGGCAAAGGGTAACTTAATATTTATCATAGTATCGGTGGAGCGCGTGTGGTTAACCGGCACATTGATTAAGAGGTAAATATTAAGGGTACCAAGTGATTTGCATGGTTACTTCACACCTTGTTTTGTGATCCTCGGCATCCCAGTAACAAAACATGAAGGGCACACTCGAGATTGAAACATGCCATTGAACAGTTCAATGAATCTCAAAAGATCTAGGAGTTTGAAATCCAATTAACAACCTAATAATTTATTTCGTTTTTCATGGTGGAAATTGGTGAATCGTCATTCACCTACCTTCAAATATTCTATAGCTTGGATTACGTCATCCCTCTTCCAAGTTATAAAATATTGTGTTGGGTCCTAGCCTTAATATTTCATATTGGGTGTTATATTAAGGACTTTAAATCAACTATCTTGAAAATCTCCCAAAAAGATGTCTGGTTCAGACATCTATGATCTTCCCAAATCTCTTGGAACTTTACTTCCTCCACCTTCTCCAATTATTCTCCCTAACCCACAAGTTCAAGGTCACTCAAGCCCTATTGGCTAGCAAGGTCTATATGTGATCATATCTTGGAGATGAAGTCACATATTGACAAGGCGGGAGAGTTGGGTGTCAAATTCTTAAGAAAGTTGGTTGTTCAATCACTTTCTAAGTCACATAGTGAGTTACCTTTGGGACTACTATGAAAATGACTATGACATGACCCTTAATGATCTTATCTATTTGCTTGGTTCTGTTGAATCAACAATGATTTGGAACTTTGGTAAAGCAAATTTGATTAGTAGATCAACTTTCCAAACCTTCAATGGACATTGACAATGGTTGCATTGGATACGCAATAAAAGCTTTCTCTTCCCAATGGATAGGGATTGGCCATAGTCAACTCGATTGACCAAATCATACAGAGAAAGGCTAAGTCTGAGATTGTCCCATGTACCAAAGGGTCCATATGGTTCTACTGCCAAAAGGAAGGGGCATTGATTGCAAAGCTGCCAAATTTACCTGAAAGATCATAAGGCTGGTAAAGTCAATAAGTTTGACTCTACTTCAGGTAAAGTCTACTATCTAACTTGATTAAGTTTATATTCTGAGATTCTTATTACATGACGTGAGTGGGTAACATGTTGATGTTTTACGAATAAAAGGAAAAGTGAAGGAAACTTAAAGAAAGAGTATGCCGAATCTGAACGCAAAGATGGATTTCTATCGCTTGATTGAAAATCGGATTCTTGATCTACTCTTAGGAGTTATGATAGATTGCTAGGAAACATGTAATAGTATAGTTTTCATTTAAAGTTTCATTGTAAGGAAAAGTTTTTTCCACATTTTATAAATAAATAAAAGTTTGTTTTACTTTATTTTATATCTCCTTGCAATAGCATTTATGAAAACTTCATGTTTGTATGTTTCTAGCAATATTGAAAATATGAATTTGATCATTTCATTTGTGGTAGTGTCTAAATTTACCAAAAAAGGAGAGCTTCTCATCACCCAAGTTTTCAGTTGGATAGAAACATGGAATCATACAAGTTGTACAATATGATGAATGAGAACTTTCAGCTTTGGAAAATTAACACTAGTTCCTTGTTCACATGTATATGTGAGTGAAGTGAAGGACTAAGGGATCGAGTACACATTCTTGTGCACTGATCAAGTCCACCACAAAAGATCGATAAGACTATTTGTCATGATTTACTAAAGTTTAGTAAATATGGTTATACTTACAGGATTAAGTATAATTCTGAAGCATTGGAAAAATTTCAGTGTATAGCAAAACGAATGAGAATAATCAAATTAGGCAGAAGGATAAAAGTTTCTCAAATCTGAAAAGATGGGAAAGTACTTTAGTATCAGGTTTTGTGATCACCTTAATGATTTGGAAATCATATCACAATTAGTCCTCTAAGGAGATCTTAGTGCATTCTTATGACTAAGAAGAGGAATCTTGAATTGTTGGAATGGTTAAATCAAGAAGATGAGTCATACTTCGTTCCAAAACAAGTCTTAGAGTCATTCTCCAAGACTGTAAGTTGAGTGACATATCTTAAAAAAAGGTTTAAAACACTTGTCAAATGTAATAGTAAAAGTGTCCCACTCTTGTACATTTGAAATTGGTAGTTGTGATGTTTTGGATAAAACAAAGACCAACTTAGGCCAATTGTGTGAAGTGTTTGTCTTGATAAAGAATCTGCACTATCTCTTGAATATTTGGCAAGATAGTCTTATATGTCAAGAGGAAAATGGGAGTCTTAAAGATCCCGAAAAGAATTTCAAGTTCTAATCAAGAATAAAAAAAACTTGTAGTTTAACACTAGCACACGACGTGAGGTTTATAACCTATCATGTTGACATATTTTTATTTATTTGCCAATTCCAGTTAAAGTTGGCTTTTCATATGAATTCTTAGAGTTCTCAATTGGTTGCATAACAAAATGGAAACAATGGCAGGCCCCTAAGTTACCAGGTGGCAAGAAGTTAAGACTACATAAGTTCAATCCATAAGAGTTTAGATTTGTCAATAACCTTGTCTTGCGATTATGGTTTTGACAAATTCACATGGATAGGAAGGTTTCTCTAGGATTCATGAAAATGATAGCGAGGAAACACTTTCACTAAGTAGATTTTAACTAGATAGCAATTGTGATATTTGCATTCTCAAAGTCGTTAGTGGAGAATGTGTGGTTAACCGGCACACTAACAAGGACTTGTGAGAAATGATAGAGGTCTAAACAATTGAGACTATGGTTACGAAATCCCTTTTCATAGTTCTGAAATTTTTTAGACACACATGTTTTCTATTTAAGGAAAGGTGTATGATTTTGATAAAGTTCTATCAAAGCATTTCGTATAAGAAGTCTGAACTTTGGTAAGAAAGTCAATAAAGTATTGATTTCTAGAAGTCCAGCTGATTTATGAGTACATGTCAAAGCTAGTGGGAGCATTAGTGTATTGCTAATAATCATCATGTTAGTGGGAGCATGATAATTATGATAAAGGTTGCAAGTTGGCAATGTTAATTATAAAAAACCAAAGTTTCAATTTGTGGAGTTGCAGGGGTTGAAAAGTTGTTTTGCTATAATTAAGTGAGAGGAAATTATACTTCACTTCAATTCTAAAAGAATATATTGAGGCTTTAATCATATATAGTCAAGGATATATATAAGAAGTTCATGTTGAAGTGGCTCAACATAAGAAAATTCTACATATGGGTCCATTATTTGCATTCTAAAATTCGATTATGATTACAACATCCCTTGTAATAGCCCGAAATCCAGGTAAGCTTTATGACCCTTCTATTTTGGAGAGTTGGCAAATTAGTCCCTTAAAGTTGTATGTTGGATTGGTGAGTACGCTGGGCATACTGAGGTGTACGCCGCGCGTACTCACAAGCTTAAATTGAACGCGGACTCGCCTAGTTACGATGGGCGTACCCATGGGTTACTCTGGGCGTAGTGAGCCCAGATGCAAACCCTAATTTCTGGCTTGTGCACTATAAAAGGAACATGTAGTCCTTTGTGTCACACCCCAAAACCGGAACGGCGGAAATGTTCGGGAGTGGAGGACGTCATGTTTAGTATCACAAGATATGTATATGGTAAGCAAGTAATGAACAACCATTTCATTTAGAAAGAAAGTGTTTACAATGTGTGTGTTCACAAAACATAGAAGTCATAAAAAAATAACAAAAGAAGACTTGAAGCTATAATGCTCCATCTTCTGAATTCCTAGCACAAGCACCTGTCTAATAGTCTCCTGAGAATACAAGTTATTTGAAAGAGTTGATCAGCAATTAAGCTGGTGAGTTCATAAGATTTTAGTGATGTGAATAAGTTGTAAAATGTGGTTGAAAATGTATATGTAAAAGTGGTGTAAGCTGTAAGTTCTGCTTTGAAAAGTTCGCCTGATCCTCTAGAAAATCCTATATTTCCTACTTGAATGAAAGGTAAGTAAAATAACACTACAAGCCTTTCTATGGGCACTAAGTGCGTACAAGTTATATAAGACTTAGAGTAAACAAACAATCAATTGTGCGCATCTGCCCTAAGCTAACAACCCAACGAGGAATAGAAAGTAAGTCGGATAGCACACATCCCATTGGTTGTTAGATCGTTGTCATATATAACCCTAGTGTATTCACTTGTTACTCATGGAATTATTTGTAATGGTTCCTTTATATCTAATGAAAAGTTCTTTAAGAAAACCTATATTTCTTATGGTAGAAATGGTGACCACAGTGACTACTTTTATAATAGCTTATTTTATACTGCTATATATAATCTAATATCGGATAGAAAGTTAATTGAGTGAATCTGCCCTAAGTCCACAACCCAACGACGAACAGAAAGTAAGGCGGAGAACACACATTTAACTACCTATTGGGTATTAGTTTTATATATAAACATGGTGTATAAACTAAGGTATTATAGAGTTACTCACCTAAAGTCTTTAAATTGTACCGGTTTAATAAAATGGATTAAACCCTTTTCTGGGAAGTTTCTAGTTTTGTATACCAAAAGTACTGACTTTGGAAAGTATGTTTTGTACTAGAAAATCTGTGCTTTGACTCTGTGTCGTATAACCTAACCCATACCTGGTACTCTTATGATGACTTAATGTATACTAAGCATACATATAAATAGATTCAGGTAGATAATAGATTGGGTGAATCCGTTCCAAGCCCACAACCAAACAAGGAATAGGAAATGAAGCGGAGAGCACACATCCTATTAGCTGTCGGACCCTATTGGTATATATGTATCCTGTGATGTGTACATTAAGGAATCATAAGACTAGCACTATGATCCTATCCTTTAATCATAGCCTTCTACCAAGGCATCTTCTGTTCTGTGCTAGACCTGACTGTTCCTTTGTCGATTTGTAAAAAGTATATTTTCCCTAGTTTATAACTATCTTGACTAGAAAATAATTCAACTTTCAAGTGGTACTGTCACTTTATGAAAGTAATGGAAATTTTAAGTACACAGCTGTCGTTTATAATGACATACGGATGTACTAAATAACCTAAAAACATATTTGTTTTATTACGGTCATAATGTGAAGGCTAGAACCCCTACTAAACGCTCTCCCTGTCAAGAGATTAAGGGAACCAAACGCGACCCCTGCAAATTCTTGTAAGCCGTGTAATTCACATTAAAGTTATATGATCATGTATACCTAATATAACTATCACAATGCGTTGTGATTCATTGGTATAGTTAGATCCTGTTTGTGTGTTCTCATGCTATAGCAACCTAACTTGTTTGTCCTGTTTTGGTATTGTTTGGTTCTCTTCATTGTTTGCTCTGTTATGGTATTGATTCCTTGAGTGCTTCATTGTATTAGAAGTAATGAATAGCATTCTCCTAAACTACACCTATTATAGTTTACTAATGCTCTACTTGGACTGTTACTGAAAAGACTCGTTTATCTACTAAGTTATGCTTGTACTTTAAAAACGGAGTTTTGTATAACTATAAAGTAACATAACTTTAAAGAGTTTTGAAATGTTTCGACAACTTATAAATAACATAAGTAACATTTTGAAAGATGTTTAACAACAAACGTTTACACAATTATCATTGTGTTCAACTTGTATTCCCCCCTTAAATTGTTAAAACAGTTAAAAGATTCATTATGGGGTATGAACTCACCTGATGTGGGTGATTCAATCGGGTATGCGTGTAAGGATGAGAAGTTCAACGAATGAAGTCCCGAGACACAACAACTACTAAATGAAATATAGGGACACATATTGACATGAATATAGTGTTTATAAACAACTATATGAAAGGAAATACCTCCCGGGACTAGGAAACACCTTGATTAAGTGTTGGAATCACATGTGATTCATGAAAGGGAAGTGAAATGGAATCTAAGGGTGTTTACGGTTTTGTAATCAACTCCACTTGAGTTGCGGTCATAAAACCATGAGTTTATGGCCGTAAACTCATGTTACATTGACCATTTTGATATTTGAAGCCTTTCAAGTCATTCTAAGTATTCCTATTTCATGTTTAAGCCTTAGGAAGTGATTAGGGCGACATATCACCCCTTTATGGGGTTTACGGTTTTTCGACCATTTGCCTTTGGGTTTACAGTCGTAAACCCAAATGGTTTATGGTCATATGATGTTTTCAAGTACTTAGCACATCAAGGTAAAAGTCTAGGCTAGTTTCTAGGCATAAGGAAGGAATATGGGGCATCATATCACACTTTGGGGTGTTTACGGTTTTGGGAGATCCCCAAACCGTAAACACATATAAATGGGGTATTTCGGTGATTTTTATGTGCTAAACACATCAAGGTAAGGTTCTAGGTTTGTTTCCAAGGATTGGCAAGAGAATAGGGACACTTTGGCAACCTTTTTAGTGTTTACAGTCCAAGAACATCTTGGACTGTAAACACCTTTGATCATGGATTGCTTGGGTGTTTTCTTGATGTTTAGAAGTGTAACTAGGCTTATAATACTCTAGGATAGTAGTAATTACAAGGTAAAGCTTGAAAAGGTGCTAAAAGTCCAAGAACAATAGTGTGTGTTCTTTGTGTTCTTGGTGAAACTTGAAGATCTACACTTTTGGAATCATTTCACGGATGAAATCATGTTAGATCACTAGATTAAGGTAGATATCAAATTATTAGGGCTTAGAAATACTTACAAGTTGAAGATCTTGAAGAAAAATGGGATGATACTTGAGAGAGAAATGGCTCTAGTCTTGGAAATGTGAAAAAAATGAGAAAAATATCTAAGTCTCACTTATATAGTGTTTAGGGTTTACGGTCCCAATACCATTTTGGACCGCAAACTCCAAAATCTTGAAGTTTTGGGCACTTATTGCTACATAATAAACCCTAGGGTATCCTTTCTTCTGATATCTTCTTAAGCACTAACTTTAAAACACTCAAACTTATTCCAAAAAGCTTGTAAGTTAGCAGACACAGTTTTGATTTCTGTTGAAGTGAATGGTTGTACAGAAAAGAAATTTTGGGTTGTCACACTTTTCCCTAGCCACCATATCCCCTTGAGTGAGTCCTTAGAGAGTTGAGATCCGTGCTTTAGCTTGTGTGTGTGTTTTTGAGCTTGAAGTTATCTTTTCAAGGTGAAGAAGGGGAAGAAGGAGCCAGTGTTGGAGCTAGAAGTTGAAGAACAAGTGTAGATCCGAGTTCTACAGTGGTTGGAGATCCCTTCTGAGGTAAAAACCTCAAAGCTTTCCTTGTTCTTCACAAGTTTTGCTTTTTGGACCATTTTTAGGGTTTTTGGTTCAAAGTTGGAGACTTTGTGTGCAAAGAGTCTCCGTGAGCTTAGATCTGATCTTTTCTAGTGTATATTGTGTTGAGGATTCATAAAAATCCAGTTTGGACGTGGATCTTGTGCCATGCATGAGTTATAGTCTCATTATGGAAAGAGGAAAGGTGTTTTGAGAGCAAAGTGACCTTTACAGCGTACCCCGAGTGGCGTATGTATTGTACGTGCGACGTAAGGGGCCGCGTACCCCGATTCTGTGAAGGCTCCGGGTACGCCCAGCGTACACGTTTGGTATGCGCAACGTAACCTGGAGGGTTGACTTTTTTTGACTTTTAGGGTTGGTCAACTTTAGTGTATTTGAGCCAAGTAAGGGGTAAAATGCTCTTTTACCTCTCCTGAGAGTGATTAGAGGGAATGGTCTAGCCTTGGGAAATATGTTGATTACGAGTGATTATTTCATGTGATTAGGCGGAGGCAAGGTCTTATTTCACTGAGTCCGAGATTTCCGAGTTACCGAGTTACACGAGGTGAGTCTTCTCACTATACGTTACCTAGAGTGGTATTATGTGTTGACTAGAAGGTCTTATGTGTTATGTATGAGATTATGTGCTATGTGATATATGTATGTTGTATGATTTTATAGACCGGACCGGACGGTCCAACGATACAGACCGGGCCGGAGGGTCCAACGGGCTATGACCGGACCAGAGGGTCCAACGAGCTACGGTACTGGAGGGTCCCGCTAAGACACATCGACCGGAGGGTCATGCTATAGCCTCGAGTGGTGTATGTATTGTATGCGGTATTTTGGGGAACTCACTATGCAAACATGCTTACAGTTGTTGTGTTATGTGTTTCAGGTACTAGCGAGGACCGTGGGAAGGCGCCGGTGTGACTCGGACACACTAGAGAAGGGATTTGATTTGTGATCTTGGGATATGTTATGTTTCGATAACTACTGTTGAATACTTTTGAGAATATTTTTATAAATTTGGTTGTTAAAAAATGAAAAATTTGTTTTGAAAATTACGTTGTTACATCCCTTTTCATAATCTAAATTATGAGAACTTGGCAAATTGAAATGGAAATATTATAGCAAAGGAATGGTCTAGTATCATGTCTTGATGTGAGACATCATGAATCATGTTCCATATGCTTTGGATATAGAATAGATTGCATGTGCTATGATATTCATCCTTTCTAAAATTTTCTAAATGCCTGGGGCATTAAGAAGGGAAAAGGTCTAGAATTGGATATGACTAAATGGATTAAGTAATTGTCGAAGACAATCTAAGGTTTACCAAAAATTGGTTGCTCAAGGACAGTTAGAAGTATAGTGTTAATTTTGGAAGGACCATATTGACATATTCTGAAGAGAGGAAACTCTTGTTCAAGAGTAATAGTCAAAAGGGGAATATGGAAATGTTCCCATAGGTGGAAGTTATTCATTAAATCTGTGTAAGATTAGGAAACTTAATGCAAGAAGAATGTTCAATGGCAATGAACTTTGAATATGAGACTTCGGTTCCATGGAGTTGGTCTCCATTGGAATACTTTGTAATGTATGTTGACAAGTCTTTGTGACTTTGTGCATAATCATTACAAGAGGACCAATGCATATAAGTTTAGAATCTAACAGATTTAGGTAAATGGCAGGAATTTGGAATTCTTGCATTTGCGGTAAGGAATTGGGATTGTGAAATGAGAATCATTGGAATTATGTTCAATCGATCTATTGACAAAGTAAAGATCATAGACAGGCATAGTATGCATACTTGGTGTATGGCATGACTGGTGTTTAGAAAACATAGTGTACATGCTTGGAGCATGGGACAACTATTTTTTTAATTCAAGTATAAAGTTGATAGTTTGAAACAATATGCAATAAATATTGTGTAATCAATATGGTGATAAATAAAGGGTGTTTTATTTATATTCATAACTTCTGAGACCATATTGGATTCGATTATTCTTGTGTTTCACTTTGCAAGTTTTGACTTCCAGAATAACTAGGTCGTTCTTCCTGAATGACTAAGTTATTCAAACTATCCACAGTCGGTCATATGTTGGAAGTAGATATGAATCAAGACTGTCATGGGTTGGCTTGTAGAGGTCTAAGTTGTTGGACAAAGTGGTGCTACAACACTCATGAGTGCTCATAAGTTCTGAGTATTGGATTCAGCTCACGCTCATTGGAATCACTTCATGGATTTTATCACGAGTGATCATGAGACGATAATATCTTATATTCTTCAAACCTAGAGATATGAGTTGTTACTATGAGTTGGTTATACACTGATCGCACGAAAATGCAATGGTAACTCGATGTTATAAAACGTGCCTTTGTGTATGACTTAACAAGTAGTAGAACAAGCCATATGAGTCAAAGTTTATCCATTCCTTTTACCTTCAGGATAAAAGTGATATATGTGGGCGCCTCGATGATTTAGTGATGACACCCCGAAGTGCTTGGCCAAGCCAGGACTGATTTGATTTGTTCAATTAGTCGGTTGTCATAAATCGGAAATCAGGAAACACCAAATGGATTGAGAGAATGATTTTAATCCATGTCTCAGTCCATATAATATCTAGATTGGAGGAATATATGATCCCTTATTTAATGGACAAGTCATTGATAAACGTCAGTGTTCATCGACAAGGTCAGAGTTCGACAGTGGCTTTTGAGAGCTACGATTGGCAGTTAGGTTTTAAAGTCATACTCAATAATAGTTTTAGACTTATCCAAGGGGGTGACTGTTGGATTAGTGTCTAAGTACATAAATATAATTGGTATGTACTTGACCCGACTCGGCATGGTCCATTTGGGTTGCATGGCATCAGAACATTTGGATAGACCGTTTGTGAGAAGAGGACATTTGTGACGTATTATTATATTATAAGTTCTAATATATTAATACGAAATCATGTTATTTAATTAGTATTGATCAAGAATTAATTTGGACTTAATGTAGTGATCAAAAGAGACTAATTAAATATATGGGTATTGATTGTGTAAATCATTCAATATTATATATGTGGGCTTATGATCCAAGATTCCTTATGCTGGGCTTAACCCATGTGGTGACCCATGGATACTCCATGGAGGTTAAAACCCATGGAGCATAAGGAATGGGTAAAGTCATGGGTTACATGGTGTAACCCTAATGTGCACACTATATAAGGACCCCTTTGGCTGAAGAAATCGGGACTAGTGATACATATGTGAGGGCTAGCCGATTTGAGCATGAGTGTATTCTTTTCATGGTTATTCCAAGTGTTGATGATGTTGTGTGAACCATTTGAGGTGTCACACTTGGGGCGCTAGGCTCTCGAGCTTCATGGAGTCAAGCTACATCAACAAGGTATGTATTCTATCTATTTTATTACCCAAGTATCAAAAGATTGTATGCTAGTTAGAGTAATACCTTGGAATATTCATATTTGCATGTATAATAGAGAAAACATAGATCTAAGGTATTTAGGGTTGCATGTACACTTAGGAGTGTTAGAATGCTCATAACCCAACAGTACTAACCACTTATTGGATCATACACAAAGGCACGTTTTATAACATCATGTTACTAATGCGTTTTTGTACAATCAATGTATAACCAACTCATAGTCAACTAAATCATATCTCTAGTCATGCCATGCTCCAAGCATGAACACATGTTTGTCCAAAAAATAGTTATGCCATACTCCAAGTATGCACACTATGTTTGTCTATGATCCTTACTTTGTGGAATAGATCAATTGAACATAATTCCAATGATTCTCATTTCACAATCCCAAATACGTATCGTAAATGTAAGAATTCCAAATTCCTGCCATTTACCGAAATCTATTAGATTCTAAACTTATATGCATTGATCCTATTGTAATGATTATGCACAAAGTCACAAAGACTCGACAGCATACATTACAAAGTATTCCAATGGAGAGTAATTCCATGGAACCGAAGTCTCACTTTCAAAGTACATTCCTTTGAACATCCTTCCTGCATTAAGTTTTCTAATCTTACACAGATTTGAAGAACAACTTCCACCTATGGAAATATTTCCACATTCCCATTTTGACTATCACTTCTGAACAAGAGTTGTCTCTTTTCAGAATATGTCAATATGGTCCTTCCAAAATTAACAATATACTTCCAACTATCCATGAGCAACCAATCTTTGGTAAACCTCAGATTGTCCTCGACAATTGCTTAATCATTTTAGTCATATCTAATTCTAGACCTTTTCCCCTCTTAATTCCCTAGGCATTTAGAAAATTTAGAAAGAATAAGTATTATAGTACATGTAATCGATCCTATACCCGGAGCATATGGGACACGATTCATGATGTCTCACAGAAAAGACATGAACCTAGATCAGTCTTTTGCTACAATATTTTTTATTTGCCATGTTTTCATAATTCGACCATGAAGAGGCATACCGTAGTCATAATCGAATTTTGAGAACGCAATATATATATATATATATATATATATATATATATATATATATATATATATATATATATATATATATATATATATATATATATATATATATAGAATTTACTTATGAGTAACCATTCCAACATAAAATTCATATATATATATATATATATATATATATATATATATATATATATATATATATATATATATCCTTGACTAAAGATGATTTAAAATCTCAATCTAATCTTTTAGAATTGAAATGAAGTATAATTTCCTCTCCTTTAATTATAGCAAAACAACTTTTTCCCAATTGAAACTTTTGTTTTCTATAATTAACATTGCTAACTTGCAACATTTATCATAATTATCATGCTGCCACTAACATGATATTTATTAGCACAATACTTATGCTTCCACTAGCTTTGACATGTATCTAGAAATCAGTTGAACTTGTAGAAATCAATACTTTATTGACTTTCTTACCAAAGTTCAGATTTCTGATACGAGATGCTTTGATAAGACTTTATCAAAATTATACACCTTTTCATAGATAGCTCACATGTGTGTCTAAGCAATTTTTAGAACTATGAAAAGGGATCCTATAATCATAGTCTCAATTGTTTAGACCTTTTCCATTTCTCACAAGTCCATGTTAGTGTACCGGTTACCCACACACGCTCCAGTAACGGCTTTGAGAATGCGAATATCACAATTGCTATCTATTTAAAATCTACTTAGTGAAAGCGTTTCCTCTCCATCATTTTCAGTATCAGACAAAAACCTTATGACACTTAGATTTTATGGTATATGTGTTCATATCCATGTGAATTTGTCAAAACCATAATCACAAGACAAGGTTAGTGACAAATCCAAACTCATATGGACTAAACTTTTGCAATCTTAACTTCTTGCCACCTGGCAACACAAGGGCCTGCCATTGCTTCCAAGTAATTATGCAAACAATTGAGAACTTGTAGAACTCAGATGCATAGTTAACTTTAACTGGAATGGGCACATAAACAAGAATATGTCGACACGATAGGTTACAAACCTTAAGTCGTGTGCTAGTGATAACCAACAAGTTTTATTCTTGAGTAGTTCTTGAAACTTTTTCAAGATCTTTAAGACTACCACTGACCTCTTGACATGTAATATTCTCTTGTCAAGAAGTATTCATTGACAAAGCAAATATTTCAAGAGTTAGTGCAGATTCTTATCAAGACAAACACTTCACACAATTGGCCTTAGTTGGTCTTTGTTTTTATCCAAAACATTACAACTTACCAATTTCAAATGTACAAGAGTAAGAAAACATTTTACTCTACACTTGACAAGTGTTATAAACCTTCTAAAGATTATGTCACTCAAGTTACATTCTTGGAGTATTACTCTAAAACTCAATTTTGGAACAAAGTATGATTCATCTCTTGATTTATCCATTTCAACAATTCACGATTCCTCTTCTTAGTCATGCTAATGCACTAAGATGTCCATAGCGGATCAATTGTGATATGGTTTCTTAATCACTAATATAATCATAAAACATGCTACTAAAGTACTCTCCCATCTTTTCAGATTTGAGAAACTTTTATCTTTATGCCTAATTTGATTCTTCTCATTCGTTCTGCCATACATTGAAACTCTTCCAATGTTTCAAAATTATACTTAAACTTGTAAGTATAACCATATTTACTAAACCTTTTAGTAAATCATGAAGAATAGCCTTATCATTCTTTGTGGTGGAGCTAACTAACGCAGACACAAGTGTACTCGATCCCTTAATCCTTCACTTAACTCACATATATATCTCATCAAGGAAGTAGTCTTAATTTACCTAAGATGTAAATTCTCATTCATCATACAATACAAGCTGTATGATTCCAAGTTTCTATCCAACTGAAACTTGGGTGATGAGAATCTTTCCTTATTTGGTAAATTATGACACTAACACCAACGAAAGAATCAAATCTAGTTTCCAATGTTTCTATCAATGGAATCATATAAACAAATTATTTTCATAAATGCCATTGTAAGAAAAATTAAAATAAATTAAAAAATTTCTTTTATTTTAAAACTTGTGGAAAAAAACTTATCCTTAAAATTCAAATGCATATGAAACCAATGTTGTTATTTATTCTTAGGCAATCTATCACAACTCTTAGGTCCCAACTCAAAATTCTGATCACCGAACCAAGCAATCGAAATCCATCTTCGCGATCAGAATCAACATATTCTTCCTTTAAGCTTCATCTTTTCTTTGATTCTTAAAACATCAACATGTGACCTAGTCACATAATGTAATAAGAATCTCCAAATAGGAACTTAGTAGAGTTAGATAGTGGACTTACATGAAGCAGAGTCAAACTTTTTGACTTGACCATCCTTATGATCTTTCAGATAAATAAGGAAGCTTCACAACCAATGCCCATTCTTTTGGAAAAGAAGCATACGTACTCTTTGGGAATGGTACATGGGACTATCTTAGATTTAGCCATTCTCTTTACCATTTGGTCAACCGATTTGACTATGGCCGATCCCTTTCTATTGGGAAGAGAAATCTTTTATGGATTTCCAATGTTACCATTCTCAATGTCCATGGAAGTTTGGGAAGTCGATCTTCCAATCAAATTTACTTTACCAGTGCCTCAAATCATTGTTGATTCAACAACATCAAGCAAATAGGTAAGATTATTAAGGGTCGTGTCATGGTCTGTCATATAGTAGTCCTGAAGGAACTCTCTATGTGACTTAGAAAGTGATTGAAGAACCTAGTCAACAACCTACTTCCTTATGACTTTGACACCCAAATCTCCCTACTTGTCAATATGTGACTTTATCTCCAAAATGTGAGCACACATAGACTTTGCTTGCTAATAGGGATTAAGTGACCTTGCCAATAGGGATTTTGTATGATCATAGTTGTATGAACCTTACATCTAAAATGGGAGATATTCAAGTTAGTTGATTTAAGTCCTTAATATAACACCCAATATGAAATATTAAGGCTAGGACCGATCACAACATTTTATAACTGGGAAGAGGGATGCCGTAATCCAAGCTATAAAATATTTGAAGGTAGGCGAATGACGATTCACCAATTTCCAACATGAAAAACGAAATAGGTATTAGGTTTTAATTGGTTTGAAACTCCTAGATCTTTTGAGATTCATTGAACTTTTCAATGGCATGTTTAAATCTCGATTGTGCCCTCTCAAGTTTGTGACTGGGATGCCGAGGATCACAAACAAGGTGTGAATAACCATGCAAATTAACTCGGTAACCTTAATATTTATCACCTAATCGATGTGCCGGTTACCCACACACGCACCACCGATTTATGATAAACATTAAGTCACCCTTTGCCACTCTTACTAGTCCATGTTAGTGTGTCGGGTACCCACACACGCTCCACCAACGACTTTGTAAGGTACAAAGTGTAATTTCATGGGTTAGCACTAAATTCACATTTTCCTAAGTAACTAAGATTGGGAATTTATAAGTGTTTAGTTACCTAGTATTTATCATTATACTTTTAATGAAAGGAGAATTATAGTCCTGTCCTACCCGTTCGACTAACGACCTTCCACTAGTCAAGGAAACGGTGGGTGAGAGTGGACACCCATTAAACTGCCATTTTATAGGCAGTAACCTTATACCCCCCCTATAGACCGGCTTCATGAATGATGCCTACTAACGGTAAGACTGGCTTTGTTCTTATACATATATAACCATTAACTATTAATATTATAATACTATAAGGGTTGAATTTTAACTTTTAAAATTCTAAGGGTTTAACTTGGAATTGAAGTATTCATGGGGGAAACATTACAAATTCCAAAACTTGAGGACAAGTTTTGAACAATTCAAAAACTTTTGATTTCCGTAACTTATGAGTTTAAAGTAGTTTTAATGGAAATACTCTTCAAGTTCCATAACTTGAGGACAACTTATGGAAGACTTTAAAACATTTGAAAAACCAGACTCTTCATTTCCATAACTTATGGAAATTTTATGAGTTTTAAAAATCATAAATGTGACTTTTCATATAACTTGAGGACAAGTTACAAAAACACATATTATGAACAACTTTTATATCAATTTGGATCGAAAACAAATTATCACAAATTTTTTCTATTAATCTAAACTAACTCATAAGAACAAGATAATTCAAATCATCAATCTTCAAGAAATTAGCTTGAACATATAAACTAATACAAATCTTGAAATTATGACAATTATCTTTGAAATTGGATTAGCATAAACATTACCACATCAAAAACAGGTTTATAAGTTCAAAAACAGCTTAGGGTAATGTTCCTAGTCCAATTCCAACCAAAAAACTCGAAAATATGCTGTCAGGGGGTCCAAATCACCGAGTGCAAGAACAAACTCAATGAGTTGGATGAGTTTGTACATGGGCTCGTTGAGTCCCCTGCTCAGACAGTAAAAAACTTCAATTTTCATCCATTTCGGCAAGTATAACTTGAAAACAACCCATGGCTCTGATACCACTAATGGGTTTTAGTATACTACAACATCCTATGGTGCACATACTACCCTAAATACCTTGGATCTATGTTTTCACTAATTATACATGCAAAGGTGTTTCCAAGGCATAAACCTATAACTAGCATGCATTTGACATAAAACATATAAAATACTTTTGGATTAGGTGTCTAAGTTCATAATTATTTATGGGATGTACTTGACATGGTTGACATGGTCCATTTGGGTTGCATGGCATTGCAACACTTGGATAGACTAAATGAGAGAAAGGACACTTATGGTTTATTAATATATTATATGTTCTAATATATTAATAATATTATTTAATTAGTATTGATCAAGAATTAATTTGGAATTAATTAAGTGATCAAAAGGAGACTAATTAAATATACGGGGTTGATTGTGTAAATCATTCCTTCTTATATATTGGGCTAATGATCCATGGTTTATTAAGTTGGGCTAAAACCCATAAGGTGCTCCATGGATAGTCCATGGAGGTTATGAACCCATGGATCATGGAATATGAAAAGCCATGCACGTTAGGGTTTACATGGTGTAACCCTACATGTAGCACACTATATAAGAAGCTCCAAGGCTAGCAAAATCGACTACTAAGAAAGAGCTAGAGGGCTAGCCGATTTTGAGTGTTAGTGAACTTCTCTCAAGGTTATTCCAAGTGGTGTGGTGTTGTTTGAAACATTTGAGGCATCACACTTGAGGTGCTAGGCTCACAAGGTTCTCAAGGAATCCAAGCAACAAGAAAGGTATGTTCTACTACTAGCTTTTTGTTTCAAAATTCCCCATGCTATGCTAGTTAGGTTAAGAACCTTGGAAAATCAAATTTGCATGTATCTTAGTAAAACATAGATCTAAGGTTTCTAGGGTTGCATGCACACCTTAGGAGTGTTAGAATGCTCAAAACCCTTCAGTGGTATCAGAGCCCAGGCTTGTTTTCTCGATACTTGATGCAAATTGTTGAAAAAACTCAAGATTTCTGCATTCTGCTGAGTAAACTCGCCGAGTCCATGGGGGACTCGCCGAGTCCACGTGTTAATTCACCCGACTCGTCGAGTAGGTTCTTGCACTCGACGAGTAGGAGGCTTTGAGTGCAGATTTTCGAGTTTTGCTTCTAGAAATGGACTAGAAATAATACCCTAAACTATTTTGGTCATATAAAACTTGTTTTACTTGTTGTAATGGTCATTCTAATCTAGTTTCAATAACTATTATCAAAATTTCAAGTATTATATATGTTATTTATGATTCTCGAAATTGTTGATATGGATGTTCATACACTTATGAGTTTAGAAGATCATGGGAATTATTTGCAAATAGTTTGTTAGTTTAATTCTTGATCTTGATGTGTTTTAATGGAATCCATAATTTGTCCTCAAGTTATGCATTACCAAAAGTCACTATTTTAAAGTCCATTAATAAACACATAGGCTACGTAAAATGAAAAGTCTCTCACTTTAATAAACCATTAACTCATAAGTTTTGAATGATGAAAACTTTTGAAAGTTACAAAACTCGCCCTCAAGTTTTAGAACATGTAAAGTCACTTTAAAAAAAACTTTAGTTCTAACCCCTAGAATTTTAAAAGTTATAATTCAACCTTATACTTTATAAAATTATAAGTTAATAATATATGTACACACACACATATGTATGTATAAGAACAAGTCGTTTTTGCCGTTAATAGGCCTCATTCACGAAGCCGGTCTAGAAGGGGGGGGGGTATAAGGTTGTTGCCTATAAAATGGCAGCTTAATGGGTGTCCACTCTCACCCACTGCTTGCTTGACTGGTGGAGGGTCGTTAGCCAAATGGGTAGGACAATGACTTGAATACTCATTAAAAGTAGGATGAATGTAAAGTAAGTAAATGTTAAAATTCCCAATCTTAGTTACTTTAGGAAAATGTGAATATAGTGCTAACCCATGAAATTACACTTTGCACTTTTCTTAAGTCGTTAGTCGAGCGTGTGTGGTTAACCGACACATTAACTTGGACTTAACAAGGTAGGACAAGGGTGGATTAAGGTTTATCATAGATCGGTGGAGTGTGTGTGGTTAACCGACATATTGGTTAGGTGATAAACATGAAGAGTACCAAGTAATTTGCATGGCTAATTCACACCTTGTTCTGTGATCCTCGGCATCCTAGTCAAAAAACCTGAAGGGCACATTCGAGATTGAAACATGCCATTGAAAAGTTCAATGAATCTAGGAGTTTCAAAACCAATTAAAACCTAAAAATTTATTTTGTTTTTCATGGTGGAAATTGGTGAATCGTCATTCACCTACCTTCAAATATTTTATAGCTTGGATTAAGACATCCCCCTTCTAAGTTATAAAATATTGTGTTGGGTCCTAGCCTTAATATTACATTTGGGTGTCTTATTAAGGACTATCTGTATATCTAATCTAAACTTGTCCTTTTTTCTTTTTCAGATGTCTTCCAACAATGTTGCTTCTTGCTCAAACCCTACCGGCTCGTTCTCTCTCATTAACCTTTGTGGGAGAGTCATCTTCGATGGATCCAACTTTATGGATTGGATCAGGAACATCAGGATGGTCACTCGGTATGAGGACAAGGAATATGTCCTCAACAAGGAGCTTAAGGAACTTGATGAGTTGTCTGTTACTCCTGAGGAGATCGCTAAAATCTAGACTCATGAGAGAGATGCCACCAAAGTGGCATGTATCATGTTGGCCACGATGACAGCCGCCGAGCTCCAAAATTCCTATGAGGACTATTACCCTTTTGAGATGCAGCAGGACTTGATGGACCGCTACCATTAGAGTGCTCGTCAAGAAAGGTATGAAACCATCTCCTCCATGATAATAACCCGAATGAAGGATGGTAAGCCCATCACGGGCCACATGCAGAAAATGCAAAGGTATGTGGACCGTTTGCTAAAATTGAATGTGAACTCCCCCGAGGAGTTGGCAATTGACATCATTTTTCACTCCTTACCTTCGTGTTATGATCAATTTTGGATGACATATCACAGGAACAAAGAAGAAGTTACACTCAACAAACTTCTAGGACTTTTGAATACCACAGAAAGTGGTCTTAAAGTTAAGTCAGTTTTTACTACTCCTACTCCTACCACGACCCCTGTCTTGGCAATCGGGCAAGGCAAAGGAAAGAAGAGGAAAAGCCCTTCGAAGGGTACCAAGGGAAAGTACCTTGATGGCTCCTCTTCAAGTGGAACCAAGAGAGGATCTTTCACTCCTTTTGCCAACCCTAAAGAGGTTGAATGCTTCTATTGCCATGAAAAGTCGCACTGGAAGCAAAACTGCCCAAAGTACCTGCAAGATGTTAAGGATGGGAAAGTGAAATCCAACAATGCATGTATTTCCACTATATTGTCTAATAACTCACCCCATTCTAATTCTTGGGTCCTTGATACAGGTTGTGGTATTCACATATGTTCTGATTTTCAGGGACTAAGAAGAAGTGAGAATGTGGAGGATGGGAAGATGAACTTGATCATGGGGAATAGGAAAGCTTCACCTGTCACCAAGATTGGAGTTTACTCTTTGTTGCTAAGTAGTGGGTTAACATTAGATTTGAGTAAATGTTGTTACTCATCTGAAATGACACGAAATATTATTTCCTTTCATGGTTTGTACAAACGAGGGTTTACCTTTTCGTTTAATAATGATAATGGTTGTATTAATGCTTTCTTTAATAATGTTCTTTATTTTAAAGCATTACCTTGTGATGGTGTGTATGAAACTGTGTCAGTTGTTGATAACCTAGGAAATAATGTGTTGTGTATTGATTCTTCCACTAACTTGAATAAAGCATTATTATGGCATTGTCGTCTTGGACATGTAAGCAAGAAACACATAGGCCAACTCCAAAAGGGTGGAAGCTTGGAGTCATTTTACCTAAAGTCAGATGATAGTTGATAATCTTGTTAGCTTGGGAAAATGACAAAGTCACCCTTCACTAGTTCTTGTGCTAAGGCGGAGGGTTTGTTGGATCTCATACATACTAATGTATGTGGACACTTCAGAACCACTATAAGGGATGCTAACCGCTTGTATGTGACTTTTACTGATGATTTTAGTAGATATAGATATGTGTACTTAATCAAGAATAATTTAGAAACCTTTGAAATTCGAGTTTAAACAGGAAGTGGAGAATCAGTTGTGCAGGAACATTAAGACGCTTCGATCCGATCAAGGTGGTGAGTATCTTAGTATAGAGTTCCTTAACTATCTTAAGGAATGTGGGATTGTCTCACAATTGACATATCCCAAGACACCACAACTTAATGGTGTGGTTGAGAGGCGTAATCGAAGCTTGTTGGATATGGTTCGTTCCATGATGAGTCGAGCTTTGATACCAATCTCATTTTAGGGGTATGCCTTAGAGAATGACCCCCATATTCTTAATCTAGTCCCTACCAAAAAAGGTTGCCAAAACACCTCACGAGATGTGGACTGGAAAAGTTCCCAATCTGGACCACATCAAGATTTGGGGTTGCGAGGCTTTTGTGAGGCGCGAGACTCACGATAATATCTAACCTCGAAGTGAGAGGTGTATTTTCATCGGTTACCCACAGAAATCCTTTGGTTACCTCTTCTACAGACCCAGTGATAATGTGGTCTTTGTAGCAAGGAAAGGATTCTTTCGAGAGAGAGTGCATAAACCAAGGAAATAGTGAGAGGAAAATTGACCTTGAAGAAATTCAAGAGTCAAGTGGTGAAGGAACCTTAAACCCTAGCAGTCAACCTGAGGAGGAAACTCATGTTGATCCAACTAACAAGTTTGTACCTCTGAGGCGTTCCACGAGAGTTAGGAATGCACCTGAGCATTACTATGGTTTCCATATTACTACCGAAGGTGATAGACTTATCAGTGATAATACACTGGTAAGTTTGGATGAACCTAACAGCTACACAGAAGCCATGGCAGGCCCTGAGGCTGCCAAATGGAAAGAGGCTATGGACAGTGAGATACAGTCCATGTATGACAATTAAGTTTGGAACTTGGTTGACAATGTACCAGGTCGTAAGACAGTCGGGTGTAAATGGATCTTCAAGAAGAAGACTGACATGGATGGTAATGTAAACACTTATAAGGCGCGACTGGTTGCAAATGGCTTTTCTCAAACTTCGGGAGTTGATTATGATGAGACCTTTTCACCAGTAGCGAAGATTAAGTCTATTAGGGTTATGCTAGCTATTGCTGCATTTCATGACTATGAAATATGGCAAATGGATGTTAAAACCAATTTCCTTAATGGAAAGTTGGCTGAGGATGTTTACATGAGTCAGCCAGAGGGTTTGGTTAGTGCATAGTACCCTAATAGAGTGTGTAAGCTTGAGAAATACAACTATGGATTGAAACAAGCACCTCGCAGATGTAATCTTTGGTGTGATGAGAAAGTCAAAGAGTTTGGATTTTCGAGGAGCGAAAATGAATCTTGTGTATATGTCAAGGCTAGTGGGAGTATAGTTAGCTTTTGGTATTGTATGCGGATGACATATTACGCATAGAGAATGACATCCCAACTCTGCAGGAAGTGAAGTCCTGGCTTGGGAAGTCTTTCTCTATGAAGGAACTTAGAGAAGTTGCCTATATCCTAGAGATAAGGATTTGGAGAGACAGGAGTAAGAATTGGACTTAGTCAGAGTACCTACTTGGATAAGGTGCTGAATAGGTTCAGCATGTAGAATTCAAAGAAAGGAGAGTTACCGATCCTGAGTAACACCAGCTTGAGTAAGACTCAGAGCCCGAGTACATGGCTGAGATAGCTGAGATGAGTCGAGTACCGTATGCTTCTGCTATAGGCTCGATCATGTATGCTATGACTTGTACTCGTCCTGATGTGGCCTTTGCGTTGAGCATGGTCGGCAGATATCAGGGGAACCATGGCAAGGCTCACCAGACTGCGGCAAAGATCTTTCTCAAGTACCTACGGAGGACTAAGGACTGGGTCCTTACCCTCAGTGGGAGTGATGACTTGAGAGTGGTAGGGTATAGTGATTCTAGCTTCGAGACTGATAGGGATAATTTCCGCTCTCAGTCGGGTTGGGTCTTTACCTTAAACGGAGGAGCAATTGTTGGATTAATGTCTAAGTCCATAACTATATTTGGTATGTACTTGACCCGACCCGGCATGGTCCATTTGGGTTGCACTTCACCGACACAATTTATATGGATAATCTTTTGAGAATAGTATGTTTATGATTAATATTAATATATTATAAGTTCTAATATATTAATATGGAATCATATTATTTAATTAGTATTGATCAAGAATTAATTTATAATTAATTAAGTGATCAAAAGGAACTAATTAAATATGGACTCTTATATATATATGGAATGGGCCAAGTTCATTTAGGTTGGGCTAAGCTTTCATGGATAGTCCATGGAGTGTTTAACCCATGGATCCTAGGAAATGAAAGGTCATGGGTATTAGGGTTTAACCCTAATCCTCCATACTATATAAAGATGTCTTTGGTTGGTGAAATAGGCACTAGTGTGGATACACTAAAGAAGGGCTAGCCAATTTCACTAGAGAGAACCAAGTAATCATATTCTCTAAAGTATTCCAAGGTGTCTTGGTGATTTGTGATTCCACTTGAGGCTTCCACACTATTGGGGCTAAGCTCTTAAAGCTTGAAGACATCAAGCTACATCAAGAGGTATGTATTCTATCTTGTTACATTCATAGTTTTTGTATGCTAGATTAGGATAATACCCTGGATGTTCTTATTTACATGTATAATAGAGAAAACATAGATCCAAGGTATTTAGGGTTGCATGTACACTTAGGAAGTGTTAGAATGCTCAAAACCCAACAGTGGTATCAGAGCCACGGGTTGTTTTCTGTTATATTGATGCAAATATTTTATTTTCAAAGTTGAAAAAAAAACATGAAGTTTGTCAAATTTTAAGATAATTACTTGTTCTTGTGAAAAACTAATTATTTGTAAAATTTGAATAATTTGCTTTATGAGTTGTATTAGGTCAAATTTAATAAAAGATAAAATAATATGATTATTTTATTAGTTTTAAAAGTTTGATCTAAAGAGTTTTATTTTTTGAAACCTCCATAAGTTATGGATATGAAAAGGTTTTTAAAAAAAATTGATTCAAAGTTTTTATGGAGTTACAAAATTTGGTGTTAATGTTTTAAAGGATTCCATAACTTAAGAATAAGTTATGGATCACCAAAAGTTTTTTGTGTTACCTTGTTTTATGAGTGAATTTAGATTAATGAATAAAATTATGTGATAGTTGGTTTTAATCCAAATTAATCTAAAAGAAGTTCATAAAATGTGTTTATGTAACTTATAAGTCACATTTATGAATCTTAAAACTCATAAAAGTTGGCAAAGGTTACAAAAATGAAGAGTCTAGTTCTAATTAAAAGGTGTTATGACTCCATAATTTGTCCTCAAGTTATGGAGGACCAAGAGTCTCTTCATTAAATAATAAATTAAAAAAAAAGTGTAACCTTAATTAATTCCATAAGTTATAAAATAAAGAAAAGTTAATTCTTTTATTAGTTTAAAGTATTCCATAACTTGTCCTCAAGTTATGGAACTTGAAGAGTTTTTGGATTAAAACTACTTTAAACACATAAGTTATGGAATTAATTAGTTTTGAATAGTTTCAAAACTTGCCCTCAAGTTTTGGAATTTGTAAAGTTTTCTCTTATGAATACTTTAATTCCAAGTTAGCCCTTAGAATTTTAAAAGTTAAAATTCAACCCTTATACTTTATAATATTATAAGTTAATAATATATATATGTATAAGAGTAAAGTCAGTCTTACCGCTAGTACGCCTCATTCACGAAGCCGGTCTATAAGGTGGGTATAAGGTTGTTGCCTATAAAATGGCAACTTAATGGGTGTCCACTCTCACCCACCGCTTGCTTGACTGGTGGCGGGTCGTTAGCCGAACGGGTTTGACAGGACTAGAATTCTCCCTTCATTAAAAGTATTAATGATAATACTAAGTAACTAAACTCTTAATAATACCCAATCTTAGTTACTTAGGAAAAATGTGAATAAGGTGCTAATCCATGAAATTACACTTTACACTTTGTCTAAGTCGTTAGTGGAGCGTGTGTGGTTAACCGACACACTAACTTGGACTTAACAAGGTAGGTAAAGGGTGACTTAATATTTATCATAGTATCGATGGAGCGTGTGTGGTTAACCGGCACATCGATTGAGGGGTAATTTATTAAGGGTACCAAGTGATTTGCATGGTTACTTCACACCTTGTTTTGTGATCCTCGGCATCCCAGTCACAAAACCTGAAGGGCGCACTCGAGATTGAAACATGCCTTTGAACAGTTCAATGAATCTCAAAGATCTAGGAGTTTCAAAACCAATTAAAACCTAATAATACATTTCGTTTATCTTGGTGGAAATTGGTGAATCGTCATTCACCTACCTTCAAATATTTTATAGCTTGGATTACGGCATACCTCTTCTAAGTTATAAAATAGTTTGTTGGGTCCTAGCCTTAATATTTCATATTGGGTGTCATATTAAGGACTTAAGATTAACTATTTTGAATATCTCCCAAAAGATTTATGGTTTAGACATTTATGATCTTCCCAAATCTCTTGAAACAAGGTTTCCTAATGAAGATGATGTCCCATGGATATCATACTTCTTTCACCTCCTCCAATTATTCTCCCTAACCCACAAGTCCTTGAAAAGTTTAAGGTCACTCAAGCCCTATTGGCAAGGCAAGGTCTAGGTGTGGTCACATCTTGGAGATGTAGTCACATATTGACAAGCCGGGAGAGTTGGGTGTCAAAGTCTTGAGAAAGTCGGTGGTTCAATCACTTTCTAAGTCACATAGTGAGTTCCTTTGGGACACCTATGAAACAGACTATGACAAGACCCTTAATGATCTTATCTATTTGTTAAGATCAACTTCCTTAAAACTTGATGGACATTGACAATAGTGACACAGGAAATCCCGGAAAGCATTCTCTTCCCAATGGAAAGGGATCGGCCATAGTTAACTCGGTTGACCAAATGGTAAAGAGAAAAGCTAAGTCTGTGATAGTCCCGTGTACCATTATCAAATGGTCCATATGTTTATATTGCCAAAGGAAGGGGCATTGGTTGCGAAGCTGCCAAATTTACCTAAGGATGTTAAAGTCAATAAGTTTGACTCTACTTCAGGTAAATTCCACTATCTAACTCTGTTAAGTTTCTATTCTGAGATTCTTGATACGTGATGTGACTGGGTCACATGGTGATGTTTTAAGAATCAAAGAAAAAGTGAAGAAACTTAAAGAAAGAATATGTTGAATCTGATCGCGTAGATGGATTTCTATCGCATTTTTTGAAGATCGGATTCTTGAGCTACTTCTTAGGAGTTATGAGATATTGCTTAGGAATAGATAACAACAAGTTTTTCATATGAATTGTAAGGATAAGTTTTTCCGCAAAGTTTTAAAAATAAAAGAAATTTTTTTTGATTTTACTTATTTTAAAATATCCTTACAATGTCATTTGAGGAAAAATTGTTGCTTATAAGATTCCATTAACAACAAGAGTGGAAATATGAAATTGATTCTTTCATTTGTGGTAATGTCTAAATTTACCAAATAAGGAAAGATTCTCATCACCCAAGTTTCAATTGGACCGGAACTTGGAATCATGCAAGTTGTATAGCATGATGAATGAGAACTTTCAAGTTTTGGAAAATTAAGACTAATTACTTGTTCACATGGATGTGTGAGTCAAGTAAAGGACTAAGGGATCGAGTACACATTCTTGTGCACTGATTAAGTCCACCACAAAAGATCGATAAGACTATTCGTCATAGTTTACTAAAGCTCAGTAAATATGATTATACTTACAAGCTTAAGTGTAACTCTGAGACATTGGAAAAGGTTCCAATGTATGGCAGAGCGAATAAGAAGAATCAAATAAGGCAGAAGGATAAAAGTTTCTCAAATCTGAAAAGATGGGAGAGTACCTTAGTATCAGTTTTGTGATCATCTTAATGATTAAGAAACCATAGCACAATTAGTTCTCTAAGGAAGTCTTAGTGCATTCTTATGACTAAGAAGAGGGATCTTGAATTGCTGAAATGGTTAAATCAAGAAGATGAGTCATACTTCGTTCCAATACAAGTCTTAGAGTCATACTCCAAGATTGTAACTTGAGTGACATGTCTTAAAGAAGGTTTAAAACACTTGTCAAATGTAAGAGTAAAAGTTTTCTACTCTTGTACATTTGAAATTGGTAAGTTGTGATGTTTTGGATAAAACAAAGACCAACTTAGGCCAATTGGGTAAAGTGTTTTTCTTGATTAGAATCCGCACTATCTCTTGGATGTTTGACAAGGGAGTCTTATATCTCAAGAGGACAGTGGGAGTCTTAAAGGTCTTGAAAGTCTCAAGAAATAATCAAGAATAAAACCTGAAGTTCTTCACTAGCACACGACTTGAGGTTTATAACCTATCGTGTTGACATATCTGTGCCCATTCCAGTTAAAGTTGGCTTTGCATATGAGTTCTTAGAGTTCTCGGTTTGTTGCATAACAACTTGGAAGCAATGGCATGCCCTTGAGCTGCCAGGTGGCAAGAAGTTAAGATTGAGTTCAATCCATATGGTTTTGGATTTGTCATTATCTTTGTCTTGTGATTATGGTTTGAAAAATTCATATGGGTAGGAACTCATACACCATATAAATCTAAGTTTCATAAGGTTTCTCTCCGATTCATGAAAATGATGGTGAGGAAACGCTTTCACTAAGTAGATTTTACGAAGATATCAATTGTGTTATTTGCATTTTCAAAAGTCGTTAGTGGAGCGCGTGTGGTTAACCGGCACACTAACATGGACTTGTGAGAAATGGAAAATGCCTAAGCAATTAAGACCATGATTACAGTATCCCTTTTCATGGTTCTTGAAATTGCTTAGACACACAGGTGAGCTATCTACGGAAAGGGTGTATGAATCTAAATTTCAGACTGTCCAGCTGATTTCTGAGTACATGTCAAAGCTAGTGGGACCATAAGTGTTATGCTAATAATCATCATGTTAGTGGGAGCATGATAATTATGATAAGTATTGCAAGTTAGCAATGTTAATTATAGAAAACAAAAGTTTCAATTGGGAAAAAGTTGTTTTGCTATAATTAAGGGAGAGGAAATTATGCTTCATCTCAAATCTATAAGCTTAGATCGTGAGGTTTTAATCATTTAGTCAAGGATATATATGAATTTCATGTTGGAGTGGCTCAACATAAGGAAATTTTGTATATGGGTCCATTATTTGCGTTCTAAAATTCGATTATGATTACGACATCCCTTTTCATAATCTGAATTATGAGAACTTGGCAAATTGAAATGGAAATATTATAGCAAAAGATTGGTTTAGTCTTTATGTAAGACATCATGAATCGTGTCCCATATGCTTCGTATATAGGATCGATTACATGTGCTATATTCATCCGTTCTAAAATTTTCCAAATGCCTGGGGCATTAACAAGGGAAAAGGTTTAGAACTGGATATGACTAAAAGGATTAAACAATTGTCGAGGACAATCTAAGGTTTACCAAAGATTGGTTACTCAAGGACAATTGGAAGTATAGTGATAATTCTGGAAGGACCATATTGACATAATCTGTAAGGAGGCAACTCTTGTTCAGAAGTGATAGTCAAAATGGAATTTGGAAATGTTTCAAAGTTAGAATTTTCAATCTGTGTAAGATTAAGGAAACTTAATGCAAGAAGGATATTTCCAAGGAGTTGATCTCCTTTGGAATACTCTGTAATGATTGTTGCCAAGTCTTTGTGACTTTGTGCATAATCGTTACAAGAGGATCAATGCATATAAGTTTAGAATCTAACAGATTTCTGTAAATGGCATGAATTTGGAATTCTTGCATTTGCAGTAAGGATTTGGGAGTGTGAAAAGAGAATCATTGAAGTTATGTTCAATTGATCTAGTTCACAAAGTAAAGATCATAGACAAACATAGTATGCATACTTGGTGTGTGGCATGACTAGTGTTTAAGAAAACATAGTGTACATGCTTGGAGCATGGGACAACTATTGTTTTAAATTCAAGAATAAAGTTGATAGCTGAAACAATATACAATGAATAATGTGTAATCATATGGTGATAAATAAAAGGTGTTTTATTTATGTTCAAAGGGTTGATACCATATTGGATTCAATTATTATTGTGTTTTGTTTTGCATGTTTTGACTTCCCGAATAAACTGGGTTATTCTTCCTGAATGACTAAGTTATTCAAACCATCCACAGTCGGTCATATGTTGGAAGTAGATATGAATTAAGACTGTCATGGGTTGGCTTGTAGAGGTCTAAGGTGTTGGACAAAGGGCTACAACACTCATGAGTGCTCATAAGTTCTGAGTATTGGATTCAACCCGCGCTCATTGGAATCACTTCATGGATTTTATCACGAGTGATCATGAGACGATAATATCTTATATTCTTCAAACCTAGAGATATGAGTTGTTACTATGAGTTGGTTGTACATTGATTGCATGAAAACGCATTTGGTAACTCGGTGCTATAAAACGTGCCTTTGTGTATGATTCAACAAGTAGTAGAACAAGCCATATGAGTCGAAGTTTATCCATTCCTTTTACCTTCGGGATAAAAGCGATATCTGTGGGCCCCTCGATGATTTGATGATGACAAATGGAAGTGCTCGGCCGGGCCAGGACTGATTTGATTTGTTCAATTAGTCAGTCGTCATAAATCGGAAATCGGGAAACAACAAATGGACAGAGAGAATGATTATAATCCATGTCTCAGTCCATATGATATCTAGAATGGAGGAATATATGATCCCTTATCTAATGGACAAGTTCGTTGACAAGATCAGAGTTCGACAGCAGCTTTAAGAGCTACGATTGCCAGTTAGGTTTGAAGTCATACGCAATAATAGTTTTAGACTTATCCAAGTGGGAGACTGTTGGATTAATGTCTAAGTCCATAACTATATTTGGTATGTACTTGACCCGACCCGGCATGGTCCATTTGGGTTGCACTTCACCGACACAATTTATATGGATAATCTTTTGAGAATAGTATGTTTATGATTAATATTAATATATTATAAGTTCTAATATATTAATATGGAATCATATTATTTAATTAGTATTGATCAAGAATTAATTTATAATTAATTAAGTGATCAAAAGGAACTAATTAAATATGGACTCTTATATATATATGGAATGGGCCAAGTTCATTTAGGTTGGGCTAAGCTTTCATGGATAGTCCATGGAGTGTTTAACCCATGGATCCTAGGAAATGAAAGGTCATGGGTATTAGGGTTTAACCCTAATCCTCCATACTATATAAAGATGTCTTTGGTTGGTGAAATAGGCAATAGTGTGGATACACTAAAGAAGGGCTAGCCAATTTCACTAGAGAGAACCAAGTAATCATATTCTCTAAAGTATTCCAAGGTGTCTTGGTGATTTGTGATTCCACTTGAGGCTTCCACACTATTGGGGCTAAGCTCTTAAAGCTTGAAGACATCAAGCTACATCAAGAGGTATGTATTCTATCTTGTTACATTCATAGTTTTTGTATGCTAGATTAGGATAATACCCTGGATGTTCTTATTTACATGTATAATAGAGAAAACATAGATCCAAGGTATTTAGGGTTGCATGTACACTTAGGAAGTGTTAGAATGCTCAAAACCCAACAACAATTACTTGGAAAAGTTCCAAGCAGGAGACAGTGGCTAATTCAACTTCCGAATCAGAGTATATTGCAGCAAGCGAGGCAACAAAGGAGGCTATATGGCTAAAGAACGTCATTGGAGACCTTGGAGTTGTACTAGCTATAAAGGAGCCTATAGAGATTTTCTGTGATAGTGAAAATGCAGTTGCCTTAGCCAAGGAACCAAGGTATCACGGAAGATCCAGGCACATCGACAGAAAATACCATTTCATCAAACATCGAATAGAAGAAGGACAAAGAGGGTATCATCAGATGAGAACCTAACAGATCCCCTCATGAAGGGACTAGGTAAGGTTAAGCATCTTCAGCATGCGAGGCGCATAGGGCTAAAGGATGATATTTGTTTTAGAAATTAGATAGCTTTTGAAATGTGTAAAGTGTAATTGACATTTGATGATAAATAAAAGTTGTTGTTTATTTCTAAGTATAAGTGTTTCTATCTTCTGTCAGTCGTTTACTATCATTTCATTTTGCATGTTTTGACTTCCAGAATAATTATGTTATGGTATATCATATTATTCAAACTCTCCACAGTCGGTCATATGTTGGAAGTAGATATGAATCAAGACTGTCATGAGTTCGCTTGTAGATGTCTAAGATGTCAGACATAGCAAGAGTTTCTACAACACTCATGGGTTCTCATAAGTTCTAAGTATTGGATTCAACCCACGCTCACTTGTATCATTTCATGGATTTTATCTCGAGTGATCATGAGACGGTAATATCATATAAGTCTTCATACCTAGAGATATGAGTTGTTGACTATGAGTTGGTTGTACATTGATTATACGAAAATGCATTGGTAACTCGATGTTATAAAATGTGCCTTTGTGTATGATTCAACAAGTTGTAGAACAAGCATATGAGTTGAAGTTTATCTATTCCTTCCTGGATTAGAAGCGATATCTGGTCCCCTCGATGATTTTTTGTTGACCTATATGCCAGGCCCGATCAGAACTAAATTGATGTGTTCGATTAAGTTCTATGTCAAACAAATCGAAAATCGGGAAACAAACTGCTGGACAATAAGTAAGACATTGTTCCATGTGTTTGTCCAATTGATATCTAGAACAGAGGATTATATGATCACTTATCTTAAATGGCGTATCATCATCATCCCAGTTCTGCGAGACCTTGAAAGAGCTACGATTGCTGATCGGTTCCTGAAGTTATTCTTACACATACAGTTATTACACTTATCCAAGTTGGAAACTGCTCGATTAGGTGTCTAAGTTCATAACTATTTTTAGGATGTACTTGACCCGGTTGGCATGGTCCATTTGGGTTGCATGGCACTGCAACACTTGGATAGACAAAATAAGAGAGAGGACACTTATTGTTTTTAATATACTATATGTTCTAATATATTTATAATATTATTTAATTAGTATTGATCAAGAATTAATTTAGAATTAATTAAGTAATCAAAAGGAGACAAATTAAATATATGGGGTTGATTGTGTAAACCATTCATTCTTATATTGGGCTAATGATCCATGGTTTATTAAGTTGGGTTGAACCCATAAGGTGCTCCACAGATACTCCATGGAGGTTATGAACCCATGGATCATGGAATATGAAAAGCTATGCACATTAGGGTTTACATGGTGTAACCCTACATGTGGCACACTATATAAGAAGCTCCAAGGCTAGCAAAATCGAATACTAAGAAAGAACTAGAGGGCTAGCCGATTTTGAGTGTTAGTGAACTTTTCTCAAGGTTATTCGAAGTGTTGTGGTGTTGTGTGAAACATTTGAGGCATCTCACTTGAGGTGCTAGACTCACAAGGTTCTCAAGGAATCCAAGCAACAAGAAAGGTATGTTCTACTACTAGCTTTTATGTTTCAAAGTTCCCCATGCTATGCTAGTTAGGTTAAGAACCTTGGAAAATCAAATTTGCATGTTGTGACAACCCGAAATTTCCATTCTGTATAACATATCAAGTCAATAGAAGTCAGAACAGTTACTGTTAATTTTCAGACTTTTTGGAATAAGTTTGAGTATTCTAGGATTAACACTTTAGCAGATATCTGGAGAGAGGATGCCTAGGGTTTATTGTGCAACAATAAAGTCCCGACACATCAAAAGTTTAGAGTTTACGGCCTAAACTTGGTGTTTATGGCCGTAAACCCTAAAGGGGAGGGGTATAAAAGTGGCACTTAGCCATTTTTAGCATTTTTCCACCTTTCCAAGAGTAAACTCCCAAACTCTCTCAAGTATCATCCCGGTTTTCTTCGAGATCTTCAATCTAGTGAGTGTTTCTAGCTCTTTCAAGTTAGTATATCACTTAATCTAGTGCTTTAACACACATCCATCCGTCTAAATGTTCCAAAAGGTTGATTCTTCAAGTTCACCAAGAACACCAAGAACACCAAGAACACACACTAGTGTTCTTGGACTTTTGGCTCATTTCAACCTTCTATACTGTAAGTGTTTCTATCCTAGAGTATCATATTGCTTAGTATACATATTTACATTAAGAAAATGTCCCAAGAACACCAAGAACAAGGCGTTCACAGTTCAAGAAGTCTCTGAACCGTAAACACGAAGTAAAGGTGCCAAAGGGTGCCTTAGGGTGCCTTAGTCCTTCACAATGCCTTAGGGACATGTATAAATCCTTCCTTGATGTGTTTATCACATCAAAAGCACAAAAATCTCATTTATAGGTGTTTACGGTTTGGGGAGCTCCCAAAACCGTAAACACCCCAAAGTATGTATAAATGACCCAAATTCCTTCCTATGCCTTAGTAACTAACATAGTTCCATTCTTTGATGAGCTAAGGACTTGAAAACCCCCAAAATACCATAAACCGTATGAGTTTACGGTAGTAAACTCAAAGGAAAATGGTTTAGGGACCGTAAAATCCAAATAGGAGTGAATTGGTGCCCTAGTTCCTTCCTTTGTCACATACTTCAAGTAGAAAAGCTTCTAGGGACTTTTAAGGCTTTAAATAACAAATGGTCAAAAGTGTGTGAGCTTACGGGTGTAAACTCAAGGGTTTACGACCGTAAACTCTTTTGGTTGTGACCACAAAACCGTAAACTCCCTAATGGAGTTTTCTTTGAACCCCAAGCACACTAGCCATTCCCTACAACACTTAGATGCAATCCTTGGGACTTATAACACTAGTTTAAGGTGTTTAGCATGTCCTAGGGTGTCTTAACTTTGTTTATTAGTTGTTTAAAGACTAAATGGATACAAATATGTGGTATTATATGTTAACTAGGATCATAGAGTGTGTTCAAGTCTTCACTTGACACCTAGCAACCTGATTTCATCAGTTCACCCATACCATTCTCTACAGGTGAGTTCATACCCCTTAATCAATGGTTTAAATGATTTTAAATGGTTTTATGGGGGGCGGGGGGGGGGGGGGGAATACAAGTTGAATACTTATAGTTATTATATCAATCACATGTGATTAATAACTACCAAACCAATGGTTTTCTTACTGTTCAAAATGTTTACAAAACTCGTTATCAAACTGTCTTATCAGACAAAATACTTTCAAATCGTTTTATAAACTGACATCAAGTCGTCGTTTCTTAGTATTTAACTTTCAAAGGTTTTACAAAATTTCATTTATGCTTTTATATTATGTATGCATATATAGACGTGAAAGTCCTCCATCATTTCAGTACCTTTGAGTAGCAAAGGCATACTTTCACTTATACATGTACACCATTAGTAACTATTATAGGTATAGTTAGGAGATACTACTTACCATTCCAAGTACAAGGAATCGCACAAGGGTCAGTTCATTCATGAGTCTTTACATGGATACGCTTACATGAGTACGTTTACATGAATACTTTTACATGGATACTGTTACATAGATATTATATGACGAGTTACTGTTACATATTATGTGTGTAGATACTGTTTTATAATTCTCCTTCTTATCTTTATTTTGTGATACAATCACATAATCGACGAGATAGATTGGACTTTATATCCTCGTTCTAAGGGATACTTTGCGGGATTAACCATTCCTAGAACCTCTGTTAGCTACAGAGGTAAATGCACGTCTACGGATGCCTTCGGTTGATACCATTATAGGTATACTTTAAAGGACTAACTATTCCTACACCTAGCTGTTAGCTACAAAGGTAAATGTACATCTACGGATGTCTTAAGTTAACACTGTTAGTTATCGTAATACAAAAAGATAGTACTTAAGTTATTTATATTATTACCTTTATCTTGTGAATCATTCACATAACCAATGAGCTGAATTATATTTGTGTGTCCTAGTATTAAGGGATACAATTTCGTATAATAGTTGTACATTCAGGTCTTGGTAGAAGGCTACTTTCAAAACATTCAGGTCTTGGTAGAAGGCTACATTCAAAACAGTTAAGTCTTGGTAGAAGACTACTTGTTATACTAATAGGATTCATAGGGATTTCTAGGGTTTTTCAAATGCTTGCAAATACTTACAAACATTTTCATACCTATGCGAACGTTCTTTCAAAACAATTTCAAGTCTCTCATTACAAGTTTTTACAAATCAAAGACACATTAATACTTATGAATTCACCAGCTTTTTGGCTGATACTCGCTTTCAAAATAACTTGTATTCTCAGGTCACAAATAGACAGGTACGGCGGCCAGTTTTTGTGAAGATGGAGCAGTCAGGACTCCTCTTTTACTTTGATTATTCATGATGTTGTCTTATACTATGAAAGAACACTTGTAATCAAAATTATACTATTAATGCAATGGATGATGGTGTTGCTTGTTTACTACTTTACATTGTTGTGATACATTACATGACGTCCTCCGCCCCAGAACATTTCCGCCGTTCATGGTTTTGGGGTGCGACAGATTGGTATCGAAGCATTGTATATAGTGAATTAAGTGTATCAACCCATAAAAGATATACTAACTATAAATACAATTGGATTAAAAAAATACTCTGACTAAGAGTTTATACTTTTAAATAATAAAATACTTAAGTAAGTATATGTGCCTGCATTCATACTAAAATCGGTGTCACAACGACAAGAACAAAAGTATTACGATTGTTGAATATCACAGGGGAGCTCAGAGATGTATGGTCAGTCTTGGGAGTGGCATAGCCTGATCAACTATGCTGTTCCGAGGAGTGATTAGCACATGCCCAAGAATGGTTGTGATGTGTCAACAAGTCTAAAAACTTATCAACACCACTACAATGAGAACATTATAACAGAACCTAAGTCTAAAATACCATAGGGGTGTTTTGTGTTACTATAATTACTTACTTGAGAACTAAAAAGGATCTTCATTACTAAGTTGATAGTTTCTAAGTGGATACACTAAGGCTATATGTAACTAGGATGTTATAGACTTAGAATCTGTGAATTTTTTTGCTTTACCCCTATTCCTTGAGAATTTGGAGTTAAGGTCACTTATTCAAAGACCTATCCTGTTTTGATTACATATAACTGGTATGCACTTCATAAATAGTGATGTAACTAACGAAGTTTTTCTAATTAATTATCTAGATAGTTCGTCTAATAATTATTTTCTTACCCCGATTCTCGCATAGATAACATGGCTGGACTCCATCCCCACGGCAACCCGTACCTTCCGAACGAAGTCATTGCTGGATGGTTTGGAGAAGAACTAGAGAATGATCATCCAATCCCTTTGAATGATCACCATGATGAAAACCTTTCAGATGGTGCTAACTCTGAACCCGAGGTTGAGAACCTACCCCTGGCAGCTCCCTTTCCAAATCCTAACCCTCGTCCGACTTTTCATGGCCTGACGCCTCCTTGGGTAGAATGCTTGGAAACATGGAGCTAAGGACAAGATCAGCCCATGCCATTTAATGGTGACCGAAGCTTTTATAACCTGAGCAATGGGGGCTCAGCAGACAGAATCTTGCCAATCTTGGTCCGCAGAGTGGCTTGAAATGAGATTCAAGGCAAGACAGCCCTACATCAGATCATAGAAGTTGTCGCCAATGCGAGAATGCATACCCTCCGCACTATTCGCCTGGAAGATGCTCGTGAGATATCTAAGAGAGACCATGAAACCCTGCTGCAAGCACTGGCTGAATCATGAGCCGAAGTCATAGAGCTCCGAGTACGCCAGAGGGTGTATGAAAGACACCTACTTGATGTGGAACGCCAATTGGCTGAACTGAGAGTTCACCAGAGGGATGACCGTCGCCAATAGTAGATGCTTCACTTTATTTTTCCTTTTTAAAAGGAATCATTTTTTCTGTCTATGCCCGATGTGGCATTTTCTATGAAACTATCTTGTACTGTAAGTACTTTCGTTAGGTCTTTAAGCTGTCAAGGACTTTCTACTCTGGATATGATGTAAGACCTTTTTCAAGGTTATTTTTCCCAAACTTTTACGTCATGAATATCAAAGATATTGACAGTCGGCTAACTTTCATGTCACTCTCTGTTCGAAAACTTTCATCATACCTTCATTGGAGTCTATCTGAAACTTGCTTTAGTCAAGTCTTTAGACTATAGTAATTTAACTCTAGAATCATTTTCAAGCCTCTTTCAAAGGTTGGATCATGTTATTCATCAACCAATAATGTCTCGGCTTGAACAAACAAACGTCTTGAGACCATTCTACGAACATACTTCCACTCTTTACTAAGACTGCATTATGGGGATGTAGGTCAAAATTTCCAGAACATACTCTTACTCTTTACTTGAGCGATCAAAGTACATCTAGGGTCAACCAAAAATCGTTCACAAAAATCCTTATCTTTCGTGTTACATAATCATGTCGTCGTCCTGAAATAGTCAGCCGAACAACGAAGCCCCTGCCTTTCCTATGGACACCGCTACTTTCCAAGCCGCGGTTATAGCTGCTGTGATGGTTGCCATGACAACTATCCTTGCAAACCGAAACGCTATCAACGCAAGCAATGCTGACGATGCGTTTGAAAATTTCAATCGTTGTACCGATCCGGGAAGCCGACAAATGTTATCAGTCGCGAAAACCTAGAACAACAACTCAGAGTTCAAGAAACGGAAGTGTCAAGCCTAAACAAAAGGCAAGCGCCTTCAAAGGCTTGTCATGCGACAACAACCAGTGGCGACTCCTGTCACCTCAGCACCGGTCAAGTGTTATAAGGGAACGCTCCCAAAGTGTAACAAGTGTACCTATCACCATAAGGGAACTTGTAGAGTGTTGCAATGCATCACTTGCAACAAAACGGGGCACACTGCTTGCATTTGTAAAACCAACCCTACCAACGGAATCAACCCAGTTTGCTATGGTTGTGGTGAAGCTGGGCACTACAAGAGGAATTGTCCAAAAATGAAGATCAATGAAAGCAACCGTGTCCACATAACTCTGACTCGACACTTCACTTCCACCACCAATGCTAGTACTATCCAGATATGTCACCAGTGCGGTGAGATTGGACACCTCAAGAAGGATTGTCCAATAATAAAGAATTCTGGCGCAGACGGCAGAATTCTAAGGATCACTGCCGCAGGAGAAACTACTCCGGACCCACGTTAAAGTAATTAAGGCGTTTTGTTGTAACAGACTTATAAACTATTTAAAACTAGTGCAACTGGAGTCTTATCTTTTGTGAGGCCCCGTCAGTAAAGGGATGCTCGTGCTGTGTATACTTGTCTTTTGTAGTATACCTTGTTCGCAGCAATAGTCTTGTAGTAACTCTAGAAGTACTGTAACTATGTTAACGATGGCACTGTTGTGTTTTGTCTGTAACCCCTGATTTTTAAATCTAATGTCTTAAAATTTCCTTATGATTCCTACATTATCATACAACTAGATTCAATTTGATCCGCACGATACCAACTTCATAAGTACATCTCCCTCTCCGAAGACGTCTTGTTAACGAAGTCGTCATTTTAGAACTCGAAAGTACTCCTGCTTAGAGTACTACATGTTTCTTATCCCTTTCGGAGAGACTTCAGCAAACCTCCCCGAAGTACCACTCATACAGTACGTCAAGTTCAATCCAAAGATCCATACGGTCGATCTATCGCTGAAGAATGTATACGTAGGGATGGTATAGGACTCGTATTCATGAGACTGCGATTGTTGAACCATATATGACTTCTAATATTAACTTTAGGACGAAGATTGCCCAAGACTACGAGTGATCGTATCGTCATGCGAACAAACATAGAACTCAATACGACTCCTGTAACCAGACTGCCCTACAGTTTAAACACCGCAGAGAGACATGAAAAATCCTGACAACTTAGCGAACTACTTAGCACTAGAATAGAAAGACCAAGCTTCTCATCATAGAGAGCTTCGGCCTTATTCTTCAAGAATATAGACGGATTGCTTTGTAAGTCCCTCATCTTCAGAGGCCTCGACAAGATTCTCATTAGAAATCGTTATCTCTGCCTCGCATAAATAATTTGGTTGAGTAAATGCAAGGAACGAATCACCTTTTAGAAATGGACCTGAGATCCGAATATCACCAGTTTTGAGTGTTAGCGAAAGATGTCCCGAATACTACCTTTCCGAACTCGATGCGGACACTTCGAGTCCGTAGTGATACCCCTCGGATAAGATCAATACGCCTGTAGTATTCATGAGCTTAATGAATAGGGTGTGCCATTCTTACTAGGATCAGTTCTTCATTCTCTTTATAAATGATTTACTTATCCACTCTCGTAGTAAGAAGAAAAAAAACCATGGAAACATTACCCTCAGAGAAACTCTTCGCGAAGTTCTCGAAACACGAGTTTTGGAATTGAAGAGTCAAATTCCTAAGACACACTATAAGTGATGTGGAAATTCTTGAGTACTCTGTCAATTTATCAAAACCGTTGAGAAATTTTCGGCACTGAAGACACTTACGGAATTCGCCAAATGATAGGTCTCGCCGACTTATTGTCAGGAGTCCATTCAGAACTCCTCGCGAATTACAGAAAACCTTACGTCTTTGACCCAACAGGGGATGGCCCCTGACTAGGAAGATAAGCAAGGAAAAGAAACATTGGAATCCCAAGTGAGACAAAATCCTTTTGGAAGCCTCACCCTGGGAAAGCTTGATACGCTTCAGAAAGCATGGAGAGCTAAATCCAAGAGAGTTAGGACCTCCGAGATTCTTACCCGAATCGGCCCTGTAACTCATAAACCCAACCTACATCGTGAACTCAGTAACGTACATTATACCCTTCACGTCTCTAACTTGTAAAAATTATCGATCCGATGAGACTCTTGAAATTCCACTCGAAGAGATCGAGTCCCACAAGAGCCTCACCTGCGTGGAAGAACCGTAGTGACCATGGACCGAGAGGTCATGTGATCGATTCTTATTCGTTCCCTTTTTGTGAAGGTCCGCTAGGATGCCAACCAAGGACCCGAATTCACTTGGGAGCGTGAGAATCAATCAATTAGGAAGTATCCCCACTTCATGACTTTTTTTTTCATGCCTACTTCCTTACCTAAATTCTAATTTCGGGACGAAATTCCTTCTAAGGAGGGGATGATGTGACAACCCGAAATTTCCATTCTGTATAACATATCAAGTCAATAGAATTCAGAACAGTTACTGTTAATTTTCAGACTTTTTGGAATAAGTTTGAGTATTCTAGGATTAACACTTTAGGAGATATCAGGAGAGAGGATGCGCTAGGGTTTATTGTGCAACAATAAAGTCCCGACACATCAAAAGTTTAGAGTTTACGGCCTAAACTTGGTGTTTATGGCCGTAAACCCTAAAGGGGAGGGGTATAAAAGTGGCACTTAGCCATTTTTAGCATTTTTCCACCTTTCCAAGAGTAAACTCCCAAACTCTCTCAAGTATCATCCCGGTTTTCTTCGAGATCTTCAATCTAGTGAGTGTTTCTAGCTCTTTCAAGTTAGTATATCACTTAATCTAGTGTTTTAACACACATCCATCCGTCTAAATGTTCCAAAAGGTTGATTATTCAAGTTCACCAAGAACACCAAGAACACACACTAGTGTTCTTGGACTTTTGGCTCATTTCAAGCTTCGATACTGTAAGTGTTTCTATCCTAGAGTATCATATTGCTTAGTATACATATTTACATCAAGAAAATGTCCCTAGAACATCAAGAACAAGGTGTTCACGGTTCAAGAAGTCTTTGAACCGTAAACACCAAGTAAAGGTGCCAAAGGGTGCCTTAGTCCTTCAAAATGCCTTAGGGACATGTCTAAATCCTTCCTTGATGTGTTTATCACATCAAAAGCACAAAAATCTCATTTATAGGTGTTTACGGTTTGGGGAGCTCCCAAAACCGTAAACACCCCAAAGTATGTATAAATGACCCAAATTCCTTCCTATGCCTTAGTAACTAACATAGTTCCATTCTTTGATGAGCTAAGGACTTGAAAACCCCCAAAATACCATAAACCGTATGAGTTTACGGTAGTAAACTCAAAGGAAAATGGTTTAGGGACCGTAAAATCCAAATAGGAGTGAATTGGTGCCCTAGTTCCTTCCTTTGTCACATACTTCAAGTAGAAAAGCTTCTAGGGACTTTTAAGGCTTTAAATAACAAATGGTCAAAAGTGTGTGAGCTTACGGGTGTAAACTCAAGGGTTCACAACCGTAAACTCTTTTGGTTGTGACCACAAAACCGTAAACTCCCTAATGGAGTTTTCTTTGAACCCCAAGCACACTAGCCATTCCCTACAACACTTAGATGCAATCCTTGGGACTTATAACACTAGTTTAAGGTGTTTAGCATGTCCTAGGGTGTCTTAACTTTGTTTATTAGTTGTTTAAAGACTAAATGGATACAAATATGTGGTATTATATGTTAACTAGGATCATAGAGTGTGTTCAAGTCTTCACTTGACACCTAGCAACCTGATTTCATCAGTTCACCCATACCATTCTCTACAGGTGAGTTCATACCCCTTAATCAATGGTTTAAATGATTTTAAATGGTTTTATGGGGGGCGGGGGGGGGGGGGGGAATACAAGTTGAATACTTATAGTTATTATATCAATCACATGTGATTAATAACTACCAAACCAATGGTTTTCTTACTGTTCAAAATGTTTACAAAACTCGTTATCAAACTGTCTTATCAGACAAAATACTTTCAAATCGTTTTATAAACTGACATCAAGTCGTCGTTTCTTAGTATTTAACTTTCAAAGGTTTTACAAAATTTCATTTATGCTTTTATATTATGTATGCATATATAGACGTGAAAGTCCTCCATCATTTCAGTACCTTTGAGTAGCAAAGGCATACTTTCACTTATACATGTACACCATTAGTAACTATTATAGGTATAGTTAGGAGATACTACTTACCATTCCAAGTACAAGGAATCGCACAAGGGTCAGTTCATTCATGAGTCTTTACATGGATACGCTTACATGAGTACGTTTACATGAATACTTTTACATGGATACTGTTACATAGATATTATATGATGAGTTACTGTTACATATTATATGTGTAGATACTGTTTTATAATTCTCCTTCTTATCTTTATTTTGTGATACAATCACATAATCGACGAGATAGATTGGACTTTATATCCTCGTTCTAAGGGATACTTTGCGGGATTAACCATTCCTAGAACCTCTGTTAGCTACAGAGGTAAATGCACGTCTACGGATGCCTTCGGTTGATACCATTATAGGTATACTTTAAAGGACTAACTATTCCTAAACCTAGCTATTAGCTACAGAGGTAAATGTACATCTACGGATGTCTTAAGTTAACACTGTTAGTTATCGTAATACAAAAAGATAGTACTTAAGTTATTTATATTATTACCTTTATCTTGTGAATCATTCACATAACCAATGAGCTGAATTATATTTGTGTGTCCTAGTATTAAGGGATACAATTTCATATAATAGTTGTACATTCAGGTCTTGGTAGAAGGCTACTTTCAAAACATTCAGGTCTTGGTAGAAGGCAACTTTCAAAACAGTTAAGTCTTGGTAGAAGACTACTTGTTATACTAATAGGATTCATAGGGATTTCTAGGGTTTTTCAAACGCTTGCAACTACTTACAAACATTTTCATACCTATGCGAACGTTCTTTCAAAACAATTTCAAGTCTCTCATTACAAGTTTTTACAAATCAAAGACACATTAATACTTATGAATTCACCAGTTTTTTGGCTGATACTCGCTTTCAAAATAAATTGTATTCTCAGGTCACAAATAGACAGGTACGGCGGCCAGTTTTTGTGAAGATGGAGCAGTCAGGACTCCTCTTTTACTTTGATTATTCATGATGTTGTCTTATACTATGAAAGAACACTTGTAATCAAAATTATACTATTAATGCAATGGATGATGGTGTTGCTTGTTTACTACTTTACATTGTTGTGATACATTACATGACGTCCTCCGCCCCAGAACGTTTCCGCCGTTCATGAGCATTAGTTAAAGCGAACTAGGAATTTAGACGATTTTTAGACTTAAACTCAAAATGCTAAGCGATGATCGTAAGTTGAGTGTCTATTGTATTTTAATTGACACAAACATTAGTTCACTGTACGACAAGATGCCTAATTTGCTTTACGTGCTAAATGCCTTATGCATTCTATATCTATGAGATGCCCTATAATGCGTTAGGTTGCTTATCTAAATCGCTATTAGGTTTAAGGTTTGGTGCCATCCTAGAATTAGGAAATTTTATGTGTTCATGTTTCTAAACGTTTAATTACGGTATTAGAACTGGCGTATAACACTTTAGAGTGATAAGAAGGATTACGAGTCCAAGTTTTTGATATCTATATTCTCGTCATTGTACACTGAATATCTGCACTGGTGTATAGAGCGCCATGGTGAGAACACGCTTCAAATTAGGGAACGCTAATGGAAACCATCAACCTAAGCCACAAGTGATTGAACATGCACCAGAGGTAGCATCTTCACTTGAGCCAATCAAGATGGAAGGAGTACAAGCAATAATGTTGACGATGATAGACCGTGAGATGGAGTAGACAAGGTGTTTACTCTGGGAGATTGAAAGAGAACCTACCACACCTACGATGAAACATGGTTTAGAAGAAGAACAGTCGGAAGAAGGAAATTGCATCCATATTCTTAGCCAGGCTACGTCCCAAGTAATAAGAAGGATCAATCTTGATGATAGAGTTGAGAGAAGGGGGATGTATGTACAAGGATTTCATGACTGCCAAACCACCAAGTATTTCAGGAAATCCAACCCCAGTGCAAGTCATGGAATGGATCTCGAAGATAGAGACGGTGTTTGACAATTATGACTACAACAGGAGGAAGACGACAATCCTTGCTGCCCCATAGCTAAAGGGTGGAGTTTTGATATGGTGGAATATGTTGGGTGATTCTATGCCCAAAGGAGAAGCAAGGAGAATGTCATGGGTAAACTTCTTGATGCATTTGAAAAGAGAATGATGATCCGAGCAAGACCTTTTGGTTATCAACAATGAGTTCCAAAATCTGAAGAAGGGCAAACTAAGCGTCAACGAGTATTCTGCAACCTTCACTGAAAAGAAGAAGTTGGTACCACATCTGATACCGATAGAACTTTCTAAGGTCGATAAGTTTGCTAACGGACTACCAACGGAATTTGGTCCAACGGTAAAGTTAGAAAAGACTTTGAAAGAGGCTATTTGGTCAGCCAAGAGTCTGGAGATTCAAATAAGGGAACATAGTATGGATAAATCCGAGGAAGGAGAGAAGAGGAAGATCAAATGCTCTTCTAAATCCAATAAAGAGAGTAGATTTTCAAAATTTAACGACAAGGAACTTGAAAGTAGCAACAAGGCACAATGGTGTGAAAAGTACAAAAGGAAGCAGTTTGGGAGATGCACCGAAAATATGACTTGCTTCATGTATGGGAAGACTGGTCACTATGTCAATGACACTAGTATAAAAATGACTTATAGTCACACTAAAAAAGTGTGACCATATGAATATAGTGACATTTTAGTTTTTCACTAAAAGTGTGACGGAAGGTGACGCCATCTTATGGGTATTTTGGCAACTTTAAAATGTAGTGTCCGTATGATATTAAAACATGTGGCCATATTATAAAAGTGTGGCACATGTGTATGGAATTTTGTACCTTAAATAAATCATTTTATCCAATATTGTAACGTTAAACTGTCAGTAGACACATTTATTTAGTAACTGTAGTGACTATATATCACCAACTTGTGACATTCATGTTGTATTAGTGCGGTTGTTTTCTAATATATTGTCCCACAGTTTAAATTTTATTAATACTATTTTGTATCTTTTGTAAACATGTAATTATGGTGAGCATGACCATGTTCGCTAAATGGCCACATGTATTTAATTCCATAAGTGGCGATTTGCTAATAATTAGTCACAAAAAGAATCAATTATTGTGACTATTGTCTATCGTATAGAGACACACAATTAAGTGTAACACAATCATAAATAATATTAAGGCACATATTTTGTTAAAATTAATGAGTATTCGATATCATATTAACACTATTAGGTGTCTTTTAGAAACATATAATTATGGTGAACATGACCATGTTCTCTAAATGGACACATTTAATTAATTTTGTACGTGACGATTTGCTAGTATTTAGTCACAACAACAATCAATTATGGTATTTTGTTTCCACATAAATTGTTTTTCATGTTGTTATTGTTTAACTTAGTCACAAGAACTTTAGAAAAAACATCATCTTAAAACAACTGTAGACTCATAATTCTTATATATTATGGCTATTGTTAACCCTTTAGCCACACATTAAAAAATAATGTAAAGTGACCATTTTATAATTTTAGAGACATTGAAAACCTAAAAAACATGGCAAAATTTATATTAAAGCCACAATAATTCAATTTTTATTGTTACCTTTTCTACATTGTAGACACATCAAAATAATTTAAATTAAAGTAACCAAACCCAACAATATGAAACAATATCAATATTCATAATTTCATATATAGTAGAAATTGAAATCCAAATCCATACATTAAATTCCTAATTAAAATACCAAAAAAGAAAAAGAAAATTGTACTAACTGAAAGTATTTAAATTACTGTAAAAAAGATAACACATCACAAACCAAAACCTAGACCTAACTTGGCATTCATCTTATTACTATTGTTCCTTGTCTTCTTGAGAAGGGTATTAGATGATATCTAAGCTGGTTTCCTTTTCTGTGTTTTGAAGTTGATGGTCTTCATGTTTGGTACCTATACCAACAACATTGAAACAAAAAATATGAGTTCATTAAAAACTTAGTATACAAGTTTACAAAGAAAAAAAATTTAATGCACAAAGAAGTTAACATAAACAAACCTTTGAATCGGCTTGCACAAGGTATTTTGTCCATGGAACAAAACTTTTAAATGCGTCCTCAAATGTTGTGAATTCTCCAGTTTTATGGGGTAGAAATGCATCTTTTTCTTACCAATTCACCAATGGAAAATTTATAGCAATCATATTGTAGAGGAACCCCATGAATGAATTGTCTTTCCGATGATAAGTGAATGGTACCACGAGAAAAAATGTTCCTTTTATACGGATATGATAGACTACACTTGATTGGCTACAATGATAAGTAATATTAGAATCAGAAAAAAAAAGACAGAAATGTATATTCAACATGAAAAAAAACACTGACCTGGTGAAGATGTTTATTTGGTGCAACTGTTGGTATCTCTGGATTGATAGTGGTAGTCTTAGACACAACAACTTTTCTGGTGGGTTTTTTATTTGCCTAAAATAAAGATTTAAGACATATATGTAAAATTATATTTTAATATAAAAGATAAATAGAAAATATTGAAAACTGTAAAGTTAGTATATACTAGTGTTGCAGATTTCATGGAAAGCAATTGTGTATCGGGAGTTGCAGTTAGAGATTTGGTTTGAACTGCTTTCTTTGTGGGTTTTGCAATTACCTAAAGAAGTTAAAGTCCCAAGTGAAAAAACAGAAATTATTACCAAAAAAAATAACAAAGATGATCTTATAAGATGATAACATACTGGTGTTACAGGTTCTGCTGGTTCCTTATTGAAACTAACAGGAGTTTCACTACTTTCAACAATCTTGTCATTTGAAATACCTTAGCAAATATAAAGAAACAGGTAAAATGTATATAACAAATGCAATTTACAAGTAACATTGACATTAGATGTTGTTAATAAGATGACTTACAATTGTATGAGACAAATTTGGAAATTCAGCTCCATTTGCATTAAGATGAGCCAAATCTAGCTTTAGTGTTTGATCTTGTTCATCAACCTTTATAGGCAAAGCCTTGAGTTCAACATCTTTTGTCTCAAGCTCACTTTTTCCATTCTGCAGTGCAATTTTAAGATCTTTAATTTCCTCCTTAGATGATTCTTTGCTGCAATGAACATTGAAATGTCTGTTGTAAGTGACTCCCGTGGCGACACCCTTTAAAAATCTGCCCATTTCCTTGCCAAAAACTAAGGTCATGGCATCTGTGCCTACTTCAACATTTACTCGTCCTTCTTTAATCTGCTTTTCATGTTCCATCTAGCACACAAAATAACTACCAAACCAATGGTTTTCTTACTATTCAAACTGTTTAGAAAACTCGTTATCAAACTGTCTTATCAGACAAAATACTTTCAAATCGTTTTATAAACTGGCATCAAGTTATCGTTTCTTAGTATTTAACTTTCAAAGGTTTTACAAAACTTCTTTTATGCTATTACATTATGTATACATATATATACATGAAAGTCCTCCAGTCAGTTTAGTACCTTTGAGTAGCAAAGGCATACTTTCACTTATACATGTACACCATTAGTAACTATTATAGGTATAGTTAGGAGATACTACTTACCATTCCAAGTACAAGGAATCACACAAGGGTCAGTTCATTCATGAGTCTTTACATGGATACACTTACATGAGTACGTTTACATGGATACTGTTACATAGATATTATTGTTGGATAAGGTGTTTAAGTCCATAACTATTTCTGGTAAATACTTGACCCGACCCAGCATGGTCCATTTGGGTTGCATGGCACCATGCAATTGGATAAACTAAATGAGAGAAATAACACATATGGTTTATTAATATATTATAAGTTCTAATATATTAATAATATTATTTAATTAGTTTTGATCAAGAGTTAATTTAGAATTAATTAAGTGATCAAAAGAATAACTAATTAAATATATGGGTAGATTATGTAAATCTTCCATATCTTATATACTGGGCTAAAAGGCTCCATGGATTATCAAGTTGGGTTCCACCCATAGGATGCTCCATGGATGCTCCATGGAGTTAACCCATGGATTGAGAAATGAAGAGTCATGTTACATTAGGGTTTTACCTAATGCAACACACTATATAAGGACCATGCCTCACCCCAAAATCGGCTACACTAGTGATACACAAGTGAAACAAGAGGGCTTGGCCCATTTTGAGTGTGTTAGAGTATTCTCTCAAGTTTGTACTTTGCATTTGGTGTTGTGTGAAGCATTTGAGGCATCACACTTGAGGTGCTAGGCTCACAAGGTTTCAAGGAACACTATCTTCAACAAGGTATGTAGTTCTATCTTTTATACAAAGAAAAATTGTTCCCCATGTATGCTAAATAGGTTCATAACCTTGGAAATCAACTTTACATGATAATTAGAAAAACATAGATCCAAGGTTATTAGGGTTGCATGTACACTTAGGAAGTGTTAGAATGCTCAAAACCCATCAATTATATGACGAGTTACTATTACATATTATATGTGTAGATACTATTATATAATTCTCCTTCTTATCTTTATTTTGTGATACAATCACATAATCGACGAGATAGATTGGACTTTATATCCTTGTTCTAAAGGATACTTTGTGGGATTAACCATTCCTAGAACCTCTGTTAGCTACAAAGGTAAATGCACGTCTAGGGATGTCTTTGATTGATACCATTATAGGTATACTTTAAGGGACTAACTATTCCTACACCCAGCTGTTAGCTAAAGAGGTAAATGTACATCTACGAATGTCTTAAGTTAACACTGTTAGTTATCCTAATACAAAAGGATAGTACTTAACTTATTTATATTATTACCTTTATCTTGTGAATCATTCACATAACCGATGAGGTGAATTATATCTGTGTGTCCTAGTATCAAGGGATACAATTTCTTATAATAGTTGTACATTCGGGTCTTGGTAGAAGGCTACTTTCAAAACATTCAAGTCTTGGTAGAAGGCTACTTTCAAAACAGTTAGGTCTTGGTAGAAGGCTACTTTTAAAACAGTCGGGTCTTGGTAGAAGGCTACTTTCAAAACAGTTAAGTCTTGGTAGAAGACTACTTGTTATACTAATAGGAATCATAGGGATTTCTAGGGTTTTTCAAACGCTTGCAACTACTTACAAACATTTTCATACTTATGCGAACATTCTTTCAAAACAATTTCAAGTCTCTCATTACAAGTTTTTACAAATCAAAGACACATTAATACTCATGAATTCACCAGCTTTTGGGCTGATACTTGCTTTCAAAATAACTTGTATTCTCAGGTCACAAATAGACAGGTACGACGGCCAGTTTTTGTGAAGATGGAACAGTCAGGACTCCTCTTTTACTTTGATTATTCATGATGTTGTATTATACTATGAAAGAACACTTGTAATCAAAATTATACTATTAATGCAATGGATGATGTTGTTGCTTGTTTACTACTTTACATTGTTGTAATACATTACACGACGTCCTCCGCCCCATAACGTTTCCGCCATTCATGGTTTTGGGGTGCGACACATGTATCTTAGTAAAACATAGATCCAAGGTTTATAGAGTTGCATGTACACCTTACGAGTGTTAGAATGCTCAAAACCCTTCAAAGACTAGTTAGGGTGACATGCCTTTTATGTAGCTTGAAGTCTTGATGTATTTGGCCATAAGAGCTTAGCCCCAATAGTGTGGAAGCCTCAAATGAAGTCACAACACATCATGGACAAGGATGAAACTTGAGAGAGAATATCCATGCACCAAAAACACCTCCAAGGACTCCAAGAACTTCAAGTGGCGTTTTTAGGCAATGGACTATATATTTATATGTAGGATTTCAAGGGTCATGGCTATAACCCAAATCCATATCCATGGATTTTATGATCCATGGTTCATGTGGCCCAAATCTTTATGTATCCATACATAAACTTGGTCCAACTTAGATCATAATCCCAACACATATAAATATAACTAATTACCATAAAAAGTCCCCATAAATTTAATTAGTCTCTTTTTGATCACTAAATTAATTTCAAATTAACTCTTGATCCATACTAATTAAAACATATGATTTCATATTAAAATATTAGAACTTATAATATATTAATAAATCATATAGAACCTTCTCTTAAAAGTCCATCCTAAAAGATTGTCCCGGTGATATGCAAACCAAATGGACCATGCCACTCTCGGGTTGAGTACATACCAATAATAGTTATGGACCTAGACATCGAATCCAACAGGTACATGCATGCTTAGAGATTCAAGGAGATGTAGACCGTTAGTATATTGAGACATTGTAAGTGTCCGTTTTGCTTATGTTTTGTATCAGTTATGAGATCCCAAGTTTAAAAATATAAACAAAACACATTTCTTCTAAAATGCTTTGATAGTATAATTATCATGTTTTTGGGACGATTTCCGCATAATTAATATTTTTTAAAGAACAGTCTGATTTAATAAGCATAAACAAATCGGTCTTTTCTGACCATAAAAACGGGGATGTCACAGTTAGTATCTGAGCATTAGTTAAAGCGAACTAGGAATTTAGACGATTTTTAGACTTAAACTCAAAATGCTAAGCGATGATCGTAAGTTGAGTGTCTATTGTATTTTAATTGACACAAACATTAGTTCACTGTACGACAAGATGCCTAATTTGCTTTACGTGCTAAATGCCTTATGCATTCTATATCTATGAGATGCCCTATAATGCGTTAGGTTGCTTATCTAAATTGCTATTAGGTTTAAGGTTTGGTGCCATCCTAGAATTAGGAAATTTTATGTGTTCATGTTTCTAAACGTTTAATTACGGTATTAGAACTGGCGTATAACACTTTAGAGTGATAAGAAGGATTACGAGTCCAAGTTTTTGATATCTATATTCTCGTCATTGTACACTGAATATCTGCACTGGTGTATAGAGCGCCATGGTGAGAACACGCTTCAAATTAGGGAACGCTAATGGAAACCATCAACCTAAGCCACAAGTGATTGAACATGCACCAGAGGTAGCATCTTCACTTGAGCCAATCAAGATGGAAGGAGTACAAGCAATAATGTTGACGATGATAGACCGTGAGATGGAGTAGACAAGGTGTTTACTCTGGGAGATTGAAAGAGAACCTACCACACCTACGATGAAACATGGTTTAGAAGAAGAACAGTCGGAAGAAGGAAATTGCATCCATATTCTTAGCCAGGCTACGTCCCAAGTAATAAGAAGGATCAATCTTGATGATAGAGATGAGAGAGGGGGGATGTATGTACAAGGATTTCATGACTGCCAAACCACCAAGTATTTCAGGAAATCCAACCCCAGTGCAAGTCATGGAATGGATCTCGAAGATAGAGACGGTGTTTGACAATTATGACTACAACGGGAGGAAGACGACAATCCTTGCTGCCCCATAGCTAAAGGGTGGAGTTTTGATATGGTGGAATATGTTGGGTGATTCTATGCCCAAAGGAGAAGCAAGGAGAATGTCATGGGTAAACTTCTTGATGCATTTGAAAAGAGAATGATGATCCGAGCAAGACCTTTTGGTTATCAACAATGAGTTCCAAAATCTGAAGAAGGGCAAACTAAGCATCAACGAGTATTCTGCAACCTTCACTGAAAAGAAGAAGTTGGTACCACATCTGATACCGATAGAACTTTCTAAGGTCGATAAGTTTGCTAACGGACTACCAACGGAATTTGGTCCAACGGTAAAGTTAGAAAAAACTTTGAAAGAGGCTATTTGGTCAGCCAAGAGTCTGGAGATTCAAATAAGGGAACATAGTATGGATAAATCCGAGGAAGGAGAGAAGAGGAAGATCAAATGCTCTTCTAAATCCAATAAAGAGAGTAGATTTTCAAAATTTAACGACAAGGAACTTGAAAGTAGCAACAAGGCACAATGGTGTGAAAAGTACAAAAAGGAAGCAGTTTAGGAGATGCACCGAAAATATGACTTGCTTCATGTATGGGAAGACTGGTCACTATGTCAATGACACTAGTATAAAAATGACTTATAGTCACACCAAAAAAGTGTGACCATATGAATATAGTGACATTTTAGTTTTTCACTAAAAGTGTGACGGAAGGTGACGCCATCTTATGGGTATTATGGCGACTTTAAAATGTAGTGTCCGTATGATATTAAAACATGTGGCCATATTATAAAAGTGTGGCAAATGTGTATGGAATTTTGTACCTTAAATAAATCATTTTATCCAATATTGTAACGTTAAACTGTCAGTAGACACATTTATTTAGTAACTGTAGTGACTATATATCACCAACTTGTGACATTCATGTTGTATTAGTGCGGTTGTTTTCTAATATATTGTCCCACAGTTTAAATTTTATTAATACTATTGTGTATCTTTTGTAAACATGTAATTATGGTGAGCATGACCATGTTCGCTAAATGGCCACATGTATTTAATTCCATAAGTGGCGATTTGCTAATAATTAGTCACAAAAAGAATCAATTATTGTGACTATTGTCTATCGTATAGAGACACACAATTAAGTGTAACACAATCATAAATAATATAAAGACACATATTTTGTTAAAATTAATGAGTATTCGATATCATATTAACACTATTAGGTGTCTTTTAGAAACATATAATTATGGTGAACATGACCATGTTCTCTAAATGGACACATTTAATTAATTTTGTAAGTGACGATTTGCTAGTATTTAGTCACAACAACAATCAATTATGGTATTTAGTTTCCACATAAATTGTTTTTCATGTTGTTATTGGTTAACTTAGTCACTAGAACTTTAGAAAAAACATCATCTTAAAACAACTGTAGACTCATAATTCTTATATATTATGGCTATTGTTAACCCTTTAGCCACACATTAAAAAATAATGTAAAGTGACCATTTTATAATTTTAGAGACATTGAAAACCTAAAAAACATGGCAAAATTTATATTAAAGCCACAATAATTCAATTTTTATTGTTACCTTTTCTACATTGTAGACACATCAAAATAATTTAAATTAAAGTAACCAAACCCAACAATATGAAACAATATCAATATTCATAATTTCATATATAGTAGAAATTGAAATCCAAATCCATACATTAAATTCCTAATTAAAATACCAAAAAAGAAAAAGAAAATTGTACTAACTGAAAGTATTTAAATTACTGTAAAAAAGATAACACATCACAAACCAAAACCTAGACCTAACTTGGCATTCATCTTATTACTATTGTTCCTTGTCTTCTTGAGAAGGGTATTAGATGATATCTAAGCTGGTTTCCTTTTCTGTGTTTTGAAGTTGATGGTCTTCATGTTTGGTACCTATACCAACAACATTGAAACAAAAAATATGAGTTCATTAAAAACTTAGTATACAAGTTTACAAAGAAAAAAAATTTAATGCACAAAGAAGTTAACATAAACAAACCTTTGAATCGGCTTGCACAAGGTATTTTGTCCATGGAACAAAACTTTTAAATGCGTCCTCAAATGTTGTGAATTCTCCAGTTTTATGGGGTAGAAATGCATCTTTTTCTTACCAATTCACCAATGGAAAATTTATAGCAATCATATTGTAGAGGAACCCCATGAATGAATTGTCTTTCCGATGATAAGTGAATGGTACCACGAGAAAAAATGTTCCTTTTATACGGATATGATAGACTACACTTGATTGGCTACAATGATAAGTAATATTAGAATCAGAAAAAAAAAGACAGAAATGTATATTCAACATGAAAAAAAACACTGACCTGGTGAAGATGTTTATTTGGTGCAACTGTTGGTATCTCTGGATTGATAGTGGTAGTCTTAGACACAACAACCTTTTTGGTGGGTTTTTTATTTGCCTAAAATAAAGATTTAAGACATATATGTAAAATTATATTTTAATATAAAAGATAAATAGAAAATATTGAAAACTGTAAAGTTAGTATATACTAGTGTTGCAGATTTCATGGAAAGCAATTGTGTATCGGGAGTTGCAGTTAGAGATTTGGTTTGAACTGCTTTCTTTGTGGGTTATGCAATTACCTAAATAAGTTAAAGTCCCAAGTGAAAAAACAGAAATTATTACCAAAAAAAATAACAAAGATGATCTTATAAGATGATAACATACTGGTGTTACAGGTTCTGCTGGTTCCTTATTGAAACTAACAGGAGTTTCACTACTTTCAACAATCTTGTCATTTGAAATACCTTAGCAAATATAAAGAAACAGGTAAAATGTATATAACAAATGCAATTTACAAGTAACATTGACATTAGATGCTGTTAATAAGATGACTTACAATTGTATGAGACAAATTTGGAAATTCAGCTCCATTTGCATTAAGATGAGCCAAATCTAGCTTTAGTGTTTGATCTTGTTCATCAACCTTTGTAGACAAAGCCTTGAGTTCAACATCTTTTGTCTCAAGCTCACTTTTTCCATTCTTCAGTGCAATTTTAAGATCTTTAATTTCCTCCTTAGATGATTCTTTGCTGCAATGAACATTGAAATGTCTGTTGTAAGTGACTCCCGTGCCGACACCCTTTAAAAATCTGCCCATTTCCTTGCCAAAAACTAAGGTCATGGCATCTGTGCCTACTTCAACATTTACTCGTCCTTCTTTAATCTGCTTTTCATGTTCCATCTAGCATACAAAATAACTACCAAACCAATGGTTTTCTTACTATTCAAACTGTTTAGAAAACTCGTTATCAAACTGTCTTATCAGACAAAATACTTTCAAATCGTTTTATAAACTGGCATCAAGTTATCGTTTCTTAGTATTTAACTTTCAAAGGTTTTACAAAACTTCTTTTATGCTATTACATTATGTATACATATATATACATGAAAGTCCTCCAGTCAGTTTAGTACCTTTGAGTAGCAAAGGCATACTTTCACTTATACATGTACACCATTAGTAACTATTATAGGTATAGTTAGGAGATACTACTTACCATTCCAAGTACAAGGAATCACACAAGGGTCAGTTCATTCATGAGTCTTTACATGGATACACTTACATGAGTACGTTTACATGGATACTGTTACATAGATATTATTGTTGGATAAGGTGTTTAAGTCCATAACTATTTCTGGTAAATACTTGACCCGACCCAGCATGGTCCATTTGGGTTGCGTGGCACCATGCAATTGGATAAACTAAATGAGAGAAATAACACATATGGTTTATTAATATATTATAAGTTCCAATATATTAATAATATTATTTAATTAGTTTTGATCAAGAGTTAATTTAGATTTAATTAAGTGATCAAAAGAATAACTAATTAAATATATGGGTAGATTATGTAAATCTTCCATATCTTATATACTGGGCTAAAAGGCTCCATGGATTATCAAGTTGGGTTCCACCCATAGGATGCTCCATGGAGTTAACCCATGGATTGAGAAATGAAGAGTCATGTTACATTAGGGTTTTACCTAATGCAACACACTATATAAGGACCATGCCTCACCCCAAAATCGGCTACACTAGTGATACACAAGTGAAACAAGAGGGCTTGGCCCATTTTGAGTGTGTTAGAGTATTCTCTCAAGTTTGTACTTTGCATTTGGTGTTGTGTGAAGCATTTGAGGCATCACACTTGAGGTGCTAGGCTCACAAGGTTTCAAGGAACACTATCTTCAACAAGGTATGTAGTTCTATCTTTTATACAAAGAAAAATTGTTCCCCATGTATGCTAAATAGGTTCATAACCTTGGAAATCAACTTTACATGATAATTAGAAAAACATAGATCCAAGGTTATTAGGGTTGCATGTACACTTAGGAAGTGTTAGAATGCTCAAAACCCATCAATTATATGACGAGTTACTATTACATATTATATGTGTAGATACTATTATATAATTCTCCTTCTTATCTTTATTTTGTGATACAATCACATAATCGACGAGATAGATTGGACTTTATATCCTTGTTCTAAAGGATACTTTGTGGGATTAACCATTCCTAGAACCTCTGTTAGCTACAGAGGTAAATGCACGTCTAGGGATGTCTTTGATTGATACCATTATAGGTATACTTTAAGGGACTAACTATTCCTACACCCAGCTGTTAGCTAAAGAGGTAAATGTACATCTACGAATGTCTTAAGTTAACACTGTTAGTTATCCTAATACAAAAGGATAGTACTTAACTTATTTATATTATTACCTTTATCTTGTGAATCATTCACATAACCGATGAGGTGAATTATATCTGTGTGTCCTAGTATCAAGGGATACAATTTCTTATAATAGTTGTACATTCGGGTCTTGGTAGAAGGCTACTTTCAAAACATTCAAGTCTTGGTAGAAGGCTACTTTCAAAACAGTTAGGTCTTGGTAGAAGGCTACTTTTAAAACAGTCGGGTCTTGGTAGAAGGCTACTTTCAAAACAGTTAAGTCTTGGTAGAAGACTACTTGTTATACTAATAGGAATCATAGGGATTTCTAGGGTTTTTCAAACGCTTGCAACTACTTACAAACATTTTCATACTTATGCGAACATTCTTTCAAAACAATTTCAAGTCTCTCATTACAAGTTTTTACAAATCAAAGACACATTAATACTCATGAATTCACCAGCTTTTGGGCTGATACTTGCTTTCAAAATAACTTGTATTCTCAGGTCACAAATAGACAGGTACGACGGCCAGTTTTTGTGAAGATGGAACAGTCAGGACTCCTCTTTTACTTTGATTATTCATGATGTTGTATTATACTATGAAAGAACACTTGTAATCAAAATTATACTATTAATGCAATGGATGATGTTGTTGCTTGTTTACTACTTTACATTGTTGTAATACATTACACGACGTCCTCCGCCCCATAACGTTTCCGCCATTCATGGTTTTGGGGTGCGACACATGTATCTTAGTAAAACATAGATCCAAGGTTTATAGAGTTGCATGTACACCTTACGAGTGTTAGAATGCTCAAAACCCTTCAAAGACTAGTTAGGGTGACATGCCTTTTATGCAGCTTGAAGTCTTGATGTATTTGGCCATAAGAGCTTAGCCCCAATAGTGTGGAAGCCTCAAATGAAGTCACAACACATCATGGACAAGGATGAAACTTGAGAGAGAATATCCATGCACCAAAAACACCTCCAAGGACTCCAAGAACTTCAAGTGGCGTTTTTAGGCAATGGACTATATATTTATATGTAGGATTTCAAGGGTCATGGCTATAACCCAAATCCATATCCATGGATTTTATGATCCATGGTTCATGTGGCCCAAATCTTTATGTATCCATACATAAACTTGGTCCAACTTAGATCATAATCCCAACACATATAAATATAACTAATTACCATAAAAAGTCCCCATAAATTTAATTAGTCTCTTTTTGATCACTAAATTAATTTCAAATTAACTCTTGATCCATACTAATTAAAACATATGATTTCATATTAAAATATTAGAACTTATAATATATTAATAAATCATATAGAACCTTCTCTTAAAAGTCCATCCTAAAAGATTGTCCCGGTGATATGCAAACCAAATGGACCATGCCACTCTCGGGTTGAGTACATACCAATAATAGTTATGGACCTAGACATCGAATCCAACAGGTACATGCATGCTCAGAGATTCAAGGAGATGTAGACCGTTAGTATATTGAGACATTGTAAGTGTTCGTTTTGCTTATGTTTTGTATCAGTTATGAGATCCCAAGTTTAAAAATATAAACAAAACACATTTCTTCTAAAATGCTTTGATAGTATAATTATCATGTTTTTGGGACGATTTCCGCATAATTAATATTTTTTAAAGAACAGTCTGATTTAATAAGCATAAACAAATCGGTCTTTTCTGACCATAAAAACGGGGATGTCACAGTTAGTATCTGAGCATTAGTTAAAGCGAACTAGGAATTTAGACGATTTTTAGACTTAAACTCAAAATGCTAAGCGATGATCGTAAGTTGAGTGTCTATTGTATTTTAATTGACACAAACATTAGTTCACTGTACGACAAGATGCCTAATTTGCTTTACGTGCTAAATGCCTTATGCATTCTATATCTATGAGATGCCCTATAATGCGTTAGGTTGCTTATCTAAATTGCTATTAGGTTTAAGGTTTGGTGCCATCCTAGAATTAGGAAATTTTATGTGTTCATGTTTCTAAACGTTTAATTACGGTATTAGAACTGGCGTATAACACTTTAGAGTGATAAGAAGGATTACGAGTCCAAGTTTTTGATATCTATATTCTCGTCATTGTACACTGAATATCTGCACTGGTGTATAGAGCGCCATGGTGAGAACACGCTTCAAATTAGGGAACGCTAATGGAAACCATCAACCTAAGCCACAAGTGATTGAACATGCACCAGAGGTAGCATCTTCACTTGAGCCAATCAAGATGGAAGGAGTACAAGCAATAATGTTGACGATGATAGACCGTGAGATGGAGTAGACAAGGTGTTTACTCTGGGAGATTGAAAGAGAACCTACCACACCTACGATGAAACATGGTTTAGAAGAAGAACAGTCGGAAGAAGGAAATTGCATCCATATTCTTAGCCAGGCTACGTCCCAAGTAATAAGAAGGATCAATCTTGATGATAGAGATGAGAGAGGGGGGATGTATGTACAAGGATTTCATGACTGCCAAACCACCAAGTATTTCAGGAAATCCAACCCCAGTGCAAGTCATGGAATGGATCTCGAAGATAGAGACGGTGTTTGACAATTATGACTACAACGGGAGGAAGACGACAATCCTTGCTGCCCCATAGCTAAAGGGTGGAGTTTTGATATGGTGGAATATGTTGGGTGATTCTATGCCCAAAGGAGAAGCAAGGAGAATGTCATGGGTAAACTTCTTGATGCATTTGAAAAGAGAATGATGATCCGAGCAAGACCTTTTGGTTATCAACAATGAGTTCCAAAATCTGAAGAAGGGCAAACTAAGCGTCAACGAGTATTCTGCAACCTTCACTGAAAAGAAGAAGTTGGTACCACATCTGATACCGATAGAACTTTCTAAGGTCGATAAGTTTGCTAACGGACTACCAACGGAATTTGGTCCAACGGTAAAGTTAGAAAAGACTTTGAAAGAGGCTATTTGGTCAGCCAAGAGTCTGGAGATTCAAATAAGGGAACATAGTATGGATAAATCCGAGGAAGGAGAGAAGAGGAAGATCAAATGCTCTTCTAAATCCAATAAAGAGAGTAGATTTTCAAAATTTAACGACAAGGAACTTGAAAGTAGCAACAAGGCACAATGGTGTGAAAAGTACAAAAAGGAAGCAGTTTAGGAGATGCACCGAAAATATGACTTGCTTCATGTATGGGAAGACTGGTCACTATGTCAATGACACTAGTATAAAAATGACTTATAGTCACACCAAAAAAGTGTGACCATATGAATATAGTGACATTTTAGTTTTTCACTAAAAGTGTGACGGAAGGTGACGCCATCTTATGGGTATTATGGCGACTTTAAAATGTAGTGTCCGTATGATATTAAAACATGTGGCCATATTATAAAAGTGTGGCAAATGTGTATGGAATTTTGTACCTTAAATAAATCATTTTATCCAATATTGTAACGTTAAACTGTCAGTAGACACATTTATTTAGTAACTGTAGTGACTATATATCACCAACTTGTGACATTCATGTTGTATTAGTGCGGTTGTTTTCTAATATATTGTCCCACAGTTTAAATTTTATTAATACTATTGTGTATCTTTTGTAAACATGTAATTATGGTGAGCATGACCATGTTCGCTAAATGGCCACATGTATTTAATTCCATAAGTGGCGATTTGCTAATAATTAGTCACAAAAAGAATCAATTATTGTGACTATTGTCTATCGTATAGAGACACACAATTAAGTGTAACACAATCATAAATAATATAAAGACACATATTTTGTTAAAATTAATGAGTATTCGATATCATATTAACACTATTAGGTGTCTTTTAGAAACATATAATTATGGTGAACATGACCATGTTCTCTAAATGGACACATTTAATTAATTTTGTAAGTGACGATTTGCTAGTATTTAGTCACAACAACAATCAATTATGGTATTTAGTTTCCACATAAATTGTTTTTCATGTTGTTATTGGTTAACTTAGTCACTAGAACTTTAGAAAAAACATCATCTTAAAACAACTGTAGACTCATAATTCTTATATATTATGGCTATTGTTAACCCTTTAGCCACACATTAAAAAATAATGTAAAGTGACCATTTTATAATTTTAGAGACATTGAAAACCTAAAAAACATGGCAAAATTTATATTAAAGCCACAATAATTCAATTTTTATTGTTACCTTTTCTACATTGTAGACACATCAAAATAATTTAAATTAAAGTAACCAAACCCAACAATATGAAACAATATCAATATTCATAATTTCATATATAGTAGAAATTGAAATCCAAATCCATACATTAAATTCCTAATTAAAATACCAAAAAAGAAAAAGAAAATTGTACTAACTGAAAGTATTTAAATTACTGTAAAAAAGATAACACATCACAAACCAAAACCTAGACCTAACTTGGCATTCATCTTATTACTATTGTTCCTTGTCTTCTTGAGAAGGGTATTAGATGATATCTAAGCTGGTTTCCTTTTCTGTGTTTTGAAGTTGATGGTCTTCATGTTTGGTACCTATACCAACAACATTGAAACAAAAAATATGAGTTCATTAAAAACTTAGTATACAAGTTTACAAAGAAAAAAAATTTAATGCACAAAGAAGTTAACATAAACAAACCTTTGAATCGGCTTGCACAAGGTATTTTGTCCATGGAACAAAACTTTTAAATGCGTCCTCAAATGTTGTGAATTCTCCAGTTTTATGGGGTAGAAATGCATCTTTTTCTTACCAATTCACCAATGGAAAATTTATAGCAATCATATTGTAGAGGAACCCCATGAATGAATTGTCTTTCCGATGATAAGTGAATGGTACCACGAGAAAAAATGTTCCTTTTATACGGATATGATAGACTACACTTGATTGGCTACAATGATAAGTAATATTAGAATCAGAAAAAAAAAGACAGAAATGTATATTCAACATGAAAAAAAACACTGACCTGGTGAAGATGTTTATTTGGTGCAACTGTTGGTATCTCTGGATTGATAGTGGTAGTCTTAGACACAACAACCTTTTTGGTGGGTTTTTTATTTGCCTAAAATAAAGATTTAAGACATATATGTAAAATTATATTTTAATATAAAAGATAAATAGAAAATATTGAAAACTGTAAAGTTAGTATATACTAGTGTTGCAGATTTCATGGAAAGCAATTGTGTATCGGGAGTTGCAGTTAGAGATTTGGTTTGAACTGCTTTCTTTGTGGGTTATGCAATTACCTAAATAAGTTAAAGTCCCAAGTGAAAAAACAGAAATTATTACCAAAAAAAATAACAAAGATGATCTTATAAGATGATAACATACTGGTGTTACAGGTTCTGCTGGTTCCTTATTGAAACTAACAGGAGTTTCACTACTTTCAACAATCTTGTCATTTGAAATACCTTAGCAAATATAAAGAAACAGGTAAAATGTATATAACAAATGCAATTTACAAGTAACATTGACATTAGATGCTGTTAATAAGATGACTTACAATTGTATGAGACAAATTTGGAAATTCAGCTCCATTTGCATTAAGATGAGCCAAATCTAGCTTTAGTGTTTGATCTTGTTCATCAACCTTTGTAGACAAAGCCTTGAGTTCAACATCTTTTGTCTCAAGCTCACTTTTTCCATTCTTCAGTGCAATTTTAAGATCTTTAATTTCCTCCTTAGATGATTCTTTGCTGCAATGAACATTGAAATGTCTGTTGTAAGTGACTCCCGTGCCGACACCCTTTAAAAATCTGCCCATTTCCTTGCCAAAAACTAAGGTCATGGCATCTGTGCCTACTTCAACATTTACTCGTCCTTCTTTAATCTGCTTTTCATGTTCCATCTAGCATACAAAATAACTACCAAACCAATGGTTTTCTTACTATTCAAACTGTTTAGAAAACTCGTTATCAAACTGTCTTATCAGACAAAATACTTTCAAATCGTTTTATAAACTGGCATCAAGTTATCGTTTCTTAGTATTTAACTTTCAAAGGTTTTACAAAACTTCTTTTATGCTATTACATTATGTATACATATATATACATGAAAGTCCTCCAGTCAGTTTAGTACCTTTGAGTAGCAAAGGCATACTTTCACTTATACATGTACACCATTAGTAACTATTATAGGTATAGTTAGGAGATACTACTTACCATTCCAAGTACAAGGAATCACACAAGGGTCAGTTCATTCATGAGTCTTTACATGGATACACTTACATGAGTACGTTTACATGGATACTGTTACATAGATATTATTGTTGGATAAGGTGTTTAAGTCCATAACTATTTCTGGTAAATACTTGACCCGACCCAGCATGGTCCATTTGGGTTGCGTGGCACCATGCAATTGGATAAACTAAATGAGAGAAATAACACATATGGTTTATTAATATATTATAAGTTCTAATATATTAATAATATTATTTAATTAGTTTTGATCAAGAGTTAATTTAGATTTAATTAAGTGATCAAAAGAATAACTAATTAAATATATGGGTAGATTATGTAAATCTTCCATATCTTATATACTGGGCTAAAAGGCTCCATGGATTATCAAGTTGGGTTCCACCCATAGGATGCTCCATGGAGTTAACCCATGGATTGAGAAATGAAGAGTCATGTTACATTAGGGTTTTACCTAATGCAACACACTATATAAGGACCATGCCTCACCCCAAAATCGGCTACACTAGTGATACACAAGTGAAACAAGAGGGCTTGGCCCATTTTGAGTGTGTTAGAGTATTCTCTCAAGTTTGTACTTTGCATTTGGTGTTGTGTGAAGCATTTGAGGCATCACACTTGAGGTGCTAGGCTCACAAGGTTTCAAGGAACACTATCTTCAACAAGGTATGTAGTTCTATCTTTTATACAAAGAAAAATTGTTCCCCATGTATGCTAAATAGGTTCATAACCTTGGAAATCAACTTTACATGATAATTAGAAAAACATAGATCCATGGTTATTAGGGTTGCATGTACACTTAGGAAGTGTTAGAATGCTCAAAACCCATCAATTATATGACGAGTTACTATTACATATTATATGTGTAGATACTATTATATAATTCTCCTTCTTATCTTTATTTTGTGATACAATCACATAATCGACGAGATAGATTGGACTTTATATCCTTGTTCTAAAGGATACTTTGTGGGATTAACCATTCCTAGAACCTCTGTTAGCTACAGAGGTAAATGCACGTCTAGGGATGTCTTTGATTGATACCATTATAGGTATACTTTAAGGGACTAACTATTCCTACACCCAGCTGTTAGCTAAAGAGGTAAATGTACATCTACGAATGTCTTAAGTTAACACTGTTAGTTATCCTAATACAAAAGGATAGTACTTAACTTATTTATATTATTACCTTTATCTTGTGAATCATTCACATAACCGATGAGGTGAATTATATCTGTGTGTCCTAGTATCAAGGGATACAATTTCTTATAATAGTTGTACATTCGGGTCTTGGTAGAAGGCTACTTTCAAAACATTCAAGTCTTGGTAGAAGGCTACTTTCAAAACAGTTAGGTCTTGGTAGAAGGCTACTTTTAAAACAGTCGGGTCTTGGTAGAAGGCTACTTTCAAAACAGTTAAGTCTTGGTAGAAGACTACTTGTTATACTAATAGGAATCATAGGGATTTCTAGGGTTTTTCAAACGCTTGCAACTACTTACAAACATTTTCATACTTATGCGAACATTCTTTCAAAACAATTTCAAGTCTCTCATTACAAGTTTTTACAAATCAAAGACACATTAATACTCATGAATTCACCAGCTTTTGGGCTGATACTTGCTTTCAAAATAACTTGTATTCTCAGGTCACAAATAGACAGGTACGACGGCCAGTTTTTGTGAAGATGGAACAGTCAGGACTCCTCTTTTACTTTGATTATTCATGATGTTGTATTATACTATGAAAGAACACTTGTAATCAAAATTATACTATTAATGCAATGGATGATGTTGTTGCTTGTTTACTACTTTACATTGTTGTAATACATTACACGACGTCCTCCGCCCCATAACGTTTCCGCCATTCATGGTTTTGGGGTGCGACACATGTATCTTAGTAAAACATAGATCCAAGGTTTATAGAGTTGCATGTACACCTTACGAGTGTTAGAATGCTCAAAACCCTTCAAAGACTAGTTAGGGTGACATGCCTTTTATGCAGCTTGAAGTCTTGATGTATTTGGCCATAAGAGCTTAGCCCCAATAGTGTGGAAGCCTCAAATGAAGTCACAACACATCATGGACAAGGATGAAACTTGAGAGAGAATATCCATGCACCAAAAACACCTCCAAGGACTCCAAGAACTTCAAGTGGCGTTTTTAGGCAATGGACTATATATTTATATGTAGGATTTCAAGGGTCATGGCTATAACCCAAATCCATATCCATGGATTTTATGATCCATGGTTCATGTGGCCCAAATCTTTATGTATCCATACATAAACTTGGTCCAACTTAGATCATAATCCCAACACATATAAATATAACTAATTACCATAAAAAGTCCCCATAAATTTAATTAGTCTCTTTTTGATCACTAAATTAATTTCAAATTAACTCTTGATCCATACTAATTAAAACATATGATTTCATATTAAAATATTAGAACTTATAATATATTAATAAATCATATAGAACCTTCTCTTAAAAGTCCATCCTAAAAGATTGTCCCGGTGATATGCAAACCAAATGGACCATGCCACTCTCGGGTTGAGTACATACCAATAATAGTTATGGACCTAGACATCGAATCCAACAGGTACATGCATGCTTAGAGATTCAAGGAGATGTAGACCGTTAGTATATTGAGACATTGTAAGTGTCCGTTTTGCTTATGTTTTGTATCAGTTATGAGATCCCAAGTTTAAAAATATAAACAAAACACATTTCTTCTAAAATGCTTTGATAGTATAATTATCATGTTTTTGGGACGATTTCCGCATAATTAATATTTTTTAAAGAACAGTCTGATTTAATAAGCATAAACAAATCGGTCTTTTCTGACCATAAAAACGGGGATGTCACAGTTAGTATCTGAGCATTAGTTAAAGCGAACTAGGAATTTAGACGATTTTTAGACTTAAACTCAAAATGCTAAGCGATGATCGTAAGTTGAGTGTCTATTGTATTTTAATTGACACAAACATTAGTTCACTGTACGACAAGATGCCTAATTTGCTTTACGTGCTAAATGCCTTATGCATTCTATATCTATGAGATGCCCTATAATGCGTTAGGTTGCTTATCTAAATTGCTATTAGGTTTAAGGTTTGGTGCCATCCTAGAATTAGGAAATTTTATGTGTTCATGTTTCTAAACGTTTAATTACGGTATTAGAACTGGCGTATAACACTTTAGAGTGATAAGAAGGATTACGAGTCCAAGTTTTTGATATCTATATTCTCGTCATTGTACACTGAATATCTGCACTGGTGTATAGAGCGCCATGGTGAGAACACGCTTCAAATTAGGGAACGCTAATGGAAACCATCAACCTAAGCCACAAGTGATTGAACATGCACCAGAGGTAGCATCTTCACTTGAGCCAATCAAGATGGAAGGAGTACAAGCAATAATGTTGACGATGATAGACCGTGAGATGGAGTAGACAAGGTGTTTACTCTGGGAGATTGAAAGAGAACCTACCACACCTACGATGAAACATGGTTTAGAAGAAGAACAGTCGGAAGAAGGAAATTGCATCCATATTCTTAGCCAGGCTACGTCCCAAGTAATAAGAAGGATCAATCTTGATGATAGAGATGAGAGAGGGGGGATGTATGTACAAGGATTTCATGACTGCCAAACCACCAAGTATTTCAGGAAATCCAACCCCAGTGCAAGTCATGGAATGGATCTCGAAGATAGAGACGGTGTTTGACAATTATGACTACAACGGGAGGAAGACGACAATCCTTGCTGCCCCATAGCTAAAGGGTGGAGTTTTGATATGGTGGAATATGTTGGGTGATTCTATGCCCAAAGGAGAAGCAAGGAGAATGTCATGGGTAAACTTCTTGATGCATTTGAAAAGAGAATGATGATCCGAGCAAGACCTTTTGGTTATCAACAATGAGTTCCAAAATCTGAAGAAGGGCAAACTAAGCGTCAACGAGTATTCTGCAACCTTCACTGAAAAGAAGAAGTTGGTACCACATCTGATACCGATAGAACTTTCTAAGGTCGATAAGTTTGCTAACGGACTACCAACGGAATTTGGTCCAACGGTAAAGTTAGAAAAGACTTTGAAAGAGGCTATTTGGTCAGCCAAGAGTCTGGAGATTCAAATAAGGGAACATAGTATGGATAAATCTGAGGAAGGAGAGAAGAGGAAGATCAAATGCTCTTCTAAATCCAATAAAGAGAGTAGATTTTCAAAATTTAACGACAAGGAACTTGAAAGCAGCAACAAGGCACAATGGTGTGAAAAGTACAAAAGGAAGCAGTTTGGGAGATGCACCGAAAATATGACTTGCTTCATGTATGGGAAGACTGGTCACTATGTCAATGACACTAGTATAAAAATGACTTATAGTCACACCAAAAAAGTGTGACCATATGAATATAGTGACATTTTAGTTTTTCACTAAAAGTGTAACGGAAGGTGACGCCATCTTATGGGTATTATGGCGACTTTAAAATGTAGTGTCCGTATGATATTAAAACATGTGGCCATATTATAAAAGTGTGGCAAATGTGTATGGAATTTTGTACCTTAAATAAATCATTTTATCCAATATTGTAACGTTAAACTGTCAGTAGACACATTTATTTAGTAACTGTAGTGACTATATATCACCAACTTGTGACATTCATGTTGTATTAGTGCGGTTGTTTTCTAATATATTGTCCCACAGTTTAAATTTTATTAATACTATTGTGTATCTTTTGTAAACATGTAATTATGGTGAGCATGACCATGTTCGCTAAATGGCCACATGTATTTAATTCCATAAGTGGCGATTTGCTAATAATTAGTCACAAAAAGAATCAATTATTGTGACTATTGTCTATCGTATAGAGACACACAATTAAGTGTAACACAATCATAAATAATATAAAGACACATATTTTGTTAAAATTAATGAGTATTCGATATCATATTAACACTATTAGGTGTCTTTTAGAAACATATAATTATGGTGAACATGACCATGTTCTCTAAATGGACACATTTAATTAATTTTGTAAGTGACGATTTGCTAGTATTTAGTCACAACAACAATCAATTATGGTATTTAGTTTCCACATAAATTGTTTTTCATGTTGTTATTGGTTAACTTAGTCACTAGAACTTTAGAAAAAACATCATCTTAAAACAACTGTAGACTCATAATTCTTATATATTATGGCTATTGTTAACCCTTTAGCCACACATTAAAAAATAATGTAAAGTGACCATTTTATAATTTTAGAGACATTGAAAACCTATAAAACATGGCAAAATTTATATTAAAGCCACAATAATTCAATTTTTATTGTTACCTTTTCTACATTGTAGACACATCAAAATAATTTAAATTAAAGTAACCAAACCCAACAATATGAAACAATATCAATATTCATAATTTCATATATAGTAGAAATTGAAATCCAAATCCATACATTAAATTCCTAATTAAAATACCAAAAAAAAGAAAAGAAAATTGTACTAACTGAAAGTATTTAAATTACTGCAAAAAAGATAACACATCACAAACCAAAACCTAGACCTAACTTGGCATTCATCTTATTAGTATTGTTCCTTGTCTTCTTGAGAAGGGTATTAGATGATATCTAAGCTGGTTTCCTTTTCTGTGTTTTGAAGTTGATGGTCTTCATGTTTGGTACCTATACCAACAACATTGAAACAAAAATTATGAGTTCATTAAAAACTTAGTATACAAGTTTACAAAGAAAAAAAATTTAATGCACAAAGAAGTTAACATAAACAAACCTTTGAATCGGCTTGCACAAGGTATTTTGTCCATGGAACAAAACTTTTAAATGCGTCCTCAAATGTTGTGAATTCGCCAGTTTTATGGGGTAGAAATGCATCTTTTTCTTACCAATTCACCAATGGAAAATTTATAGCAATCATATTGTAGAGGAACCCCATGAATGAATTGTCTTTTCGATGATAAGTGAATGGTACCACGAGAAAAAATGTTCCTTTTATACGGATATGATAGACTACACTTGATTGGCTACAATGATAAGTAATATTAGAATCAGAAAAAAAAGACAGAAATGTATATTCAACATGAAAAAAAACACTGACCTGGTGAAGATGTTTATTTGGTGCAACTGTTGGTATCTCTGGATTGATAGTGGTAGTCTTAGACACAACAACTTTTCTGGTGGGTTTTTTATTTGCCTAAAATAAAGATTTAAGACATATATGTAAAATTATATTTTAATATAAAAGATAAATAGAAAATATTGAAAACTGTAAAGTTAGAATATACTAGTGTTGCAGATTTCATGGAAAGCAATTATGTATCGGGAGTTGCAGTTGTAGATTTGGTTTGAACTGCTTTCTTTGTGGGTTTTGCAATTACCTAAATAAGTTAAAGTCCCAAGTGAAAAAACAGAAATTATTACCAAAAAAAAATAACAAAGATGATCTTATATGATGATAACATACTGGTGTTACAGGTTCTGATGGTTCCTTATTGAAACTAACAGGAGTTTCACTACTTTCAACAATCTTGTCATTTGAAATACCTTAGCAAATATAAAGAAACAGGTAAAATGTATATAACAAATGCAATTTACAAGTAACATTGACATTAGATGCTGTTAATAAGATGACTTACAATTGTATGAGACAAATTTGGAAATTCAGCTCCATTTGAATTAAGATGAGCCAAATCTAGCTTTAGTGTTTGATCTTGTTCATTAACCTTTGTAGACAAAGCCTTGAGTTCAACATCTTTTGTCTCAAGCTCACTTTTTCCATTCTGCAGTGCAATTTTAAGATCTTTAATTTCCTCCTTAGATGATCCTTTGCTGCAATGAACATTGAAATGTCTGTTGTAAGTGACTCCCGTGCCGACACCCTTTAAAAATCTGCCCTTTTCCTTGCCAAAAACTAAGGTCATGGCATCTGTGCCTACTTCAACATTTACTCGTCCTTCTTTAATCTGCTTTTCATGTTCCATCTAGCACACAAAATAACTACCAAACCAATGGTTTTCTTACTATTCAAACTGTTTAGAAAACTCGTTATCAAACTGTCTTATCAGACAAAATACTTTCAAATCGTTTTATAAACTGGCATCAAGTTATCGTTTCTTAGTATTTAACTTTCAAAGGTTTTACAAAACTTCTTTTATGCTATTACATTATGTATACATATATATACATGAAAGTCCTCCAGTCAGTTTAGTACCTTTGAGTAGCAAAGGCATACTTTCACTTATACATGTACACCATTAGTAACTATTATCGGTATAGTTAGGAGATACTACTTACCATTCCAAGTACAAGGAATCACACAAGGGTCAGTTCATTCATGAGTCTTTACATGGATACACTTACATGAGTACATTTACATGAATACTTTTACATGGATACTGTTACATAGATATTATTGTTGGATAAGGTGTTTAAGTCCATAACTATTTCTGGTAAATACTTGACCCGACCCAGCATGGTCCATTTGGGTTGCATGGCACCATGCAATTGGATAAACTAAATGAGAGAAATAACACATATGGTTTATTAATATATTATAAGTTCTAATATATTAATAATATTATTTAATTAGTTTTGATCAAGAGTTAATTTAGAATTAATTAAGTGATCAAAAGAATAACTAATTAAATATATGGGTAGATTATGTAAATCTTCCATATCTTATATACTGGGCTAAAAGGCTCAATGGATTATCAAGTTGGGTTCCACCCATAGGATGCTCCATGGATGCTCCATGGAGTTAACCCATGGATTGAGAAATGAAGAGTCATGTTACATTAGGGTTTTACCTAATGCAACACACTATATAAGGACCATGCCTCACCCCAAAATCGGCTACAATAGTGATACACAAGTGAAACAAGAGGGCTTGGCCCATTTTGAGTGTGTTAGAGTATTCTCTCAAGTTTGTACTTTGCATTTGGTGTTGTGTGAAGCATTTGAGGCATCACACTTGAGGTGCTAGGCTCACAAGGTTTCAAGGAACACTATCTTCAACAAGGTATGTAGTTCTATCTTTTATACAAAGAAAACTTGTTCCCCATGTATGCTAAATAGGTTCATAACCTTGGAAATCAACTTTACATGATAATTAGAAAAACATAGATCCAAGGTTATTAGGGTTGCATGTACACTTAGGAAGTGTTAGAATGCTCAAAACCCATCAATTATATGACGAGTTACTATTACATATTATATGTGTAGATACTATTATATAATTCTCCTTCTTATCTTTATTTTGTGATACAATCACATAATCGACGAGATAGATTGGACTTTATATCCTTGTTCTAAAGGATACTTTGTGGGATTAACCATTCCTAGAACCTCTGTTAGCTACAGAGGTAAATGCACGTCTAGGGATGTCTTTGATTGATACCATTATAGGTATACTTTAAGGGACTAACTATTCCTACACCCAGCTGTTAGCTAAAGAGGTAAATGTACATCTACGAATGTCTTAAGTTAACACTGTTAGTTATCCTAATACAAAAGGATAGTACTTAACTTATTTATATTATTACCTTTATCTTGTGAATCATTCACATCACCGATGAGGTGAATTATATCTGTGTGTCCTAGTATCAAGGGATACAATTTCTTATAATAGTTGTACATTCGGGTCTTGGTAGAAGGCTACTTTCAAAACATTCAGGTCTTGGTAGAAGGCTACTTTCAAAACAGTTAGGTCTTGGTAGAAGGCTACTTTTAAAACAGTCGGGTCTTGGTAGAAGGCTACTTTCAAAACAGTTAAGTCTTGGTAGAAGACTACTTGTTATACTAATAGGAATCATAGGGATTTCTAGGGTTTTTCAAACGCTTGCAACTACTTACAAACATTTTCATACTTATGCGAACATTCTTTCAAAACAATTTCAAGTCTCTCATTACAAGTTTTTACAAATCAAAGACACATTAATACTCATGAATTCACCAGCTTTTTGGCTGATACTCGCTTTCAAAATAACTTGTATTCTCAGGTCACAAATAGACAGGTACGACGGCCAGTTTTTGTGAAGATGGAACAGTCAGGACTCCTCTTTTACCTTAATTATTCATGATGTTGTATTATACTATGAAAGAACACTTGTAATCAAAATTATACTATTAATGCAATGGATGATGTTGTTGCTTGTTTACTACTTTACATTGTTGTGATACATTACACGACGTCCTCCGCCCCATAACGTTTCCGCCATTCATGGTTTTGGGGTGCGACACATGTATCTTAGTAAAACATAGATCCAAGGTTTATAGAGTTGCATGTACACCTTACGAGTGTTAGAATGCTCAAAACCCTTCAAAGACTAGTTAGGGTGACATGCCTTTTATGCAGCTTGAAGTCTTGATGTATTTGGCCATAAGAGCTTAGCCCCAATAGTGTGGAAGCCTCAAATGAAGTCACAACACATCATGGACAAGGATGAAACTTGAGAGAGAATATCCATGCACCAAAAACACCTCCAAGGACTCCAAGAACTTCAAGTGGCGTTTTTAGGCAATGGACTATATATTTATATGTAGGATTTCAAGGGTCATGGCTATAACCCAAATCCATATCCATGGATTTTATGATCCATGGTTCATGTGGCCCAAATCTTTATGTATCCATACATAAACTTGGTCCAACTTAGATCATAATCCCAACACATATAAATATAACTAATTACCATAAAAAGTCCCCATAAATTTAATTAGTCTCTTTTTGATCACTAAATTAATTTCAAATTAACTCTTGATCCATACTAATTAAAACATATGATTTCATATTAAAATATTAGAACTTATAATATATTAATAAATCATATAGAACCTTCTCTTAAAAGTCCATCCTAAAAGATTGTCCCGGTGATATGCAAACCAAATGGACCATGCCACTCTCGGGTTGAGTACATACCAATAATAGTTATGGACCTAGACATCGAATCCAACAGGTACATGCATGCTTAGAGATTCAAGGAGATGTAGACCGTTAGTATATTGAGACATTGTAAGTGTCTGTTTTGCTTATGTTTTGTATCAGTTATGAGATCCCAAGTTTAAAAATATAAACAAAACACATTTCTTCTAAAATGCTTTGATAGTATAATTATCATGTTTTTGGGACGATTTCCGCATAATTAATATTTTTTAAAGAACAGTCTGATTTAATAAGCATAAACAAATCGGTCTTTTCTGACCATAAAAACGGGGATGTCACAGTTAGTATCTGAGCATTAGTTAAAGCGAACTAGGAATTTAGACGATTTTTAGACTTAAACTCAAAATGCTAAGCGATGATCGTAAGTTGAGTGTCTATTGTATTTTAATTGACACAAACATTAGTTCACTGTACGACAAGATGCCTAATTTGCTTTACGTGCTAAATGCCTTATGCATTCTATATCTATGAGATGCCCTATAATGCGTTAGGTTGCTTATCTAAATTGCTATTAGGTTTAAGGTTTGGTGCCATCCTAGAATTAGGAAATTTTATGTGTTCATGTTTCTAAACGTTTAATTACGGTATTAGAACTGGCGTATAACACTTTAGAGTGATAAGAAGGATTACGAGTCCAAGTTTTTGATATCTATATTCTCGTCATTGTACACTGAATATCTGCACTGGTGTATAGAGCGCCATGGTGAGAACACGCTTCAAATTAGGGAACGCTAATGGAAACCATCAACCTAAGCCACAAGTGATTGAACATGCACCAGAGGTAGCATCTTCACTTGAGCCAATCAAGATGGAAGGAGTACAAGCAATAATGTTGACGATGATAGACCGTGAGATGGAGTAGACAAGGTGTTTACTCTGGGAGATTGAAAGAGAACCTACCACACCTACGATGAAACATGGTTTAGAAGAAGAACAGTCGGAAGAAGGAAATTGCATCCATATTCTTAGCAAGGCTACGTCCCAAGTAATAAGGAGGATCAATCTTGATGATAGGGTTGAGAGAGGGGGGATGTATGTACAAGGATTTCATGACTGCCAAACCACCAAGTATTTCAGGAAATCCAACCCCAGTGCAAGTCATGGAATGGATCTCGAAGATAGAGACGGTGTTTGACAATTATGACTACAACGGGAGGAAGACGACAATCCTTGCTGCCCCATAGCTAAAGGGTGGAGTTTTGATATGGTGGAATATGTTGGGTGATTCTATGCCCAAAGGAGAAGCAAGGAGAATGTCATGGGTAAACTTCTTGATGCATTTGAAAAGAGAATGATGATCCGAGCAAGACCTTTTGGTTATCAACAATGAGTTCCAAAATCTGAAGAAGGGCAAACTAAGCGTCAACGAGTATTCTGCAACCTTCACTGAAAAGAAGAAGTTGGTACCACATCTGATACCGATAGAACTTTCTAAGGTCGATAAGTTTGCTAACGGACTACCAACGGAATTTGGTCCAACGGTAAAGTTAGAAAAGACTTTGAAAGAGGCTATTTGGTCAGCCAAGAGTCTGGAGATTCAAATAAGGGAACATAGTATGGATAAATCCGAGGAAGGAGAGAAGAGGAAGATCAAATGTTCTTCTAAATCCAATAAAGAGAGTAGATTTTCAAAATTTAACGACAAGGAACTTGAAAGTAGCAACAAGGCACAATGGTGTGAAAAGTACAAAAGAAAGCAGTTTGGGAGATGCACCGAAAATATGACTTGCTTCATGTATGGGAAGACTGGTCACTATGTTAATGACACTAGTACAAAAATGACTTATAGTCACACCAAAAAAGTGTGACCATATGCATATAGTGACATTTTAGTTTTTCACTAAAAGTGTGACGGAAGGTGACGCCATCGTATGGGTATTATGGCGACTTTAAAATGTAGTGTCCGTATGATATTAAAACATGTGGCCATATTATAAAAGTGTGGCAAATGTGTATGGAATTTTGTACCTTAAATAAATCATTTTATCCAATATTGTAACGTTAAACTGTCAGTAGACACATTTATTTAGTAACTGTAGTGACTATATATCACCAACTTGTGACATTCATGTTGTATTAGTGCGGTTGTTTTCTAATATATTGTCCCACAGTTTAAATTTTATTAATACTATTGTGTATCTTTTGTAAACATGTAATTATGGTGAGCATGACCATGTTCGCTAAATGGCCACATGTATTTAATTTCATAAGTGGCGATTTGCTAATAATTAGTCAAAAAAAGAATCAATTATTGTGACTATTGTCTATCGTATAGAGACACACAATTAAGTGTAACACAATCATAAATAATATAAAGACACATATTTTGTTAAAATTAATGAGTATTCGATATCATATTAACACTATTAGGTGTCTTTTAGAAACATATAATTATGGTGAACATGACCATGTTCTCTAAATGGACACATTTAATTAATTTTGTAAGTGACGATTTGCTAGTATTTAGTCACAACAACAATCAATTATGGTATTTAGTTTCCACATAAATTGTTTTTCATGTTGTTATTGTTTAACTTAGTCACAAGAACTTTAGAAAAAACATCATCTTAAAACAACTGTAGACTCATAATTCTTATATATTATGGCTATTGTTAACCCTTTAGCCACACATTAAAAAATAATGTAAAGTGACCATTTTATAATTTTAGAGACATTGAAAACCTATAAAACATGGCAAAATTTATATTAAAGCCACAATAATTCAATTTTTATTGTTACCTTTTCTACATTGTAGACACATCAAAATAATTTAAATTAAAGTAACCAAACCCAACAATATGAAAAAATATCAATATTCATAATTTCATATATAGTAGAAATTGAAATCCAAATCCAAATCCATACATTAAATTCCTAATTAAAATACCAAAAAAAAAAAAAGAAAATTGTACTAACTGAAAGTATTTAAATTACTGTAAAAAAGATAACACATCACAAACCAAAACCTAGACCTAACTTGGCATTCATCTTATTAGTATTGTTCCTTGTCTTCTTGAGAAGGGTATCAGATGATATCTAAGCTGGTTTCCTTTTCTGTGTTTTGAAGTTGATGGTCTTCATGTTTGGTACCTATACCAACAACATTGAAACAAAAAATATGAGTTCATTAAAAACTTAGTATACAAGTTTACAAAGAAAAAAAATTTAATGCACAAAGAAGTTAACATAAATAAACCTTTGAATCGGCTTGCACAAGGTATTTTGTCCATGGAACAAAACTTTTAAATGCGTCCTCAAATGTTGTGAATTCTCCAATTTTATGGGGTAGAAATGCATCTTTTTCTTACCAATTCACCAATGGAAAATTTATAGCAATCATATTGTAGAGGAACCCCATGAATGAATTGTCTTTCCGATGATAAGTGAATGGTACCACGAGAAAAAATGTTCCTTTTATACGGATATGATAGACTACACTTGATTGGCTACAATGATAAGTAATATTAGAATCAGAAAAAAAAAGACAGAAATGTATATTCAACATGAAAAAAAACACTGACCTGGTGAAGATGTTTATTTGGTGCAATTGTTGGTATCTCTGGATTGATGGTGGTAGTCTTACACACAACAACTTTTCTGGTGGGTTTTTTATTTGCCTAAAATAAAGATTTAAGACATATATGTAAAATTATATTTTAATATAAAAGATAAATAGAAAATATTGAAAATTGTAAAGTTAGTATATACTAGTGTTGCAGATTTCATGGAAAGCAATTGTGTATCGGGAGTTGCAGTTGCAGATTTGGTTTGAACTGCTTTCTTTGTGGGTTTTGCAATTACCTAAATAAGTTAAAGTCCCAAGTGAAAAAACAGAAATTATTACCAAAAAAAATAACAAAGATGATCTTATAAGATGATAACATACTGGTGTTATAGGTTCTGATGGTTCCTTATTGAAACTAACGGGAGTTTCACTACTTTCAACAATCTTGTCATTTGAAATACCTTAGCAAATATAAAGAAACATGTAAAATGTATATAACAAATGCAATTTACAAGTAACATTGACATTAGATGCTGTTAATAAGATGACTTACAATTGTATGAGACAAATTTGGAAATTCAGCTCCATTTGCATTAAGATGAGCCAAATCTAGCTTTAGTGTTTGATCTTGTTCATTAACCTTTGTAGACAAAGCCTTGAGTTCAACATCTTTTGTCTCAAGCTCACTTTTTCCATTCTGCAGTGCAATTTTAAGATCTTTAATTTCCTCCTTAGATGATCCTTTGCTGCAATGAACATTGAAATGTCTGTTGTAAGTGACTCCCGTGCCGACACCCTTTAAAAATCTGCCCTTTTCCTTGCCAAAAACTAAGGTAATGGCATCTGTTCCTACTTCAACATTTACTCGTCCTTCTTTAATCTGCTTTTCATGTTCCATCTAGCACAGAAAATATTAATAATTATTGTACTAATAAAACTGATTAAAATCTTTACATTAAAAGTAATAAAAAAGTTTAGTGAAGTTACTAGTTTATCTGCCATGAGTTTAACATCTTGATCCTTAAACTCTCATTTACTTTCAGGTCCTTTACACCACATAATTGACCTTGGGGGCATTTCTTCCTTTGAAATCACTTTGTCTTCAATCTTGATAAAAAAATAAATTGTAAACAATATTAAGCAAAATCCTGTTAACTACAATGCTATGAAGTTAATACAATAGGATCATACAGCTAAAGACCAAGTTTAACAACTTCCGCATAAGAGAAGTATACCCCTTTGTCCCATCCGATGAGCATACTTTGACATCTTTCGTGCATTGATAGTCTTTTGTGACACATTCTGTCAAAAGAAAAAAAAATTAAAGATTTGTCAAACACTTTTTGGTAAGTTTATGATAAATAAATGAAGAAGTTCTGGAAAAAAAATTGTAACGTTAAACTCTTCAGATTGCGTATATGTCACAAATTTGTTCCAATCATCTTTTTCAGTAATTAGTGTACAATAACGATCAGGGATTTTTTTTCAAGCTTTTTGGGATTGCCTAGATGTAGCTTGATGTAATCTGCATACAATTTCCTTCTGAAGTTTCGTAGAAGGATATCAAGCCTATTCATCACAAATTGTTTTCGAGTTTCATAAACTTCAAAATAGCGCTAAAATGAAACAATAATGAATATGTTAGTATTTAATACTTGATTTGTTAATACAATGTGAGATGCAGTTAAAAAAAGTGAAAAAAATATTTACTGTAATCTCTTCCCATAGTTTCTCCTTTACTTCCGGTTTTACTTTATTCCATTAAAGAGCACTTAATCCCACCTTCTCGCACACAAAGTCTCCCAAATAACTACCAAACACTTCATTATTCTTCCTTGTAAACTTACCGAATTCATCAAACTTGACACATTTTTTTCTACCACCAAAATTGACCTACTCAGTCTTCAGCTTTGGCAATTGAGTCATGCCCCTCTTCCTATTTGAACTTGTAGGAACTGTGTTTTGGATTTCTTCTTCGGAATCTGAAGGGCTATTGTAGTCAATGTCCCTATTTTCACCATCTTCTATGTCCGAATCATAAACTCAGGTTCCATCATCTTGCTCATATTTCGTATCATAGTCGGGCATATCCTTATGTTGTTCCTTGTTCACCTCCATGATTCTTCTGTTGACATGAAACATAGTAAATAAGTTTGATTATTTATATGTTTAATGAAACGGTATGAGTAACTTATATTACAGACAAATTTTCACAAACACATTTCATCGAAACTTGGTGTGCAACAAGCACAGTAATATGAAGAATCAAAATTTTGTGTTTTATGTATAATCCCCTAATCAATACAATCAATAACATTGACACCATACACAAACAATATACTTACAATAGAATGCGTGATGAATGTTGTCTATTGATGAGCTGAATTATAATCCAATTGGGATATAACCTAGCGAAAACTGATACAATGGTGGAAAAAATCAAGATCTCTTAAATATTACACTGTTAGTACGTCCTAAATTGATGGTTGTTACCAAATTAACCGGATTTTCCTTGACCCAATGGATTGATCTTCATAGTTTTGGCGGTGAGATAGTTGACGAATTCCTGCTTTGATGTGGAGCCTGAAAACAATATGAGAAAATGTTTGCCTCCCATTATTTTTGTTTAATTTCGTTTGACGAACTCAAATGTTTTCCAAATTTTGATATGATAGTAATCCCACACGATGAGAAGCAAAGATTGTGGTTTGGAAACATGTTCTGGCTTTTCAAACATTGTTACGATTTATTTGATGTTAACAGAAATATTACATATTTGGTCCTTGTAAATTAACAATTTTATGTTAGGAAACAGCTATATGACTATTGGAAATAAAAAATAGTTAACATTTAATTATATATATACAATGGGAAAATAGTAGAATAAAACGAAAATAATACTAAGGTCTCGTTAGCTTACTAATTTTTTATAATCATTTATATGCCCTAAATACATAAACCATTGATTACCTTATTGTATTACACACGTACCTTACTAACATTTATTCTTCGGTCCTAAACCCGTACCAACACCCTACATGACATAGAAATGATGAACCCGTACCACTAACCGACCACTTGCAACCAACACACCTATTATAAACCCATTTTGGTCCTAAACCCATACCAATACCCCAACATGACATAGAAATGATCAACCCATACCACCAACCGACAATCTGTAACCTGTACAACTATTATAAACCCATTTTGGTCCTAAACCCGTACCAACAGCCCATATGAAATAGTAATGACCAACCCGTACCACCAACCAACCACCTACAACCAGTACACCTATTATAAACCCATTTTGGTCCTAAACCCGTACCAACACCCTTACATGATATAGAAATGATCAACATGTACCACCAACCGACCACCTGCAACCCGTGCGCCTATTATAAACCCATTTTGGTCCTAAACCCATACCAACACCCCTATATGACATAGTAATGACCAACCCGTACCACCAACCGACCACCTGCAACCATTACACCTATTATAAACCCATTTTGGTCCTAAAACGGTACCAACACCCATACATGACATAGAAATGATCAACCAGTACCACTAACCAACCACCTATAACCCGTACACCTAGTATAAACCCATTTTGGTCCTAAAACCATACCAACACCCCTACATGACATAGAAATGACCAACCCGTACCACTAACCGACCACCTGCAACCCGTACACCTGTGAATTAAAAATTATGAATTTATGTATTTATTATTAATTTATATATTAATTTATATTTTGTATGTTAATAATAAAAATAAAGTAAGTATGGATATTGCACTTAACTAATATTATATATATTAATGTAAATATTATATTAATGTATAACACTAATATCGGTAATCATTATAACAACCATCGTTTAAATAGCACGTCCCCTATAGCCTGCTAGTAATCAAAAGTGATGGCCTGTACTGATGTCGCTTCAGCTCCGAACGATAATCCATTTAAAACCTACCTTTATATCAAAATGGTCATTCTTACATTTTCATTACCAACCTACGAGGCGTGGCAGTATAAAGGTTTTCACAACAAAAGTTAAAAAGACAACACCAACCATAGTATTAAAATGATTACAAATTTACAATGGGTTTGAACAACTTTTAGAAGAAATCACAATTAAAATTGGAATACAACACATGCGAATGCTCCTAACAGTGAAGTGTCCATAAGTGTCACTTACTCGATGATTCCTGAAAAAGCATGTAAAATGAGCGTCAACTATAAAAATAGTTGGTGAGTACTCACAAATTTAAAAATAGTATTAGTTTCATGAATTGAACTCAAAGTTCTTATAAGAGTTTCCATAAATGAAAATATATTCCAAAAATGAGTAAATAAATATGCATAAACAAAGTTTGTTGTCATCATGAAAAATGAAGTATGTTGCCCAAATGAGATGTAACGTTCATATTCTCATGGGAAATAAAGTTTCCATAAATAGAAATATATTACAAATATGAGTAAATAAGTTTGCATAAACAAAGTTTGTTGTCATCATGAGAAATGAAGTACGTTGCCCAAATGAGATGCAACGTTCATATTCTCATGGGCAATAAAGTTTCCATAAATAGAAATACATTGCAAAAACGAGTAAATAAGTTTGCATAAACAAAGTTCGTTGTCATCATGAGAGATAAAGTATGTTGCCCAAATGAGATGCAACATTCATATTCTCATGGGAAATAAAGTATGTTGCTAAAACGAGATACAAGGTTCGTATGTGCATAATGATTATACCATGAGTTCACAACCCAAGCCTAATGACCGAGGGTGCCCTCTTCTATGTCTATCGCTAACATAGGGAAATATGGTAAAATGCACTCAAGCGAGTCGTGCGAGTGAGGAGTTGTCTACCTCCTAATAGCGCTATCCATAATAACCATAGGCTCAAATGAGTTAATGAGTTGTGTGAACTGATTCCAGGGACTTAAACGCGATAAGGCCTCATGAATTAACAATAGCATACACATACATAGCAACATATAGCGACCAAGTTTGATACAAGTCAAATTAAATACAACGAACATAAATAGTTTAGGACATGCTTTTCCACCCCAAAATATAAAAACCGAAAATAGGGGGAGTCGTGAATACTCACAATATGCAAAATATAGTAATCAAGTTTATACGAGTCAATTAAATACAACGAATATAAATAGTTTAGGGCATGCTTTTCCACCCTAAAACATTTAAAAACCGAAAATAAGGGAGTGGGGAATACTCACAATATGCAAAATATAGTAATCAAGTTTATACGAGTCAATTAAATACAACGAATATAAATAGTTTAGGACATGCTTTTCTACCCCAAAACATTTAAAAACCGAAAATAGGGGAGTGGTGAATACTCACTATATGCATTGAGATGATGCAAATGGTGCCTTCAACTACGATCCACTTGTACCACTATCGATTCCTACACGATGTTACACACTAATGAGTCTCTAATAGAAAGCTAACACTAGTATATTTGCTACTATAATAGAATTATGCCAATATTGTGTCAAAATTTAATATTGATAAGTTACAAACATTTTTCTGAAATGGTGAAGCTTTATAACTCATGTGATTAAGACAATTTTGGATATTAATTTTCTAGAATTTTTATACTATCAATTGAGGGTATTTCAACTCATTTAAATGTGTTTTAAGATCTTAAAAAGCCAAAATATTATCAAGCAGTTTCCAAAAATTCTCAAACTTTGCATTTTGATTCTAAACATAGTAGAGGTCTTCCATAAACTTTCCTTTGAATTTTTGATATGATTAACTGTTTTTCCAAAATCTTAAGCCTTCATAACAATATAAATTCATGAAAAATAGAATCCAAATGATAAAAATTCCCTAACTTTTTATGATACTGCCATTAGACAAAATTAAGCTGAGAAAAATATGAAAATGGATTTCTAAACTGTTTAACCGAGTTTTATGATTTTTGTTCTTTTATTTTAATAAAAATTGAAATAAATAGAAAACTGTTTCCAAAATTTCCCAAACTTTTTTTTATCACTGTTATTATGCATTTAGAAGCTGTGAAAAATAGAAAAGATATTTTTCAATTAGTCTTTCTATTTTTATTTGTTTTATCCTCTTAAATAATCATTAATTGGAGAATAATTATTAAATAGTTAAAATAAATTAGCAAAAAAATTTTAAACTTTATCTACAGTGTAAATAATGTGGGGAAAATCCCAATAGTGATTTATATATAGTGTAAACTGATTTTGTGGATTTAAATGTATTTAATCTTAGAAAATAGGAGAAAAATAGTATACTGAATATAAAAATCATCAAAATTTTTATTTAGTGTTCTACTCTATTTTAAGGTATTCTGATAAAGTTTCATGAATTTTGAATGAGTAAAAATATTTTTCCCGTTATTAGTCCATTATAAATAAAAAAAACAAGAAAAAATAGGAATGCATTATGAAAAATTCTGAGTCTTCCACATAGGTTAGAAGCTTCGAAAATTATTATATAGACTTTTCAAATTCCTTAAAGTGGTTTTATGATTTATTTGAATTAAACAAAAAAAAAATTCAAAGTCATAGCAAACAGTAATAAAAGTTGATGAAACTCACTGAGATGTCATCATTCACTTTAGGGGTCATCCAGGAATTTACCTATGATTTATAGACCTCAAAAAATATTTTATCTGAATTATGGCCCTATTTTCTTGAAATAATTATAAGGTCATCCGTTATACCCAGCACATACCACATATGTGGTGGGTGCCACATCAGCACCACATTCCCCTACCACTAATATGGGATACCTACCACTAAAACACCACTCCACATCATTATTTTTATTTTTTTTATTTCAAAAATACAATAAAATTACATTTTTTATAATTAAAAAGCATTCATTTTTGTAAACTAGTGTTTCATTAATTATAAAAATAAAATTACAACTTCAAACTACATTACTTAGTTAATTTAGAAAAAAAATTACATTAATTAAAAAAACAAAGAAACATACATATAAAAAACCTAATCGTCGTTCATGCTACGTTGGTACAAATGTTCCGCGACATCTTCTCGAAAATTGAAACATGTTTCACTGTTATGAATTTCAACAACATGCTCTAAAAACGCATTCGTTTCGGGTATGAACTCCTCAATTGGAACGACAACGTCGTTCGGATCATATGTGCAAATCGTTCGACCTTCATCTTCAATAATCATATTATGCATTATAATACATGCTAGGACCATTCGTTTAATTCTTTCGTTATCCTAGAGTCCTGTCGCATATTTCACTACATGTCATGTCTGCTTAAGGAATCTAAATGCCCTCTCGTTATCCTTTCTCGCCAATTCCTGTTTTTTTGTAAAAAGACTTTTCCTTTTCACTTCGAGGAACCGAGTATGCCTTCATAAATGTAGAATAATCCGGATATATCCCATCGCCAAGGTAGTAACCGTATTTGTACGTGTGCCCGTTCACCGTGAACGTCATATCAGGTGCTTTGCCGGTCCAAATATCGTTGAAAAGTGGAGATCGGCCAAGAACATTAAGGTCGTTGTTAGACCCCGCTACTCTAAAAAAGGCATGCCATATCCACAAATCTTGAGATGCAACAGCTTCTAGGATGATAGTTGGTTCACATATATCTCCTCGAGTGAACTGACCATGCCATGCAGTTGGACATTTTTCCCAAGCCACATGCGTTAAATCTAGACTGACAAGCATACCCGGAAATCCATGCCTCTCTTCATGAGCAAAATATAATCTCTCAATATCACGTTGAGTAGCTTTGCGCAAATATCCTTCATTAAAAACCTCATAAACACATGCAAAAAACCAATCTACACATTCAACTGTGGTCCTCTCGGATACTTTCAAGTATTCGTTAGATGCATCGAATGCTATACCGTATCCCAAATACCTAAGAACAGCCGCACATTTTTGTATACTACTAAAACCCATTCTTCCTCTAGCGTCGGGTTTTTGTTTGAAAAAATCATAACGAGATTCTAAAGCATTACTAATATGTAAAAATATAGCCTTATTCAAACGGAAACGACGTTCGAAGGAGTCGTCATTATAAAGACAATTTACAGAAAAGTAATCACGTACCAATAAGTCGTGTGCGACTTGGCGATCACGATTGATGACCACCCTTGTACGAGCTGTATTCGAACTTTGTTCGTCGTGAATGTGTTGCACAACATTGAAGAATGTGTCGACGAATTCTACGTCGTCAACCGAGTCAAAAGCTTTTAAAAATTCAATATGTTTTGTGGAATCCATGTATATGTGTTTTGTAGTTTTCGATAATGAAGATTAGAATGAGGTGTAAGTTTTGGTGAAAATAGAAGGTTTATTTATGTAGTGAATTGAGTTTGAAAAAAAAATAAACAAACGGGCAAAATAGCCATTCAACGGCCAAATAAGCCAACAACCAATCATTTTATTCGTTTGATTTCGTCGTCGGGAGCACGGATGAGCACGACCACGCCCGACCACGGAACGTCGGGGTGGTGTGCACGAGACTTTCTCGTGGCCGGCTAGACCACGATTTGCTTCGTGGTATGTATACCACAAGGTCTAATAATTTGAGAAAAATGAATTACTTTCTGAAAATTTGTAGAACATCTCATTTTGTTGGTGGAATACAGGGAAAAATCGAATTTGATCAGAAAACTTGCTTTATATATTTATTTGGGAATAAATCCTTTATAAACCCATTTGAAAGCTTTTTAACAACATACTTTTATGATCAAGCCTCTAAGCTTGAAGATCATCACATGCATGTTGGTTTTTGGGTTAAATACTACCTCTAACATCATAAAAATCATGGTTATGAACATATGATTCATAATCCACCCATAGAATGGTGTAGAAGAAGAAGAAAGTGCAAGAAAACATAAAGTTATGGAGGAAAAAGTGAAGGGAGAATGAAGATTTTGTGATTACCTCAAGAACAGCAATTGATGATGAAAGTTTTGAGTGTTATGAGGTTATATTTTCTGGAAAATTCCGTGGTTTAGAGGGTGGAGAAGGGAGAGAATGAAGTTGGTAATTGAGAGTGTGAGAGAGTGAAGTGTGAAAGAGAAGGAAGAGTGTAAGAGTTGTTTAAATGATTTCTACTTTGGAAAGAGATATAGTGGGAGTGAGAGAACAAATTTTAGGGGATGAAATAGGGTTTACCTCTCTTCCATTTTTATAAAGTTCATATATTTTATAAAATTATAAAATTTTTATAAAATATTCACCTTAACCTATATATCATTCATAAAACCTTGATTTTTTCCTTATAAATTAAGGGTGAATGTTAATGACTCAAATTTTATTTTCCTTGATTATATTTCCCTGAATTTAATTATTTTAAGACAATGCTATAAGTTTCATAACTATTTTTATAGAATTCTTGATGTTAAATTTTATAAAATTTAGGTTTTAGGGCTTTTAGGGTTTTGAGATTTAATAAATCTTTAGATATCAAAATCAATAGAATCTTTGAGACTTCAATTTATCTTATGGTATTATAACTCTTTTTGTAGTTATAAATAATGTTTGTAACTTATTTTATCGGTTTATTGGCATTATATGTTGTGATTCCAAGATTCTCGTGTATTTAATCATATGTGATTATATATGTCTAATCACATGTGATTTATCCCATATGATTAAATACACGAGAATAACAAAAAAAATGTATATTATCCACATAAATCACATGTGATTAGAAATATATAATCACATTTGATTACAAGTTTTAAATACACGAGAATCTAATCACATATGATTTATTTAGACAAAAACGAATCGTATCCGTATAAATCGTATGTATACATATAATCATATGTGGTGGTGCAAGTGGTGGTGATGGCGGTGGATGGTGGTTTTTATGGGTGACGGGTGGGTTGGTGGTGACCGGTGGTGGTGAGTAGTAGAGATGGTGGTCGGTGGTGATGGTGATAGGTGGTGGTGGTCTTAGTGGGTGGTGGGTAGGGGTGGTTGTGGCAGGTGGTGGTAAAGGGTGGTGTAGGCGGGTGGTGGGTAGTGATGGGTGATGAGTTAAGCAACTCTTTGATCGTTTAGATCTTCTAACAGGTTAATCACAAAAACGAAAAACAGCAATATAAAACACAAGAATGAATCAAAATATGTCGAATGATTCAATAGATTCAAGCCTCAACAGAGCTCGATAAAGAACTTCCGTTGTAGAGGCTGTTAGGGTTACAAAACAAATAAAAATCAAATCTTTCAGAATAATTGACTTCCAAATCCTACGTACTAAGATGCATGCAAGCACCTATAAATACAAAACCCTAGATATAACTCTCGGATGGACATGCCCAATCCGGAGATTAAATGGACCAAATAGCAAGCCCAAGACGCAACACCTTTCAGACCCTACAATCTCCCCCTTTGCGTCAATTGGAGCGAGACTATCACTTCGGCTTGCTGGGTCCAGCTGCAGGAACTTTCTTAGTGGTTTCAAACAGACGTGGGATGAGAGAAACAATGGTCTGTTTGAAGCGAATGCACCACTGAATCATGTCCTCAAAATACTTCTTGTCATCTGCTGAATTTTGCTTGCATCGATGAATGATTCCCTGAACATGTTCCAAGCATGCAGTGGTGTAAAGCTGCTTATCTGCCAAGGCGAACAGGCATTTTTGTCCTTCGTTCCTTGTAAACATGACATAATTCCGCTTTGGGTCGATTCTTCCCATATGCATCATGTTCAAATCACTAGCAGAGCCAACAGGAGAAATAGTAGGCTTTTTCTTGAATATGCTAGCAATCTCCTGATCCATCTTGCCAACCTCCATAATGTAGCATACGAGCATCCTTTTGAAGTGATCAATAATTGGACCTTACTCAGTTTCGTTGGTGAGGAGGATGTTATGCAAAATAATCCAATCATGTGGATTCAGGTTGGGAAGATCAGCAAGTGATATAGCGTGTTCGGTTTTAGAAGAACCCCTCAGCACTTTGAACCGAACGTTCGTGAAGCTTCCCTCACGAAACGGTTTGAGTACCCGAACATTGACGATCTTCTAAGCACTCCAAGTCTGATACTGTGGTTGAGCAGACTTCTGATAGAATTCGACAAATTCCCTATCAACCTTTGGATGAGGATGAGGGATATCAGCAACGTTATCAAAAGCATGGAAGATGAAGGCTTTTCGGGTCAGTTGCATATCGAACTGAGAGTCGACAGAATTGATTCGATCCAATGAAATCACTGGTTCGAGCCACAGAATGCTGGGAGTTTCAACTGCCTCTTTTAAAAGCTTCTCAAGAGTCCACGGAGGAAAAAGAGTTTTCCTACTCTCAAGAAGGTCATGAGCCTCCTTCATTTTTCTTTCGTTCGCCTCAAACTTTCTGGCAACACGAGCGCTCATGTCAGCATCTTTATCCCGACCTTGTTTCTTTATGAGATCAACAATGGTCTCTTTATCATCATCATCACTGTCTTCAGCAATCTTCTTTCCTTTGTCTTTGACCCCCGAACCTGAGGCTTGACCTGATGGAGGAGGTTCGGTTGCTTTAGTTGCTGTGGAAGTGGGAGGCGGTTGAGACACATCTTCTCCCCCTTGTTTCGGAGAGGACACGAACTCAAGGAGCCCTTCAATTTTGCTTAGTAGAGCAAGGGCAGGAGCAAGCTTCTCTACGAGAGTGTGCCTCACTGAGTAATTCAGGATCGGATCATGTGCTTCAGTGATGTTGGAAAGGGCGGCGTGGACATTCGAAACACACGAAGAAATAACCTCACGCTCAGATCGAAGAGATGCGACTTCCTTTTGAGAATGGAAAAGATGAAGACTCTTGACCTTGAGAGCAGTGGTCTTGCGAGCGAGAGCATCCATCACTGAGTTCTCTGAAGCGAGGTCTTCATGCAGCTTAGTCAGGCGCTCCTCAACAGTCGCCTGAAACAATTTGTTGTCAACGCTGAGAGATTGACGAAGACCGGCAAATGACTGCAGTTCGGAGGCAACTGAGGTGGCCAGCGTGTTGACAAGAGAGTCAAGCTTCTCTGCATTGGAATCAGCGGTTCCCTGTAAAGTCCGCAAAAGAGAAGTAGCGTCAACAAATAGTTTTTCGACTTTTTCGGTCGCTGCAGCACACGCCTTGGTAGAGGCATCGATAGCGGCAGTGGCAGAGTTGATAGAGGCTTCATGAGCCTTAGTAAACGTATCAACGAGCCCCTGAATAGCAGCCTGTGAGATAGTAGATCGTGAGGAAGAAGAGGAGGAAGCAATGAGAGAATTGATTTTCTCATGAAGCTCCTTGAGATGCTTCTTGGTGACTGGAGCATCATCATCATCATCATCACTTTGCATTTGATACGGACTGTAATAGACCGAGTCAAACGTCATGTCCTCTCCTCCAAGAAAAGGTTCTTCATTATCTGCTGAGTGAGCAGGAGATGAGGGTGAGGGTGGAGGCTCGGTTGTGGAAGTAGGTTCGGGTACGGATGTATGTTCGGTAGCGGGAGTGGTTTCAGGTGCTGTAGTAGGAGCCCCCGTATCAGATACGTTGGTTCTAACGCCAGCGGTGGTGGTGGTGGTAGCTTCAGTGAGAATAAGAGGTGGTACAGGGATAGAGGTGGGTGGTATTTGAGTAGTGGAGGTTATGGGGGGAATGAAAATAGAGATGGAGATTGGGGGAGGAGAGATAGGTCTAGTGGAAACAGGTACCTCAGGGGTAGGCGAACGTGGAGGAGTATTACCTCGAAGGGACTCTTCGAAGTCTGAACTCTCTTCCTCAGATTCGCTGGGGGAGGAGGCAAGAATAAGCTTGCGCCTAGGTTGAGCCTTCCTCTTCTTTGGTGGAGGGGATTGAGCTGCCTTGGAAGGTTTGCATTTCTTCGGAGAAGGACCTTTCGCTCCTTTGACAACCTTCTTGTCTTTTCCCTTGTCATGTTTCTTTCCCCTGGGAGCAGGCCTATCAGCATCATGGATTGATTGAATCATTTCAGGAGTGAGCTCACTGGGACCTGAGCAACGAAACTCCTTGTAAGTTCTGATAATGCGGCTGTCGCTTGGAACACATCCATACATTGACTTAGGGATATAGCCAACGAAGGAAAATTTAGAGGAATCAGAGACGATTATCTTTGTAGTGTGGAAAGATCCTATCGAGGAGAGTGGAGAATCAGCAACAATAGGAACGTGATACTTGTCCATCACCCACTTTGTGACCAGCGTCCAGAATTTGGCATAGGAGATCTCTGAATGGCGAGAAGTAGACGCTAGACTCTGAATCAGCTGCTGCCATAAAACCGATCCAAAATCGAGATTGATGCCGTGGTACAACCCATAGAGAATGGTCATAAACAGACGACTCTCCCCGTCTGAACCTGCACTTCGTTTCGATAGCCCCTTGAACAAAACTGTGAAGAAGCCGTTCCACTGAGGAGGTAAGCAAGATTTCTTGAACTTTGTGACGGTCGTCAGAATTTCAGAATAACCCATGTTATACAACATGGAGAACAACTGTCCCACTGGAATGGATTCAGGGTTAACCCTAGACTCATCAGGTTCAAACCCTAAAAGTGAACATAATCGCTGTATGGAGATGGAGGCCTTGTTATCAAGAATGTCGAAGACGATTCGATCGACAAACTCTTCATAGTGGGTTGTAGAGAAGATTTGCGACAGATACTCCATTGGATCAGGTTCGACTTTGGTGAGAGCTGGAACCAATGGCAAATGCTTGAGACATTCCACGATTGGAAACATGAAAGCATTGTAAACTTGTGGAGTGAGATCGATGATCAGGCTTTGTTGAGGACGGATTGGCAGAATGTGAGAAGTAGCATGAAGTTTTATACCGTGGTGAGAAGAGAGAAAAAAATATGTTCCCAAATCTTCAAGGAAAATGCGAAGCGTTTCCTTAGGCGATTGACGCGTGACAGTTTAGAGCCCCAATGATTACGCAGGTGAGAGAAAGACTGTCTCGTTTCACACGCCTTCCCATCAGGCGTCGTTTGAAATGTCAAATACGGTTCCGCTTCACACGCCTTCCCATCAAGCGCCGTTTGAAATATCAAAGTGATTAGACTTTCGACTAAGGCAACAACTTATCCCTTTAGAGTGAGCTGTCGTCATAGAGCAAAATGACCACGTGTAACATTGTGAGCCACATCTCTTTTATAACCTTAAATCCCATAGCCAAAAATAGCTTGTAATTAACGAAACCAAATTTATGGAAAATGAAAAAGATTTTCGTGCATAGAGTTTAAAAGAAAAAGAAATAAAGCGACTCATATGTGGGAAATTATGATGTTAATAAAGACACGAAACAATGGATCCCGGACACAAATCTCTTCCTTCAAAGTCAAGAGAGACCTTAAAGTGTTTGTGTGGTTTCCCATTGAATTACGACCAGACACTTATTAAGAAGTGTTGAAAGGCATCTTTTAATAAGGCTAATTTGGTAGGCTTTCGCTTCAGTTCAGAATTCCTGATCTTGACATAAGACAGAAATCGACTGAAGTACTTGTGAGACCAATGTGGTCTGTTGAACAAGTAGGTGTGAAGAGAATTTAAGTGGCATGTTGAAAATACTTTTAGGTGAAATCTCAGAGAAAAAAATTGAAACTGGATTCTATGGGAAGAAATGTTATGGGATTTAACAATTTCATAAGAATCACACAAAAAGAAAATTCAGAGATTTCAAGGTACAGCCCCATGGGTGAATTCGTTAATTCATTAGTGAAAACTAGAGCAAATTTAATTGTTCACCGTGAATGCATAGTAGGTATTGAATTGTGGGTGTCACTTAGCATGTAGTGGCACGAAGCTAAGATCATAAACATAGAAATTGTGTAACCATAAACCTCAGTGGTAATTTCTGAAAGTCTCAAGGGTTATGTGTATGAAGCGAATAGGATGGAGAAAAATATTGGAGATGGTGTAAAGAAACCAAAGTACCTCTGCTGTTAAAATAAGGACCAAGCAGATAACTCTTATCTCATGTGAGAAGAGAGTAAGGTAGCTCATGATTAGAATAAATATAATAGCCTAATTGGGAAGACAAGGTTTGTATATACCAAGTCAGTAAGGCTATTATTCAGAATCAGGTGAGGCTTTAGACAACATACAGCAGCATGCTTCTAGGGACACTTAACTATTAAAAGATGTGAGAACAATACCTGCCCCATTGATTATCCACAAATGATAAAAAATAATTAAAAAAAATTAACGAACAAAAAAAAATATTTTTGGAGTTTTTGATTCAAAGAGAAAAACAAAAATAAAACAAACAACAAAAAAATGGGAACCGAACCCGAAATAAACTGAACGCTCGGTTCATTTCGGTTTTAAAAAAAACATTTGAAAAAGAAAAAAAATTCAAAAATAAGAGAGAAATAATTGAGAAATAAGCGTACAAAAAGTTTACAACCAAAGAAACTACCTTTAAGTGAAAAGCATAGACAAGTTAATAGTACCAAACCCGAGCGCTCGGTTCATTTCGGCACTCACGTAAACCGAACCCGAACGTTCGGTTCATTTCACTTCCAACTTTTAGTTTTGAGAAGTGGTTTTTGGTATTGACTCCGATTCCATCATACGTAGCCCTTGTAGAATTTTATTAAAAGTTGCTTCAGGAAGAGCTTTGGTGAAGATGTCAGCCAGTTGATCAGTAGTTCGAACAAAATGAATCTCTACGTTTGTGTCTTCTACATGATCTTTAATGAAGTGATATCTTAGTGCAATGTGTATGGTTTTGGAATGTTGCACTGGATTATGACAGATCCTAATTGCACTTTCTCAGTCACATTATAGTGGGATCTTTTTCATATTGAGTCCATAATCCCGGAGTTGGCTTTGGATCCAAATCACTTGAGATGTGCAAGAAGCGGCTGCAATATATTCTGCTTCGGCTGTAGACAGTGAAACACATGTTTGTTTCTTAGATTGCCAGCTCACCAACTTCCCGTCGAGGAATTGACAGCCTCCTGTGGTGCTTTTCCTGTCTAAATCACATCCTCCAAGGTCTGCATCTGAGTAGGCTTGAACAAAGAAAGCTGAGTTTGAGGGATACCAGAGACCGAGAGAGGTGGTTCGCTTCAGATATCGGAGAATGTTTTTCACTGCTAGCATGTATGGTTCACGAGGATTCGCCTGAAACCTAGCACAATAACACACATAAAACATTATATCAGGCCTACTAGCTGTAAGGTACATCAGGGAACCAATCATTTGGCGGTATAGCGTTATATCGACTGTCGGTTTTTCCAAAGATGGTGTAAGCTTGGTGCCGAACGCCATTGGAACTTTGACCTTTGAATCTCCCATCATGCCGAATTTAGCAAGAAGAGTCTTGGTATATGCTTCCTGGTTGATAAAGATGCCTTCGGGTCCCTGTCTAATGTTTAATCCAAGGAAAAAGTTAATCGGACCCATTGAGCTCATTTCAAATTTAGTCTCCATCAGCTTTCTGAATTCAGCTGTTAAGCTAGGATTCGTTGAGCCAAAGATGATATCATCGACATAGATTTGAACTATCATAAGGTGGTTACCTTCCTTTTTACGAAAGAAGGTTGGGTCAACCGAACCTTGTTTGAATTTAGACATCTTTAAGAACTTAGTTAGTGTTTCATACCATGCCCTAGGCGCTTGTTTCAGACCATAAACTGGCTTGTCTAGAATGTAGCAGTGATTTGGATGCTTTTCATTCACAAAACCAGGAGGTTGCTCCACGTAAACCGTTTCTTCAAGTTCTCCATTCAGAAAGGCGCATTTCACATCCATTTGGTAGACCTCAAAGTTCTTGTGTGCAGCATAGGCAAGAAATATTCGAACAGATTCCAGCCTTGCTACCGGAGCAAATGTTTCTTCCTAATCAATTCCTTCTTCCTGGCAGTATCCTTTCACCACAAGATGAGCTTTATTACGAATCACATTTCCCACCTGCTCCATTTTATTTCTGAATACCCATTTGAGACCAACGACTGAGGCATCTTTTGGTGTTGGAATGAGACGCCAGACCTTATTTCTTTCAAACTCATTGATTTCATCTTGCATTTCTTGGACCCAATCAGAATGATCAAGAGCAATATTGACGGTCTTTGGCTCAACTTTGGATACGAAGGAATTATACATGCATAACTTTACTTTGGAGAATAGGGAGGTTTGCTTTGCCTTCACTTGAGATCGGGTTAGGACCTTTTCAGATACATTACCCACTATCTGAGATACAGGATGATCTCTGGTCCATTTAGTGAGCGGAGGAAAGTTTGGATCATAGGATGGATCCAATTCAGCGTTGACCATTTCTTCCAACTTGGATTGAATATCATCATCATAGAACATGTCGGAATTCTCCCCATCGACAGATGATGAATCATTTGGATCTTCAGGTTGATTTGGACCTTCGGGTGCTACAGAACTCTCAGGTGTAGCCAGGATTTCGGGTGTTATAGGACTTTCGGGTGTAGCCGGGCTTTCGGGTGTTACAGGGATTGAATTCTCCCCCTGAAACTGTGAGTCCGATTGATTTGAAGAGAATTGATTCTCCCCCTCAACTGAAGTGTCGTGTCGAGGAGGTTCATTTCGAACTGGTTCTCCTTCTCCCATTTGTTTGGCTGCATCTTTGACAATCTGCTTCAGATGATCGATTTTGTTGTCTGCCACCTTGGCTTTCGAGAGAGCGACTTTCTCAGGTTCATCAAATAAGTCTATGAATTGATCAAATAAATTAGCAATTGTGGGTGTGACTTGACCTGTTTGAGAGAAAATCTCTCCAACTGCTTCTTCAGTAGTCTTTAGTTTCTTGACGTAACTGTCATCAAAATTCACATAATAGGTTTTTTCAATCTTTCTAGAACGTTTATTTAAAACCCTGTATGCCTTAGAAGTAAGAGAATATCCCAGAAAAATTCCTTCGTCAGCTTTAACATCAAACTTGTTACGATGTTCTTTGGAGTTGAAGATGAAGCACCTTGAACCGAATACATGGAAGAATTATACATTCGGCTTCCTATTATTGATGATCTCATAAGGAATGAGAGAGAAACGCTTGTTGAGATAAGACCTATTCTGCGTAAAACATGCTGCAGCAATAGCATCAGCCCAGAAATATAAGGGAAGAGAAGAAAAACTTAGCATAGTTCGGGCCGCCTCACACAAGGATCGGTTTCGCCTTTCGAAAATACCATTCTGTTGAGGCGTATAAGGGGCTGAGAAGTTATGACTGGTTCCTTTTTCTGCCAAGAAGTCTTTGAATTCTTTGTTCTTGAATTCCAGTCCATTGTCGCTCCTAATGTTTCGAACGACTTTTCTCAATTGCACTTCAACCTGCTTGATAAACATCTTTAGCTTAGGAGTGGCCTCAGATTTGTGCTTCAGAAAGAATACCCATGCAAAACGTGAGAAATCATAAACAATAACAAGAATATACTTGCTACCGCAAATGCTCTCTATTGATGATGGACCACACAAGTCGATGTGAAGCAACTTAAGTGGTTCAATAAATTTCGTGTTTATAATTGATGGGTGACTTTGAAGACTTTGTTTCCCCATTTCGCATGCAGCGCACAAGTGTTCTTGATCAAATTTGAGCAATGGAAGACCCCGAACATGACCTCCGGTGACAAGTTTGTTGATGTCTTTGAAGTTGAGATGTGAGAGCCTTCAGTGCCACAACCAAATTTCGTCTGAATGAGCTTTGGATAAAAGACATATGGCTGGATTCCCTTTGATTGGTCTGTGATTCAGAGGAAACATTTCGCCTTTTCGATCTGATTTGAGAATGACCTTGTTAGATTTCTTCTCTATAATTTCTGAGCCTTCGTCGTCGAATGAAACTTTGAGACCGGTACCTCCCTCCAGTTGAGATACACTGATGATGTTATGATGTAATCCTTCTACGTATGCCACCTTTCTTATTGTGAAGTCTCCATTGGTTATCATCCCATAACCCTTGATTGTTCCATAGGAGTTGTTACCGAACTTGACATTGCCACCATTTTGATGTGATCGAAACTCCCTTAGATCTTCCTTCCTTCCTGTCATGTGACGTGAGCAGCCACTGTCAATATACCATTCTTCGTCAAACTGCTCATCACTAAGAACCTGCAAAACTTAAGCAGATTTAGGAACTCAAACTTTCTTGGGTCCACGTGAGCCTTTCACAGGAACAGGAGTAGTAAGAGAAACATCAACAAGATATGTTCGTTTTATTAAGGTTGTTTCATCTTTTCTTTTAATGGTAAACACTTTGATTTTATTAGGATTAGTTGCATGCTTTTTGGATTCCGATTCTGGGGTATGGACTTTAGTCTGCTTTCGGTCTTCCTTGGCTGAGGAAATCTTCCTTTTTCATTTCAAGTTCGTTGATGATCTTGAATTTTGTGTAGGAACAGAATTGGGTTTAGAAGAAGATTGAGAATGAGAAGAATTAGAGGAAAAGAAATTAGAATGAGAGTCTTTCCTGACTTGGGGTTCAAAATGACCCTTTCGTTTTTGGTCATTAGAGGGACCGAACTTGGACATTCGGTAGCCGCCTGATGATGAGCCGAAGTTGGATTTTTGGGTGTTGTTGGTTGGTGGTCCGAAACTTGGTCTTTTATTATAAAATCTTGATGGACTGAAATCAGGTCTTTGCATGTTATTATTTGGCGGACCGAAACTAGCTTTTCGGTTGGTGTTGCTTTCGGGACCGAACCTATCCTTTCGGTTCTGTTCTTCGTGTGGCCCGAAAGTCTTTCTCTCTGACTTAGAATCTTTATCATGGTAAGAGTAATGAGGGTTTTGAGAGCGCCAAAACTGCTTTTGCTCTGAGAGATTTTTCTTGTATCTCAGGTTTCTCTGCTGCTTTTGATTTTTCACCTGTTTTAGTTGTCTGTGGATATTAGCTTTTTGTTTCAGCTTCTTGGCAACCGGTTCACTCTTCATAGATGAGGTTTCGCTTGTAGAGGTGACTTCTTCTTCAGGAATTTCTTTCGTGCCACTTGTACTTGGTACATCAAAGTTGGTAGGCTGATTCAGCGGTTCGGACACATATCTACCTTTGGTCTTCCAAGATGTTCGCTCCGACAGACCAACCGTTTCGTCTGCATTGTCTATAGGTGCTGACCAGAAAAACTCATCACAGCCATCTGCATTATCTTCGTTCACGAAGCCAGTGAGTTCGGCTGTTTGATGTTCGGTTACTCTTATGACCTTATCCACCTGATTGGGAGTAGTTCTAACCTTCTGAAACACAACTGCCTTTTCTTTAAAGGCTGGGGACTTAGTTTTGGACAAACGAGCGAATTCCACAGAATTTTCAGAAATCAGGTTTTTGTGGTTTTTAGGTTCGCTCTTGACAAACTCAAAACATTCAACTTCATCCTCTACAGAAATTTCACTCATATCATCGTCCTCATTAAGTTCAAATGCGTTTTCAACATCAATTTTGTTTTCTGAACTTAAATTGGTACTCAATGAGTCGAATTTTTGTATGGTTTTGGTTCTGAGTTTCAGCTTATCATTTTCATCCAAAAGATTTTTAAGCATGTCCTTATGGTCTTTGGACTTTATAAAAGATTCTATTTTGTCCAGACCATACATATAAGTAGGATTAACATCATCGGAAGATACAACACTTTCACAGTTGTATGCTTCAGCATTGATTTCATCCTCCTTAAACTCAAGGAAGGGTAGAATCATGCGATGTATCTTTTTCCTTATTTCACAATTTAGATGCAGTTGAGTAATGTTAGCATTAAGCCTTTTAGTGATCAAACAAAAAAGATTCCTTTGTTTTAACAATTTCAGATTGTCTCTTTGCAAATAAATGTTTTCATCCCTAGACTTAATTAGCTCCAACTCCTTTTGCTCAATCCACATCATTCGCTCCTCACTCTTGGATGACACCCTGCTTATTTGGTCAGTCAGATTAGAATTTGTGACCCGTGTTTGAGTTAAACAACTATCTAGATTTGAAATTCTTGAATTCAAGTTATTTAATTCCTTTTCATATGATTTTTTGTGGAATTTTAAACGAAACAAAAACAGATTGTACCTTCTTGATCAGTTCATCAAGTTCACTGATCTGCACACTGAGAGGTTTTGCTGAAAAGCATAAGTCCTCTCGCTCCTTGGCCTCTTCATTTCCACCATCAGTGTTGTATCCCCTCACCTGAGATACATCGGTCATCATCAGAAATCTTCCACCGGTTTCACCACCTTTTGCGACATAAGCCTTTCCATGAGAAGGCTTTCTCACCTCATCATCTTTTGAGTCGGTCGACCACACCTGTACGCCACCGAACTTGTCATCCTCTGCTGAACCCTGCACAATAAGAGCATTCATAGAAGAATTAGTAGCAACCTTCTTCCTTTTTATCTCTTCCAGTCTTTTCATAAGACTTGCTTCTTCATCTTTCTCTTCGTCTTTCTCTGCCATCTTCTTCAGCATGCAATCCTTTGCGTAGTGATTCTTTCCCCCACAGTAGAAGCAACAGACACCAGAGTCAGCTTCACCCTTTGCTTCCTTTTTTGACTCCTCAACCTTCGGTTCATCTTTCAATCTTTCGGAACTATAGCTTCCCTGCCAATTACGATTTTTTTTGGAAGGAAACTTTTTCTTGATAAACCTTCTAGGATTTGACACCATTAAAGCATTGTCTTCGGCTGTCAGATCGTGATCTCCCATATTAAGATCCTCTTCATCTTCTTCTACACTTTTTCTTGGGTTTTGAGCAATCTAACACTTCCTAAGTGTGCATGCAACCCTAATAAACCTTGGATCTATGTTTGTCTAATACATGCAAAATAATAATTTTTCCAAGGTTCATAACTTATCTAACATGGCATGGGGAACTTTTAAACATAAAAGAGTTAGATGAGATTACATACCTTTTGATGAGATTGACTCCTTGGAGTTTGAGGGCCAAGCACCGATAGTGTGAATGCCTCAAATGGAAATCACAAATCACCACAAACACTTGGAAACCTTTAGAGAGTGTACACACACTTGTAATTTTCGGCCACACACAAGCACACACCCTAGTGGCTATTTCATGCAACATAAGCATGCTTATATAGTGTACATGGTTAGGGTGAAACCCTAATAACCCATGACCTTTCCTTTTCCAAGGATCCATGGGTTAAAAGCTCCATGGATCATCCATGGACTTCCATATAAGCCTAGCCCATTAACAAATGAGTGTTAGCCCACACCATATAAAACCAATAGCCCATAATCTAATTAGTCTTCCTTTTAATCTCTAAATTAATTCATAATTAATTTAAGACTAAGACTAATTAAATAACATGACTTCATATTAATATATTATAACTTATAATAGATTAATAAACATATGTGTATAACTCTCATAAAATTATCCATAAATAGTTCGGGTGAAGTGCAACCCAAATGGACCATGCCGGGTCGGGTCAAGTATATACCAAATAAGTTATGGACTTAGACACCTTATCCAACAGACTCCCACTTGGATAAGTCTAATAACTGTATTTGCCTATATAACTTCAGGAACCAACCAGCAATCGTAGCTCTCGAAAACTTTGTTGAACTATGAAGCGCCATTTTAAGACAAGTGATCATCTAATCCTCTGTTCTCATGATATCAGCCGGACAAACACATGGAACTATGTCTTGCTTATTGTCTGGCAGTTGTTTCTCGATCTCCGATTTGTTTCACAAAGAACTTTACTGAACACATCAGTTTAGTTCTGACCGGGGCCGGTGCATGGGTCAACACAAAATCATCGAGGGGCCCAGATATCGCTTCTATTTCTAGAAGGAACAGATAAACTTCGACTCATATGCTTGTTCTACTACTTGTTGAATTGTACACAAAGGCACGTTTTATAACATCAAGTTACTGATGCGTTTACGTGCAATCAATGCACAACCAACTCATAGGTAACAACTCATATTTCTAGGTTTGAAGACTTATATGATATTATCGTCTCACGATCACTCGAGATAAATTCCATGAAGTGATACAAGTGAGCGTGGGTTTATACCAATACTCATAACTTATGAGTACTCATGAACGTTGCAACAACCATTGCCATGTCTAAACACATTTAGCCATCTACAATCCCAATTCATGATAATCTTGATTCATACCTACTTCCGACGTATGACCGATTGTGGAGGTTTGAATAAATTAATTATTCTGGAAGTCAAAACATGCAAAACTGAAACAATAGTAAATAATTGACAATGACAGTAACACCTTACTCATAAATAAATCACAAATTTTATTCATCATCAAATGTCGATTACATTTTACAAGTTTCAGGAAAACTATCTAATCTGTAAAAACTAATATCGTCCCTCCGCCCGATGCGCCTCGCATGCTGAAATGCTTAACCCTCGTCAGTCCCTTTGTAAGGGGATCTGCAGGATTCTCATCTGACGATACCCTCTTTGCCACGAGGAGTCCTTCTTCAATCTTGTGTCTTATGAAGTGATATTTTCTGTCAATGTGTCGGGATCTGCCATGATCTCTTGGTTCCTTGGCTAAGGCAACCGCACTATTGCTGTCATAGAAAATATCCATAGGTTCTTTAATAGCTGGTACAACTCCAAGGTCTCCGATGAAGTTCTTCATCCATATCGCCTCCTTCGCTGCTTCACTCGCTGGTATATACTCTGATTCACAAGTCGAATCAGCCACCGTCTCCTGCTTGGAACTCTTCCAAGAAATTGTCCCTCCATTTAAGGTAAAGACCCAGCCCGACTGAGAGCGGAAGTTATCCCTATCAGTCTGAAAACTAGCATCACTATACCCTAATACTCTCAAGTCATCACTCCCACCAAGGGTAAGGATCGAATCCTTAGTCCTCCGCAGGTACTTGAGAATGTTCTTTACCGCGGTCCAATGAGCCTTGCCAGGGTTCCCTTTATACCTGCTGACCATGCTCAAAGCAAAGGCCACATCAGGGCGGGTACAAGTCATAGCATACATGATCGAGCCAACAGTGGAAGCATACGGTAATTGGCTCATCTCAGCTATCTCTGCCTCTGTACTCGGACTCTGAGTCTTACTCAGCTTGGCATTGCTTTGGATCGATAAATCTCCTTTCTTGGAATTCTGCATGTTGAACCTTTTCAACACCTTATCCAAGTAGGTACTCTGACTAAGTCCAATTAGTCTTTTACTCCTTTCTCTTAATATCCTTATCCCTAGGATATAGGCAGCCTCCCCTAGGTCCTTCATAGCAAAGCACTTCCCAAGCCAGGACTTAACCTCCTGCAAGGTTGGGATGTCATTTCCTATAAGTAGTATGTCATCCACATACAGTACCAAGAAGCTAACTATACTCCCACTAGCTCTGACATACACGCAAGACTCATCTTCACTTCTCGAGAAGCCAAACTCTTTGACCTTCTCATCAAAACAAAGATTCCAGCTACGAGATGCTTGTTTTAATCCATAAATAGATTTCTCAAGCTTGCATACTCTATTAGGGTACTCTGCACTGACAAAACCCTCTGGCTGATTCATGTACACATCCTCAGCCAACTTTCCATTAAGAAAAGCGGTTTTGACATCCATTTGCCATATTTCATAATCATGAAATGCAGCAATGGCTAGCATAACCCTAATAGACTTAATCTTCGCTACCGGCGAGAAAGTTTCATCATAATCAATACCTTGAGTCTGAGTAAAACCCTTCGCAACCAGTCGAGCCTTATAAGTATGCACTTTTCCTTCCATGTTGGTCTTCTTCTTGAAGATCCATTTGCACCCGACTGTTTTACGGCCTGGTACATTGTCAACCAAGTTCCAAACTTGATTGTCATACATGGACTGTATCTCGCTGTCCATAGCCTCCTTCCTTTTAGCAGACTCTGGGCCTGCCATGGCTTCCTTAACACTGCTAGGTTCATCCAAATTTACCAGTGTACTATCGCTGATAAACGTATCACCTTCCGTAGTAATATGAAAGCCATAATAAAACGAAGGTGTGTTCCTAACCCGTGTGGAACGCCTCAGAGGTACAAACTTGTCAGCTTGCTCAACAGGAGTTTTCTCCTTAGGTTGATTGCTAGTGTCTGAGGTTCCTTCACCAATTGCTTCTTGAATTTCTTCAAGATCAATTTGCCTCCCACTGTCTCCTTAGCTTATAAATTGGGAACCTTCCCAGTCCACATCTCATGAGGTGTTTTGGTAACCTTCTTTGTAGGGACTAGATTAAGGATATGGGCGGCGGTCTCTAAGGCATACCCCCAAAAATAGATTGGTAACGAAGCTCGACTCATCATAGATCGAACCATGTCTAACAAGGTTCGATTACGCCTCTCAGCTACACCATTTAGCTGTGGTGTCCTGGGAGGAGTCAATTGTGAGACAATCCCACACTCCTTAAGATAGTCAAGCAACTTGGTACTAAGATACTCACCACCTCGATCGGATCGAAGCATCTTAATGTTCCTGCCCAATTGATTTTCTACTTCCTGTTTGAATTCCTTAAACCTTTCAAAGGTTTCTGACTTATGTTTGATTAAGTAGACATACCCATATCTACTTTGACATCCCCAAAATCTCGGCCAGAAAAGACCGATTTTCATTTATGCTTTTAAATATTTTCAGAGTAAATCCTTTTGATTTGAAAGAGTTGCGGAATTTGTTCCCGAAAACAAAACATGATAAAACAATGTTTACCGAAGCATTTCATAAAAGAAATGTATTTTCATTATAATCAAAACTCGGGGTGTCATGTTTCGATACAGACCAATAAGCATAAACGAATACATTACAAGTCATATAACAAATATAAACATATGCAGACTTGTAAACAAAACAACTTGATGGATCATCCATCTCATGCCCTTCCGCCACTTCCTGTAAAACAATTTAGAACTGAGTGGGTCAGGCTTGGGAGCCTGGTGAGCATATAGGGTTTTCAACCCACAATAAATATCATATTTAATTTTCACCAACCAACAATAACCCAATTACCCATTCCCGTTATTCTCACTTTAATGTCCCTAAAACAACTAACATAAGGGACCTAGTCTAAGAATATTTCATCGGGGCGACAACACATGCTTCGGGGGTACCTCAGCAATATAAGTCAAATAAGGCAACCATGAGGGGGATGGAGTACAGCGAATGAACACCCAAGTTCATTAACACCTACAGGTGGCGAACCTGCTAATGTTTCCACAAGACTGTCTAGAATAGCCAGTGGTCGTCATCTAAACTCCACTAGATAACTCAATCAAACAACAACGAGGCCTCTCATCTGTTTATTACACACCAACTATCTACCCATGTTCTACCCAACATATTAGTAGATAAAAATATACATTTGTATACATAGTTTAAAGAAAACCTGTATAGCATGCTTTAATCAACATATATATCACATAACAGATGAGGCACACACACACATAACACATATCTCATAAAGAAATAGGCAGATCTATAAGATAGAAGTGAGTGAATACACATTCACACATAACACAACCAAATATATACACATAGCACGTATTTTTATATAAAATACTTCGTATTATTGTATTAGAAAGAAAATAACTACACACTCACTTGATCAGAAGATGATCCGACAGCACTACGGCTTATAGAAGTAGTAATCCACAGCAGACCTAGAAGATCTTCACAAAAATCGAACTTCTCGCGAGCAGAGCTTCGACTCGGGAACCGCACTTCTCGGGATCTTCGGGGTCTCGGGACTTGCCTCGGGGCTAGAGTATGATACCGGGGCTTCGGGGTATTTCTGGCACGCAAAACGATGCAAAACGGGAGAGAGAAGAGAAGAAATTGGCAATTGGGTCGGCTGCCTTTGGTTCCTATTTATAGGAGGCTGGAGCCTCGGAGTACGCGGGGCGTACTGCGTTACGCGGGACGTACTGCCCAAAACGTCATTGCTTACGTATCCGAAGTGCTCGAGTGCGAGTGTCGACATCCCTCGGAGTACGCGGGGCGTACCTCGGATCAGATCGGTGACTCCTTCGGATAATGCTTCCGAATTTTGATTTAAATTTAAATACAAAATGATTAATAAACTTCGGAAATTCATAACTTCTTCATACGAACTCCGTTTTCGACGTTCTTTATATCCACGGAAAGGTGAGACCATGCTCTACGAATTTCGTTTAGACTTCGTCGGCTAATTTTGACTTTATTTTTATTAATTTTTTTAATTGGCCGCGACAGAAACTTTCGTTATAAATTCATAACTTCTTCGTTTGACGTCCGTTCTCGCCTAACTTTTTATCGCTTCGATACCAACAATGAGATCTTCGAATCTCATTTAGATTGCTTCGGCTAACAACCGCTCGATCTCAAATCGAGTAAAACAGGCTGTATACCGCTAAGCCGGAACTTCGATAAATCATAACTTCCTCATACGAAGTCAGATTTGGGCGTTCTATATATATTCGGAAACCTCGTTTCAATTACTACAACATTAATCAAATATATTAAGTTTATTTTACACTTAAATTTTGACGCTTATTTTTATTCTTAATTAATCAAACCACATAATTAAGCAATTAAGCACAAAACACAAAATACTCAAATAATACAATCTTATTACTTCAAAATGGGTTACAAAGGTCAACCTAGACTATTACATTGCTACAAATGACAAGCCCGAAACACAGGCGTTACAATTCTCTCCATCTTAGAATGATTCCGTCCCCGGAATCACACATCAACAAACAAATGCGGATAGCGACTCAACATGTCACTCTCCGACTCCCAGGTGAGATTCGGCCCATTCGTGTGTTTCCATCGGACAAGCACTAACCCAACCATTTTGCGTCGCAACTTCTTAGTCTTTCGGTCAACAATTGCCTCTGGTTCTTCAATCAACCTTTTGTTCTCATCAATTCTCAATTCAGAAATTGGAATTATATCGGGAACTTCTCCCGTGAACTTCCTCAAATAACACACATGAAAGGTGTTGTGAATTCCATTCAGTTCTTCGGGTAATTCGAGCTTGTAAGCTTGATTCCCAATCCTCTAAAGGACTTTAAACGGTCCAATAAACCTTGGACTCAACTTTCCCTTTTTTCCAAATCTTATAAGTCCCTTCCACGGCGAGACTTTAAGCAAAACTGAATCTCCAACCTCAAAAGTCATCGGTCTTCGCTTCTTGTCAGCATAGCTCTTTTGACGATCTTGAGCTGCTAACATTCTTTCCCTAATTATTTTCAACTTTTCAGCAGTTTGATGAACCATCTCCGGTCCCATAAACTGCTTTTCCCCAGCCTCAAGCCAACAAGACGGCGTACGACACTTCTGTCCATACAAAGCTTGATAAGGTGTCATCTTAATGCTCGAGTGAAAACTATTATTATAGGAAAATTCTACCAACGGTAAATGTTCATCCCAATTACCTAGGAATTCCAAGGTACATGCTCTCAGCATATCTTCAAGTGTTTGTATTGTTCTTTCACTCTGACCATCAGTCTGCGGATGGTAAGCTGTGCTTAAACATAACTTGGTACCCATTTCCTCTTGTAGACTTTTCCAAAACCTTGAGGTGAAACAGCTATCACGATCCGATACAATCGTTAACGGAACACCGTGAAGCCTCACAATTTCCTTCACGTAAGAATTCGCAAGCTTTTCCATAGACCATTTCTCCCTGGCCGCTATGAAATGCGTACTCTTAGTGAATCGATCAACAACCACCCAAATCATGTCGTGACCATTCTTTGTTCTGGGCAGTTTAGTGACAAAATCCATAGCAATGTCTTCCCACTTACCCATAGGCACAGGCAATGGTTCTAAACTCCCGTAAGGTTTCTGATGTTGTGTCTTGACTCTCACACAAGTCACACACTCGGCCACATACTTTGCAACATCAAGCTTCATCGTCGGCCACCAGTAGTAGGGTTTCAGGTCCCTATACATTTTAGTGCTACCCGGATGAATTGAGTACATGGTTTTGTGAGCTTCTTCCATCAGAAGATCCCTAATTCCTCCTGACTTAGGTACCCAAATACGATCTTGGAATACCTTCAGTCCATGACTGTTAGTACCAAACACCAACGTTTTACCCAAACGTTCCTCCTTTCGGTCATTTTTCTCAGAAGCTTCCTCTTGAGCTTTCTTTATACTTTCCACAATGGTCGAGACAACTTCAATTCTCAATGCTCTTGGCCTCTTCCTTTCAAGATTGACCTTCCGACTGAGAGCATCAGCAACAACATTAGCTTTACCGGGGTGGTAAAGTATCTCGCAGTCGTAGTCTTTAAGTAATTCTAGCCAGCGTCGTTGCCTCATATTCAATTCCTTCTGATTAAAGAGGTATTGGAGACTCTTATGATCAGTGAAAAGTTTGCACTTCGTGCCATAGAGGTAATGCCTCCATATTTTCAGAGCGAAACTACCGCTGCCAACTCAAAATCATGAGTCGGGTAATTCTTTTCGTGCTCTTTCAGCTGTCGAGATGCATATGCTATCACCTTTTCTCTTTGGGTCAAAACACAACCCAATCCAACACCAGACGCATCGCTATAAACAGCAAAGTCTTCAACTCCATCAGGTAGAGAAAGTATCGGTGCCTCGCATAGCTTCTTCTTTAACTTCTCGAATGCTTCTTTATGCTTCTCACTCCAAGGATAAGTAGCTCCTTTGTGGGTCAAAGTTGTCAATGGAGTAGCAATCGAAGAAAAACCTTGGATAAACCTTCGGTAATATCCGGCTAATCCTAAAAAGCTTCGAATCTCTGTGGCACTTTTCGGTTGTTCCCACTTCATCATAGCCTCAATCTTCGCTGGATCAACCATTATACCTTCTTGGTTGACCACGTGACCCAAGAATTGGACTTCACGAATCCAAAAATCGCATTTGGAGAACTTTGCATAAAGCTTCCCCTTCTTCAAAACTTCTAACACTTCTCGCAAGTGTCTGCCATGCTCCTCCTGGCTTTTCGAGTAAATCAGAATGTCGTCTATAAACACTATCACGGATTTATCAAGGAAAGGATTACAAACCCTATTCATCAAATCCATGAACGCTGCCGGAGCATTGGTTAGTCCAAACGACATAACTAAGAACTCGTAGTGTCCATATCTAGTTCTGAATGCAGTCTTCTCGATATCTTGCTCTCTTACTTTCAGCTGATGATATCCTGACCTAAGATCGATCTTCGAGAAATAGCTCGAACCTTGCAATTGATCAAACAGGTCATCAATCCTCGGCAACGGATATCTATTCTTTATTGTTGCCTTGTTCAGCTCTCTGTAATCAATGCACATTCTCATACTTCCATCTTTCTTCTTCACAAATAACACCGGAGCTCCCCAGGGCGATGAACTAGGTCTAATGAAACCTTTGTCCAATAACTCCTGAAGTTGCATCATTAGCTCCTTCATCTCCGTCGGTGCTAATCGATAAGGTGCTTTTGCTATTGGTGTGGTTCCTGGTAACAAGTCTATTCTGAACTCCACTTGTCTATCAGGTGGTAATCCAGGAAGATCTTCGGGAAATACTTCCGGATAATCACACACCACTGGAATGCTCTACATCACCTTCTTTTATTTCTTAGCATCAACCACAAATGCTAAATATGATGTACATCCCTTGGTCAAACACTTTCTGGCTTTCATTAGAGAAATGATCCCAGAATTCACTCTGCGTTTGCCCCATACACCATAAACGAATCTTTCCCAGGCGGGTTTACTTTAACTATCTTCTTTTTGCACAAAATTTCGGCATCATTGGCGTTAAGCCAATCCATTCCCAACACGATGTCGAAACCATTTAGTTCGATAGGCAATAATTCCTCGTGAAACTTATTCCCATTTAGATCAATTAAGATGCTTTTCATACGATGACTAACAGGTACAAACTTGCCACTAGCTACTTCGACTAATAAAGCATCATCTAGTCTATCAATAGGCAAAGCTAGCTTTCTACCAAACTCATGCGAAATAAAGGAGTAGTTGGCTCTAGAATCAAACAATATATGAGCAGGTAATTCGTTTACAAGAAAGGTACCTGAAGCGACATCAGCTTCATCTTTAGCAGCCTCAAGTGTCATCTGGAAGGCTCTTGCCTTCGGCTTTGGTGGAATGTTGGGCCTAGCTGCCTCCTTCTTCTTCGGACAGTCTTTCAAAATATGCCCCTCTTCATTACACCCAAAACACATCCTTTTGTTGTTCGGACATTCATTGGCAAAATGTCCAACCTTTCCACACTTGTAGCAGGTCACATCCTCGCTACATTTCCCAAAGTGCCTTTTCTTACACTTATCACACCACTTTGCTTCGCCTCCTTTTCCTCCAAACTTTTTCGAATCAGATTTCGAAAATTTGCTCTTCTTACTGGAACCAGATGTTCCTTCAAAATTCCTTTTCTCACCAACCTCAACCTTGACGGTGGTTCTCCCCTTGATCATGTTCTCCACACACTTGGCAGCCCAGATAGCTGCCTCTAGAGTAAGTGCCTGACGTACTGGCACCTCGTACTCCCCTGGAAGTCCCTTCGCATACCGATCCACCTTTGTCAGCTCGTCTGGAACGATACGCAAGGCAAACTCCATCTTATCGGTGAAGTTATTGGTGTACTCATCAACTGACATGCTACCTTTCGTCAATGTCAAAAACTTATTCTCCAACTCCAACAGATTTTGAGCCGAACAAAACTTGCGCTTGAACTGCACCAAGAATTCTGCCCATGTCAATTGCAGTGGCTCATTAGGGCTTAAGGTCTTCCCTAGAGTGTTCCACCAACGAACGGCTCCACCTCGGAATTGACGCACGGCATAGATAATTTGCAACTTACCTCTGCAGCCGCAAGTCATGAAGGCTAGCTCCATTTCGGAGATCCAATCCATAACCCCAATCGGATCCTCCTTTCCATTGAAGGTCGATGGTTTGCAAGTCAAAAAGTCCTTGTACTTGCATCCCATTCCATCATTCCTTCCATCGCGGTTATCTTGCCTAACTATCGGTGGGTTGGCTGGACCAACAGACCCAGTGAAGTTTCCACCTTCTGAGTGCCCTTCATTTAATTCAGGCTCTTCCACACGAATCGACAGTTCTTCATGTTTTTGTTGAAGCAACCGTCTAGTTTCATCCATCTGACGATCCAACATCGTCTGAATCATCAATTGCACACCATCCATGGTTATTGGCTCAGGTGTTGCTGCTACGACAAGTATTGGCTCAATCATTGGTGGTTGATTCCTGTTTTCATCAGCATTTCCAACTCCACTTCTTGTTCTCACCATTTTGATCTACACACAGAATAAGGTGAAATTAGATCCTCAATCATGATGGATATTCAAATCATCCTTATCACTCCGAAACGTTTACATGCTAGTTCTAATATCGTAGACGTACGCTTAGAATCCTACACACATAAGGTTTCTAGATCCGGTCGGCAACAGACCATAGATCCGAACAAATAATATCATATATGGCAACATATAACATTTAGCACATAAAGCATTTTAGGCAACTTTCCTAAAATAAACCAGTGCTTGTGTCTAAAACACAACAGACACACATCTCAAAATTCCACTTAGCATTCTAAGTTTAAGTCTAGAAATCCTACAAATTCCTAGTTCGCTTAAACTAATGCTCTGATACCAACTGTGACATCCCCAAAATCTCGGCCAGAAAAGACCGATTTTCATTTATGCTTTTAAATATTTTCAGAGTAAATCCTTTTGATTTGAAAGAGTTGCGGAATTTGTTCTCAAAAACAAAACATGATAAAACAATGTTTACCGAAGCATTTCATAAAAGAAATGTATTTTCATTATAATCAAAACTCGGGGTGTCATGTTTCGATACAGACCAATAAGCATAAACGAATACATTACAAGTCATATAACAAATATAAACATATGCAGACTTGTAAACAAAACAACTTGATGGATCATCCATCTCATGCCCTTCCGCCACTTCCTGTAATACAATTTAGAACTGAGTGGGTCAGGCTTGGGAGCCTGGTGAGCATATAGGGTTTTCAACCCACAATAAATATCATATTTAATTTTCACCAACCAACAATAACCCAATTACCCATTCCCGTTATTCTCACTTTAATGTCCCTAAAACAACTAACATAAGGGACCTAGTCTAAGAATATTTCATCGGGGCGACAACACATGCTTCGGGGGTACCTCAGCAATATAAGTCAAATAAGGCAACCATGAGGGGGATGGAGTACAGCGAATGAACACCCAAGTTCATTAACACCTACAGGTGGCGAACCTGCTAATGTTTCCACAAGACTGTCTAGAATAGCCAGTGGTCGTCATCTAAACTCCGCTAGATAACTCAATCAAACAACAACGAGGCCTCTCATCTGTTTATTACACACCAACTATCTACCCATGTTCTACCCAACATATTAGTAGATAAAAATATACATTTGTATACATAGTTTAAAGAAAACCTGTATAGCATGCTTTAATCAACATATATATCACATAACAGATGAGGCACACACACACATAACACATATCTCATAAAGAAATAGGCAGATCTATAAGATAGAAGTGAGTGAATACACATTCACACATAACACAACCAAATATATACACATAGCACGTATTTTTATATAAAATACTTCGTATTATTGTATTAGAAAGAAAATAACTACACACTCACTTGATCAGAAGATGATCCGACAGCACTACGGCTTATAGAAGTAGTAATCCACAGCAGACCTGGAAGATCTTCACAAAAATCGAACTTCTCGCGAGCAGAGCTTCGACTCGGGAACCGCACTTCTCGGGATCTTCGGGGTCTCGGGACTTGCCTCGGGGCTAGAGTATGATACCGGGGCTTCGGGGTATTTCTGGCACGCAAAACGATGCAAAACGGGAGAGAGAAGAGAAGAAATTGGCAATTGGGTCGGCTGCCTTTGGTTCCTATTTATAGGAGGCTGGAGCCTCGGAGTACGCAGGGCGTACTGCGTTACGCGGGACGTACTGCCCAAAACGTCATTACTTACGTATCCGAAGTGCTCGAGTGCGAGTGTCGACATCCCTCGGAGTACGCGGGGTGTACCTCGGATCAGATCGGTGACTCCTTCGGATAATGCTTCCGAATTTTGATTTAAATTTAAATACAAAATGATTAATAAACTTCGGAAATTCATAACTTCTTCATACGAACTCCGTTTTCGAAGTTCTTTATATCCACGGAAAGGTGAGACCATGCTCTACGACTTTCGTTTAGACTCCGTCGGCTAATTTTGACTTTATTTTTATTAATTTTTTTAATTGGCCGCGACAGAAACTTTCGTTATAAATTCATAACTTCTTCGTTTGACGTCCGTTCTCGCCTAACTTTTTATCGCTTCGATACCAACAATGACATCTTCGATTCTCATTTAGATTGCTTCGGCTAACAACCGCTCGATCTCAAATCGAGTAAAACAGGCTGTATACCGCTAAGCCGGAACTTCGATAAATCATAACTTCCTCATATGAAGTCAGATTTGGGCGTTCTATATATATTCGGAAACCTCGTTTCAATTACTACAACATTAATCAAATATATTAAGTTTATTTTACACTTAAATTTTGACGCTTATTTTTATTCTTAATTAATCAAACCACATAATTAAGCAATTAAGCACAAAACACAAAATACTCAAATAATACAATCTTATTACTTCAAAATGGGTTACAAAGGTCAACCTAGACTATTACATTGCTACAAATGGCAAGCCCGAAACACAGGCGTTACATCTACTAAAATCATCAATAAAAGTCACATAATACCGATTAGCATCCCTTGTGGCGGTTTTGAATGGCCCACATACATCACTATGTATTAGGTCCAACAAACCCTCACCCCCCTTTCACAAGTTCCAGTGAAGGGTGATTTTGTCATCTTTTCCAACTAGACAAGATTCACAACTATCATCCGATTTAAGGTCGAATGACTCCAAGACTCCACTCTTTTGGAGTTGGCCTATGCATTTCTTGTTTACATGTCCAAGACGACAATGCCACAATGATGCTTTATCTAGGCTAGTAGAAGAATTAATATACAACACATTATTTCCTAAGTTGTCTACAATCGACACAGTTTCATACACACCATCACAAGGTAATGCTTTATAATAAAACACATTTTTAAAGAAAGCATTAATACCACCACATTCATTATCAAACGAAAAGGTAAAACCTTGTTTGTACAAAGCATGAAAAGAAATAATATTCCTCGCCATTTCAGACGAGTACACACATTTATTCAAATCTAATTTTAACCCATTATTAAGCAACAAAGTATAAACTCCAATCTTGGAAACATGTGAAGCCTTCCTATTCCCCATGATCAAGTTTATCTTCCCGTGCTCCACATCCTCACTTCTTCTTAGGCCCTGCATGGGTGGGTTTCACTTTCCCATCCTTTAGATCCTGCAAGTACTTAGGGCAGTTTCGCTTCCAGTGCCCCTTGTCCAGGCAATAGTAGCAATCAGCATCCTTGGGAATGGCAGAAGGAGTGACAGAACCACTCTTAGTCTTCGATGAGGAGCCTTCAAGAGACTTTCCCTTGGTACCCTTCGAAGGGTGCTTCCTCTTTTTCCCGTTGCCTTGCCCGATAGCCAAAACAAGGCTAGAAGTTGGAGTAGGAGTAGGAGAGGTAACAACCGCCTTGCCCTTAAGACCGGTTTCCGCGGTCTTCAAGAGTCCTTGAAGCTTGCTGAGGGTAACTTCCTCCTTGTTCATATGATATGTCATACGAAAATGGTCACAACAAGAAGGTAAGGAGTGCAAAATGATGTCAATTGCCAACTCCTCAAGGATGTTCACATTCAGCTTCAACAAACGGTCCACATACCTTTGCATCTTTTGCATGTGGGTCGTGACGGATTCACCGTCCTTCATGCGGGTAGTTATTATGGAGGAGATTATTTCATATCGCTCCTGACGAGCACTCTGATGGTACCTTTCCATCAGGTCTTGGTGCATCTCAAAAGGGTAGAAGTCCTCATAGGACTTTTGGAGCTCGGCTGTCATTGTGGCCATCATGATGCATGCCACCTTAGTAGCATCTCTCTCATGTGTCCTGCATTCTGCGATCTCCTCAGGAGTAGCAGTAGACTTATCAAGCTCTTTTAACTCCTTATCGAGGACATATTCCTTGTCCTCATAACGAGTAACCATCCTGATGTTCCTAATCCAATCCATGAAGTTGGAACCATCAAAGATGACTCGGCCACACCCGTACGCCACCGAACTTGTCATCCTCTGCCGAACCCTACACAATAAGAGCACTCATAGAAGAATTAGTAGCAACCTTCTTCCTTTTTATCTCTTCCAGTCTTTTCATAAGACTTGCTTCTTCCTCTTTCTCTTCATCTTTCTCTGCCATCTTCTTCAGCATGCAATCCTTTGTGTAGTGATTCTTTCACCCACAGTAGAAGCAACTGACACCAGAGTCAGCTTCACCCTTTGCTTCCTTTTTTGACTCCTCAACCTTCGGTTCATCTTTCACTCTTTCGGAACTATAGCTTCCCTGCCAATTACGATTTTTGTTGGAAGGAAACTTTTTCTTGATAAACCTTCTAGGATTTGACACCATTAAAGCATTGTCTTCGGCTGTCAGATCGTGATCTCCCATATTAAGATCCTCTTCATCTTCTTCTACACTTTTTTCTTGGGTTTTGAGCAATCTAACACTTCCTAAGTGTGCATGCAACCCTAATAAACCTTGGATCTATGTTTGTCTAATACATGCAAAATAATAATTTTTCCAAGGTTCATAACTTATCTAACATGGCATGGGGAACTTTTAAACATAAAAGAGTTAGATGAGATTACATACCTTTTGATGAGATTGACTCCTTGGAGTTTGAGGGCCAAGCACCAATAGTGTGAATGCCTCAAATGGAAATCACAAATCACCACAAACACTTGGAAACCTTTAGAGAGTGTACACACACTTGTAATTTTCGGCCACACACAAGCACACACCCTAGTGGCTATTTCATGCAACATAAGCATGCTTATATAGTGTACATGGTTAGGGTGAAACCCTAATAACCCATGACCTTTCCTTTTCCAAGGATCCATGGGTTAAAAGCTCCATGGATCTGTTGGGTTTTGAGCATTCTAACACTCCTAAGTGTACATGCAACCCTAAATACCTTGGATCTATGTTTTCTCTATTATACATGCAAATAAGAACTTCCAAGGTATTATCCTAATCTAGCATACAAAACAATGAGTGTAACAAGATAGAATACATACCTCTTTGATGTAGGAAGCCTTCATGAAGCTTGAGTGCCTAGTGCCCCAAGTGTGACACCTCAAATGGTTCACACAACACCAAATACACTTGGAATAACTTGAGAGAATTCTACACTTCATGAAAATCGGCTAGCCCTTTCTTTACATACTAGTGGCCCTTTCTTTCCACACTAGTGGCCGATTTTTTTCAAGAATAAGATGCTTATATAGTTAGGGTTACACCATGTAAACCCTAATTGACATGGCCTTTCATTTCCATGATCCATGGGTACAAATACACCATGGAGCATCCATGGAGCATCATATGGGTTTTAGCCCAACTAGATAATCCATGGAGCATTAGCCCACTATATAAGTATGGATGATTTACACAATCACTCGATATATTTAATTAGTCTTCTTTTGATCACTTAATTAATCCTAGATTAATTCTTGATCAATACTAATTAAATAATCTTATTATTCTTATTATTAATATACTAGAACTTATAATATATTAATAACCATAAGTGTCTTATTTCTCTCATTATAGTCTATCCAAATGCATGATGCCATGCAACCCAAATGGACCATGCCGGGTCGGGTCAAGTCTTACAAATTATAGTTATGGACTTAGACATTAATCCAACAGTCGCCCACTTGGATGAGTCTAAACCTATTATTGCTTATGACTTCAGGAACCAACTGACAATCGTAGCTCTCAAAAGCTTCTGTCGATCTCTGACCTTGTCGATGAACTCTGACCTTTGTCAATGGCTTGTCCATTAGATAAGGGGTCATATATTCCTCAATTCTAGATATCATATGGACTGAGACATGGATTATAATCATTCTCTCTGTCCATTTGTTGTTTCCCGATTTCCGATTTATGACGACTGACTAATTGAACAAATCAAATCAGTCCTGGCCTGACCGAGCACTTCCATTTGCCATCATCAAATCATCGAGGGGCCCACAGATATCGCTTTTATCTCGAAGGTAAAAGGAATGGATAAACTTCGACTCATATGGCTTGTTCTACTACTTATTGAATCATACACAAAGGCACGTTTTATAGCACCGAGTTACCAAATGCGTTTTCGTGCAATCAATGTACAACCAACTCATAGTAACAACTCATATCTCTAGGTTTGAAGAATATAAGATATTATCGTCTCATGATCACTCGTGATAAAATCCATGAAGTGATTCCAATGAGCGCGGGTTGAATCCAATACTCAGAACTTATGAGCACTCATGAGTGTTGTAGCCCTTTGTCCAACACCTTAGACCTCTACAAGCCAACCCATGACAGTCTTAATTCATATCTACTTCCAACATATGACTGACTGTGGATGGTTTGAATAACTTAGTCATTCCAGAAGAATAACCCAGTTTATTCGGGAAGTCAAAACATGCAAAGTGAAACACAATAATAATTGAATCCAATATGGTATCAAAACCTATGAACATAAATAAAACACCTTTTATTTATCACCATATGATTACACATTATTCATTGTATACTGTTTCAGCTATCAACTTTATTCTTGAATTTAAAACAATAGTTGTCCCATGCTCCAAGCATGTACACTATGTTTTCTAAACACTAGTCATGCCATACACCAAGTATGCATACTATGTTTGTCTATGATCTTTACTTTGTGAACTAGATCCATTGACCATAACTTCAATGATTCTCTTTTCACACTCCTAAATCCTTACTGCAAATACAAGAATTCCAAATTCATGTCATGTACTGAAATCTGTTAGATTCTAAACTTATATGCATTGATCCTCTTGTAATGATTATGCACAAAATCAAAAAGACTTGACAACAATCATTACAGAGTATTCCATAGGAGATCAGCTCCTTGCAAACATCCTTCTTGCATTAAGTTTCCTAATCTTAAACAGATTGAAAATTCTAACTTTGAAACATTTCCAGATTCCATTTTGACTATCACTTCTGAACAAGAGTTGCCTCCTTACAGACTATGTCAATATGGTCCTTCCAGAATTATCACTATACTTCCAACTGTCTTTGAGCAACCAATCTTTGGTAAACCTTAGATTACTCTCGACAATTGTTTAATCCTTTTAGTCATATCCAGTTCTAAACCTTTTCCCTTCTTAATGCCCCAGGCATTTGGAAAATTTTAGAAAGGATGAATATAGCACATGTAATCGATCCTATATCCGAAGCATATGGGAATCGATTCATGATGTCTCACATAAAGACTAAACCAATCTTTTGCTATAATATTTCCATTTCAATTTGCCAAGTTCTCATAATTCAGATTATGAAAAGGGATGCCGTAATCATAATCGAATTCTAGAACGCAAATAATAGACCCATATACATAATTTCCTTATGTTGAGCCATTCAAACATGAAATTCATATATATATATATATATATATATATATATATATATATATATATATATATATATATATATATATATATATATATATATATATTCTTGACTAAATGATTAAAAACTTACGATCTAAGCTTATAAATTTGAGATGAAGTATAATTTCCTCTCCCTTAATTATAGCAAAAACAACTTTTCCCAATTGAAACCTTTTTGTTTTTCTATAATTAACATTGCTAACTTGCAATACTTATAATAATTATCATGCTCCCACTAACATAATGATTATTGGCATAACACTTATGCTCCCACTAGCTTTGACATGTACTTAGAAATCAGCTGACTTTCTTACCAAAGTTCAGATTTCTGATACTAGATTGTTTTGATTAAACTTTATCAAAATCATACACCTTCCCTTAGATAGCACACTTGTGTGTCTAAACAATTATGAAGAGGGATGCCGTAATCATAATGGTTAGACCTTTTTTGCCACTTCTCACAAGTCTAGGTTAGTGTGCCGGTAAACCACACATGCTCCACTAACGACTTTGAGAATGCAAATATCACAATTGCTATCTAGCTAAAATCTACTTAGTGAAAGTGTTTCCTCACCATCATTTTCATGAATCGGAGAGAAACCTTATGACACTTAGATTTAATGGTGTATGTGTTCTTATCCATGTGAATTGTCAAACCCATAGTCACATGACAAGGATAATGACAAATCCAAACTCATATGGACTGAACTCAATCTTAACTTCTTGCCACCTGGCAGTTCAAGGGCCTACCATTGCTTCCAAGTTGTTGTTCAACTAATTGAGAACTCTAAGAACTCATATGCAAAGCCAACTTTAACTGGAATGGGCACATAATATGTCAACACGATAGGTTATAAACCTCAAGTCGTATGCTAGTGAAGAACTTCAGGTTTTATTCTTGATTAGTTCTTGAGACTTTCAAGACCTTTAAGACTCCCACTGTCCTCTTGACATATAAGACTTTCTTGTAAGATATTCAAGAGATAGTGTGGGTTCTAATCAAGACAAACACTTTACACAATTGGCCTAAGTTGGTCTTTGTTTTCTCCAAAACATCACAACTTACCAATTTCAAATGTACAAGAGTAGAAAACTTTTACTCTTACATTTGACAAGTGTTTTAAACCCTCTTTAAGACATGTCACTAGAGATACAATCTTGGAGTATGACTCTAAGACTTGTATTGGAACGAAGTATGACTCATCTTCTTGATTTAACCATTTCAACAATTCAAGTTCCTCTTCTTTGTCATAAGAATACACTAAGATTACCTTAGAGAACTAACTTTGATATGGTTTCTTAATCATTAAGATGATCACAAAAACTGATACTAAAGTACTCTCCCATCTATTCAGATTTGAGAAACTTTTATCCTTCTGCCTAAGTTGATTCTTCTTATTCGCTCTACCTTACATTGAAACTTTTCCAATGTCTCAGAATTATACTTTAGCCTGTAAGTATAACCATATTAACTAAGCTTTAGTAAATTATGATGAATAATCTTATCGATCTTTTGTGGTGGACTTAATCAGTGCACAAGAATGTGTACTCGATCCCTTAGTTCGTTACTTGACTCACACATCCATGTGAACAAGTAGTTAGTCTTAATTATTCAATACTTGAAAGTTCTCATTCATCATGCTATACAACTTGCATGATTCCAAGTTCCGGTCCAATTGAAACTTGGGTGATGGGAATCTTTCCTTATTTGGTAAATTTAGACATTACCATAAATGAAAGAATCAATTTCATATTTCCACTCTTGCTATTAATGGAATCTTATAAGCAACAATTTTTTTTTCACAGATGCCATTGTAAGGATATTTTAAAATAAACAAAATCAAAATTTCCTTTTATTTTAAAACTTTGCGGAAAAACTATCCTTACAGTGCAAAAGCACATGAAAACTTTGTTGCTATCCATTCCTAAGCAATATATCATAACTCCTAAGAAGTAGCTCAAGAATCCGATCTTCAAACCATGCGATAGAAATCCATCTACGTGATCAGATTCAACATATTCTTTCTTTAAGTTTCTCCACTTTTTCTTTGATTCTTAAACATCAACATGTGACCCAGTCACATCATGTATCAAGAATCTCATAATGGAAACTTGCAGAGTTAGATAGTGGACTTTACCTGAAGTAGAGTCAAACTTATTGACTTTAACATCCTTAGGTAAATTTGGCAGCTTCGCAACCAATGCCCCTTCCTTTGGCACTATAAACATATGGACCCTTTGGTAATGGTACACGAGACTATCACAGACTTAGCTTTTCTCTTTACCATTTGGTCAACCGAGTTGACTATGGTCGATCCCTTTCCATTGGGAAGAGAATGTTTTTCTGGATTTCCTATGTCACTATTGTCAATGTCCATCAAGTTTTAAGGAAGTTGATCTTAACAAATATATAAGATCATTAAGGGTCTTGTCATAGTCTGTTTCATAGGTGTCCCAAAGGAACTCACTATGTGACTTAGAAAGTGATTGAACCACCAACTTTCTCAACACTTTGACACCCAACTCTCCCGGCTTGTCAATATTTGACTACATCTCCAAGATGTGACCACACCTAGACCTTGCCTTGCCAATAGGGCTTGAGTGACCTTAAACTTTTCAATAACTTGTGGGTTAGGGAGAATAATTAGAGGAGGTGGAAGAAGAATGATTTCCATGGGACATCATCTTCATTTAGGAAAACTTGTTTCAAGAGATTTGGGAAGATCATAGCTGTCTAAACCAGACATCTTTTGGGAGATATTCAAGATAGTTGATCTTAAGTCCTTAATATGACACCCAATATGAAATATTAAGGCTAGGACCCAACAAAATATTTTATAACTTAGAAGAGGTATGCCGTAATCCAAGCTATAAAATATTTGAAGGTAGGTGAATGACGATTCACCAATTTCCACCAAGATAAACGAAATGTATTATTAGGTTTTAATTGGTTTTAAAACTCCTAGATCTTTGAGATTCATTGAACTGTTTAATGGCATGTTTCAATCTCGAATGTGCCCTTCAGGTTTTGTGACTGGGATGCCGAGGATCACAAAACAAGGTGTGAAGTAACCATGCAAATTACTTGGTACCCTTAAGTGTTTACCCCTTAATCAATGTGCCGGTTAACCACACACGCTCCATCGATACTATGATAAACATCAAGTTACCCATTGCCTACCTTGTTAAATACGAGTTAGTGTGTCGGTTAACCACACACGCTCCACTAATCAACTTAAACAAAGTGCAAAGTGTAATTTCTTGGATTAGCACCTTATTCACATTTTCCTAAGTAACTAAGATTGGGTATTATTAAGAGTTTAGTTACTTAGTATTTATCATTAATACTTTTAATGAAGGGAGAATTATAGTCCTGTCAAACCCGTTCGGCTAACGACCCTCCACTAGTCAAGCAAGCGATGGGTGAGAGTGAACACCCATTAAGTTGCCATTTTATAGGCAACAACCTTATACCCACCTTATAGACCGGCTTCGTGAATGAGGCGTACTAGCGGTAAGACTAACTTTACTCTTATACATATATATATTATTAACTTATAATATTATAAAGTATAAGGGTTGAATTTTAACTCTTTAAAATTCTAAGGGCTAACTTGGAATTAAAGTATTCATAAGTGAAAACTTTTCAAATTCCAAAACTTGAGGGCAAGTTTTGAAACTATTCAAAACTAATTAATTACATAACTTATGTGTTTAAAGTATTTTTAATCCAAAAACACTTCAAGTTCCATAATTTGAGGACAGGTTATGGAAGACTTTAAACTAATAAAAGAATTAACTTTTCTTTATTTTATAACTTATGGAATTAATTAAGGTTACACTTTTTTTAATTTCTTATTTAATGAAGAGACTCTTGGTCCTCCATAACTTGAGGACAAATTATGGAGTCATAACACCTTTTAATTAGAACTAGACTCTTCATTTTTGTAACCTTTGCCAACTTTTATGAGTTTTATGAAACTTAAATGTGACTTTTCATATAACTTGAGGACAAGTTACAAAAACACATTTTAGAATCAACTCTTAGATTAATTTGGATTGAAAACAACTATTTCACTCAACTTTTCTATTAATCGAAGCAACTCATAAGAACAAGATAATTCAAATCAAACTTTTTCATGTAATTAGTCTAAACCTTAAACTAATACAAAACATGAATCTATTGACAATTATCTTTGAAATTGGATTAGCATGAACATTACCACATCAAAAACAAGTTTATAAGTTCAAAAACATCTTAGGGTAATGTTCCTAGTCCAATTCCAGCCAAAAAAGTCAAATTTATGCTGTCTGGGGGTCCAACTCGTCGAGTGCATGAACCAACTCGGCGAGTTGGATGCTTTTTGCCTTGGACTCGGCGAGTCTACTGGGCATACAGCATCAAAACTCGATTTTCCAGCTTCTTTTGCAAGTATAACAAGAAAACAAGCCTATGCTCTGATACCACTGTTGGGTTTTGAGCATTCTAACACTCCTAAGTGTACATGCAACCCTAAATACCTTGGATCTATGTTTTCTCTATTATACATGCAAATAAGAACTTCCAAGGTATTATCCTAATCTAGCATACAAAACAATGAGTGTAACAAGATAGAATACATACCTCTTTGATGTAGGAAGCCTTCATGAAGCTTGAGTGCCTAGTGCCCCAAGTGTGACACCTCAAATGGTTTACACAACACCAAATACACTTGGAATAACTTGAGAGAATTCTACACTTCATGAAAATCGGCTAGCCCTTTCTTTCCACACTAGTGGCCCTTTCTTTCCACACTAGTGGCCGATTTTGGTCAAGAATAAGATGCTTATATAGTTAGGGTTACACCATGTAAACCCTAATTGACATGACCTTTCATTTCCATGATCCATGCGTACAAATACACCATGGAGCATCCATGGAGCATCATATGGGTTTTAGCCCAACTAGATAATCCATGGAGCATTAGCCCACTATATAAGTATGGATGATTTACACATTCACTCCATATATTTAATTAGTCTTCTTTTGATCACTTAATTAATCCTAGATTAATTCTTGATCTATACTAATTAAATAATCTTATTATTCTTATTATTAATATACTAGAACTTATAATATATTAATAACCATAAGTGTCTTATTTCTCTCATTATAGTCTATCCAAATGCATGATGCCATGCAACCCAAATGGACCATGTCGGGTCGGGTCAAGTCTTACCAATTATAGTTATGGACTTAGAAATTAATCCAACAGGATCATCCATGGACTTCCATATAAGCCTAGCCCATTAACAAATGAGTGTTAGCCCACACCATATAAAACCAATAGCCCATAATCTAATTAGTCTTCCTTTTAATCTCTAAATTAATTCATAATTAATTTAAGACTAAGACTAATTAAATAACATGACTTCATATTAATATATTATAACTTATAATATATTAATAAACATATGTGTATAACTCTCATAAAATTATCCATAAATAGTTCGGGTGAAGTGCAACCCAAATGGACCATGCTGGGTTGGGTCAAGTATATCCCAAATAAGTTATGGAATTAGACACCTTATCCAACACTTTTACCCTTGGACAGAAGTGCCAGAGACCCCATACTAGAAACCACGCTTTTCTCTTACAGCACAATCTTTTCTTGGGATTTTAGAATTCCCACCAGTTTCGCCAGCGAGTACGATTTGAACTGCTCGTGTGCTTTAACAGTTGACACAACAGCTCTCCATTCGGATCTTAGACCATTCAGAAAAGTGACCTTCTGTTCAATAAGCTTCCTTTCAATATCATGTTTGATCATCTTGCTGAGAAGATGATTGAAGCGATCAAACGTCTGTGTAACAGACTCATCAGGATTTTGCTTGAACTCTCCAAATTCAGACAGAAACAAGGTCCGAATTGAGTGCTCCAGATCTTCATCTATAGAATACGGCTCTCGCAGTCGATCCCAGATTTCTTTAGCTGTACTACATGAACTTACCAATCTAAACATGTCAGATTGAAGAGTGAATCGAATCAGTCTCAATGCCTTGATGTTGCACTGAAACTTCTCCTTTTCGTCCTGAGCAACATCTTTCACATCTTTTAACAGATCATTATACTCCTTTTAAGTTTTAATAATTCTAGATGTTCCTGAATGAGCAAATGGTCCAGACACAATAGCTTCCCATATCAAATACCCATTATCTTCAGATCCAATGACGTAGTCTTCAAAGTGATGCGCCCAAACCTCGTAATCTTGAGTGTAGAGAATTGGAATCTTAGTTGTAGATCCTATACTGTTTGAGATGTTGATAGGATTGGATTGAGAATCGTCCATGCTTGATCGTTTAACTTGTTGTAAGATCAGACTTGTAATACGTAATATTAGGGCAAGATGAATAAATAATGAGATACGTCAATTATGGAGTGACGGCTCAATAAATATCAGTGAATGCGGAATAAACCCTAATCACTTTTTTCACAGAAGAGATGTGTATGAATTACACAGTCTCCTTCTCTGATACCAATTGATGATTTAAGCAACTCTTTGATCGTTTAGATCTTTTAACAGGTTAATCACAAAAACGAAAAACAACAATATAAAACACAAGAATGAATCAAAATATGTCGAATGATTCAATAGATTCAAGCCTCAATAGAGCTCGATAAAGAACTTCCGCTGTAGAGGCTGTTAGGGTTACAAAACAAATAAAAATCAAATCTTTCAGAATAATTGACTTCCAAATCCTACGTACTAAGATGCATGCAAGCACCTATAAATACAAAACCCTAGATATAACTCTCGGATGGACAGGCCCAATCCGGAGACTAAATGGACTAAATAGCAAGCCCAAGACGCAACACCTTTCAGACCCTACAATGGGTGGTGGGTTTTAGTTGGTGGTGGGTAGCGGGTGGTGGTGATGGTGGGTGGTGGTGGTGGGTAGTGATGGGTGGTGGAGGTGGGGTGGTGGTGGTGGTTGGGTGGTGGTGGTTGTGGTGGGTGGGTGGGTGGTGGTGGTGGCGGCTGGTGACGGGTGGTAGGTTGTGATGGGTGGTGGGTGGTGGTGGTTAGTGATAGGTGGTGGTGGCGGGTGGTGGTGATGGGTGGTGAGTGGTGTTGGTTAGTGGGTTTTTTATTTGTTTATAACTATTTTTTGATTTATATGAATATTATTTTATAATATTAATTAAAAAAATTGTGTAGTCCAAATTTGTTCTCAAAAGTTTTCATGATAAAAAATGTTCTCGATTGAACGCTCACTCTATATATCTATATCTATCTATATCTATATCTTATAAAGGTAGCATTTTTTCTTTTACCACATTAATTTGAAACTCCCATAACTTTTCAATTTCTTCCTAATAATGGTTATAAGTTGGTTAATAAGATTAAATAAATATCAAACATAAAGTGTAATCATATACAAACTAAATTTCAATATTAAAAGAATATCTTTACTTCTACTTATAAAATTATGTTTTTTAACTTTTAACATATTATACTTAATTTATTAGTTTTAATATATTATTGGGTGTAAACCATTATCATTTTAAAGCTACAACTTTTAAACAATTTGTATAAAATACTTAAATTATAAATTTAAATATAACATTACATTATCAACTTAAATATAAATTTAGTTTAACTTAAATAACCCAAATAATATTTTTATAAATAGTTAAAACCGATAAATTGTAGTGTCTTTCTAATAATGATTATAAGTTTGTTAATAAGGTTAAATTAATATCAAACCTAAAGTGTAATCATAAATAAACTATATTTTAATATTAAAATAACATATTTGTTTCTACTTATAAAGTTATGTCTTTAATTTTTAACAGATTATACTTAATTTATTAGATTAATATGTTGTCGTATGTGAACCATTATCAATTTAAAGCTATAAGTTTTGAACAGTTTGGACAAAATACTTAAATTGTTAATTTATAATATAATATTACAGTGTCAACTTAAATATAAATTTCAGTTCCACTTAATAAACCCAATGAATATTTTGTGAATAGTTTAAAGTGATAATTTGTAGTGCTAAATGTGAAAACTGAATTATAATCTAAATTTAACTAAAATATTTTCTAAAGATATTTGTATAATCGTTAAAAGTTTTCAAATAAGTAGCATAAAATAACTTACAATTACAATAGTCAAATATAACTCTATATAAATAATTATATTGTTACATTTAAAATCAAAAGACAATGTTGGATGTTTTAAATAATTATAATGATATAAATTAAAACATTAAACAAATAAATTTTAAAAAATTAATTAACAATAACAACAACTATAAATAACATTAAACCATATATTATATTTAATTTTATTCATGAGTATCTCGTGTGTAGTAGTCATTCAAATGGTTGAGATTATGCAGTTATAATAGGTGTATATATTATCATATAATTCAAAATAATCAATATATTATATCAATTTAGTATACGAATTATTATATCAAATTTAATAACAATGTTATTATTATATCTAAAAAAACATATATTTGTAAAGATTTCAACTATATAGGTGTTTCTGTGCAACGCGCATGTATTCGCCTAGTGTATATATATATATATATATATATATATATATATATATATATATATATATATATATATATATATATATATATATATATATATATATATATCGGTCTCAAAACACAACCGTTCACACGTTTCTTTTTCTTCTCAATCAACAAGAAACACGCTCGTAATGGAACTAAGATAAGAGCAATATTGACACAGTGAGGAATAATGTATGTGTAATTGGAAAATTTATTTTATGAGATTTTAATCCAACCAAAAAATATCTCATAGATCTTAAACTAAAGAAAGGTTTCTGATAACAAATTCGAATCAACTCTGATACCAATTGTTATTTTGATAACCAAAATATAAATGAGGAAACATAAATTTTGGATCTTTAATCTCGAATCTGATTTAAAAAACTTAAACATGAAAGAATCATTATATACCTGATTTCATTATGATCTTCGGATCTGAATAAATAGGGTTTGGTTTTCCAGTTGATCTGAAGAGCTCTCTCTAAAATTCCTCAGTAAACTCTAAACGAATTTAAATGTGTATTTCTGAAGTGTGTCTTGATTGCTTCTCATCACATGTGTATATAGATGAAGATATACCCTAATGTGAGAGATGGAAGAGATCTTGAGAATCTTGAGTCAAACCGGAAACTCAACTCACAAAGTAAATTAATATTCTATAAATTGGTTCTTTAACAATTTATATTCTTACTATAATAATTGGATTTAATAATATGTCGTACATATTTATGAAGTGGTCCCATAATTATCCAACAGATTACACTAATATAAGATGAATATGTCATTAGACCAACTTTGGTAGAATAACATAAGGCTTAAATTGTCAAAGAATATGAGTACATTAAGGCGTCGTGTACTCGTGCACATTAGTTTACTCATCTAATTAACCCACTAAATCTGAAAAAAAGTTTCGACGTGTATGAGCTTTACATGTGCACAATCATCTATCAAGATAATGTTTGAAAAGATGTTGAGTGTATGAGTATCGTGAAGCATGGCACACTCATGTGTTGCTCATCAAATCCAACAAGTTATCGTACGTCCTTTACTAAAAGAAGCTACAATACTATATATCTTAATTTCTTTCCTTTATATTTTCACTAGAATAATTCCTAGCCATATGCATATCAGGTTTATATCCTATCAAATCTATAACCAATGATGATTTTGGAAAGAGAAATCAAATATCATCCTTTTTTTTCTACCCACATTCCTATCAATTTATAAATATGAAAAATGTCCAGTTTTGTTTTCCTATTAATATTTTCTATCATTTGTCACAATTATAAATAGTTAGGAATGCATGAGTATATTTTTTTTCTTCTGGAAATGCATAAATTCTACTAAAATACGAAGACATCCAAAAGAATCAGCAACTATAGGATTCATATACATCTAGAAAGAAGCCTATACTTACCTATCATGTAGAAAAATCATGAACTGATACGAGATTGAAAAAAACTTGTTCAACGCGTTATCTTACCAAAGAATGTATTAAAAAAAACCGATTTTAAAAAGTAATGTGCATCAACAAGATCGAAGTTATTTAACTATATGTATTATAAAAAAAGGAAATGGTTTTAATGAACATATTGCTACACATTTTATATTATATGACACACATTCCGCATTGTTACACAAATTTTATACGGCCGGTGAGTGTTCGATATTCTTTTCTTTCTTGGTTTTATTGCTTAGCGTATAGGGGTTATAGCCTTTATTTTTTTTTCTCCATTTCCATTATCAAGAAGCAATGAGAGTGAAAAAGAATAAATGGGATGACACAATATCACTTTGAGAAGATATATATGTTTATGATCCATTCTTTTTAACAAATGGTGTCCTCATCACATGATCATTGAGAACTGACATGACACCATTGTCTCTCTATTTATTTAGAACAAATTCATGGAGCAATATTAATCCAACATGGGTGTGTCAAGTGTAACTTTACTTGTTAATCATTGGCGCCATTAATCTCATTAACCACTAACTCTACCTTAATCATCATCATCATGTCTACTTTTTTGTACTTGAAACAATGAAGTTATGGTGTTTCGGTCGATATACAATTCACCAAGAGTTTAACTTATCATAAAATACTTAAAATGTTTTTTTGGTCATTAGGAAAAAGAAATTAAGTATTCTCATATATTTTCTTTATGCTTCCTCCTACCCACATTAAATGATAACAAATGAATTAAAATATTATCAATTTCAGCAAACGCATCTTTAAATATGACACATGTCAATATTTAATATGAGATGATGATAAATATAAATAAGATGTAAGAAGATATTTAATTTTTCATAGAAAAAATAGATCAAAACCAAATCACTATCAATAATATGTTGTAACAACATATATCTTTAGTATATTATAAAGAATATTCCTCATATCTTTAATTTTAAGATATATAATTTTCAAAAATTTTTATACGAATCAATTATGCATAAATAAATCATTAATACTTGCCAAAAATATAAAGACGTGAATAAGGAAGGTTATTAATAAAAATTTATTTTGAAGAAAAATGAAGTCATGTTTATATAAAATAATTTATAAATTTTAAACTACACATCGTTATTAATAATTTATATCAATTGTATAAATATGAAATATAATATATGGTCCAAACGTCAAATCCATTTACTTGGTGGTGACGTGTTCGCATACGGCGGACGTGCATGGAATGTAATATGAACAAGAGGGAATAATCATATACGACGAACGTTAATGGAACATCATTTAAATGTGTTTTTCTTTTTTTTCATTTATTTTTGTTTTTTCGGTTTTTTTTCTATTTTTCGTTAAAAAAATTTCATTTTTTAAAATAGATATATGATCGGTTTGAAAGATTTTAATTTTTTTTTTCGTTCGTTTTTTTTTTATTTTTTGTTTTTTTTAAATAGTTTTTTTTTTCGTTTTTTCATTTTTTTTTGTTTTTTGTTTTTTCTAAATATCTTTACTATATACTTGAAGATAGTAGGGTTTTTTCTTTTTTCATTAATTTTTTTTCTTTTTATGTTTTTAAGCTAAATGTTGGTTTGAGTTTTAATGTATAACAATTATAAAATTTTAAATAAGAAGAATGTTAAGGATCATAATATTTTCCGTTCATACATTTTTTTGAATCATATTATCTTTGGATCACAAAATTTGAATCATAACGATAAATTATACATTTTTTGGATCATATTAATTTGAATCATAATATATTGAATTAAATAAATTTTTTGTTCAATATAATATTTGGGTCATTATATTTTTTTGAATTATTTAATTTTGAATCATAAAAAACATAATAATTAAAGATCATTAAATATTTGAATCAAAATATTTTTAAATCATAACAAGTGAATGATCATAAACATATTCAATCATAATATTTTTGAATCATAAATACTTTGAATCATCATTATTTGGATCATATTGTGTTCAACATCTTTTTTTAAAACTTTTAATCTTTTAAAATCAAGTGTGGTATCTAAAACACTTTATTTTTGAAAAATTCTTTTTACAAAGTCATTAGAATACTTAGTAGAAGTATTCATTAAATTTTTATAATTTTGGAAAATATTTTTCTGGGTTTTTTTTATAAATATAATTTTTTTTTCTTCAAATTTTCATGATAATACTCATTTTGTAGAGGATTAAAATTTAATAACTTCGGTTTTTTCAAAAAAAAAATTCAAAGAAAAAAAAGTTATCGCCAAAAAACGAAATAGGTGGAAAAAAAACTCAGCTAATAAGGAGTAGACAGTTGGCATGAGAGTGGGTGGGATGCGTCTAGGCGTGTGTGCTTTCGAAATCTGATTGTTTTCTATTTATCATTTACTATTATTATTATTATTATTATTATTATTATTATTATTATTTTTGCCTTTTGCTTCGCTTTTTAACCTTCAAAACATTTAACCTTTACCGGAAATTGTCATTATCTCGCATATAATTAGCAAATTTTCATATCATCTTGCGAGATTTTGATGATAAATAAAATCAAATCTCCACCTTTTACTTTTTCAATCTCAAGGCAGAGATTTGTCATCACGGTTCCTACCAATTTTTGAGTTCCTACATGATTATATATATATATATATATATATATATATATATATATATATATATATATATATATATATATATATATATATATATATATATATATATATATATATCAATGTTGCAGAAATTGGTCTTGAAGGCCGATTAATCGTTTGGCGGCCTTGAGCCGATTACGATTAGAGTGTGGCGGTCAAATTAATCGCTTTGGAATGTTGCAGAAATTGGTCTTGAAGGCCGATTAATCGCTTGGCGGCCTTGAGCCGATTACGATTAGAGCGTGACGGTCAAATTAATCGCTTTGGGTCAATAGCGGTCAACATCGGTTCTTGGCGGGCTAATCAGCCTACTCGGTCAACAGTCAACGAATTAAAAAGGAGAAAAAAGTCCCTGTCTAGTCAAAATTAGAAAAAAAGGCTCCAAAATCAAACTTAGCCCTAAAAGTTTCATTCATTCTCTTACTGCATTTGTTTCTCTCTAAGAAGCTTTGACGAGGCTTCATATTATCGTTGCTTCTTGGCGAGTGGTGATAGATTTCGACGCTGGCATCGTCGACGACACCATCTAACGCAGACACAAGGGACGGCAACACAACTAAGGTATGTCGCTACTACATTGTGTGTTTCACACTTTCGCTTTGTGATGCTTACAAAAACGCTTCTTGTTTTTCTTCAGTCGAAATTTGTTTTCTTGTTATTATTGTGAATCTCTTGTGATTTTATTTGCACATCTTCAGATCGGTGATTTTTTATATGTATTTGTTATGTCCTGATGAACTGTGAAGACAATGAATAGTATTCACTAAAATCTCATTTTTGCTCATGTTTTTACATATCTACACATCTTCACAACTTTGATTGTGAATGTCTTGTTCTTGTTTATGGTTCTACATTACAGTATTTGTGGAAATATAGTTGGTGTTGTTGATATTTGAACAAGTATTAACTGAAATTTGTTGTTATTCACTGAAATATGGTGTTATTTTGGTTGGGTTTTTAATTATTTATGTTTCCTGTTTTCATTGTTTTCAGTTGTCACTAGTAGTTTCTTATGTCCTTGTCATTGTTTAAAAACAGGAAGCATATTCATTGAAATATTTTGTTATTATGTAATAGTTGTGGGATTAACCAATCACATTTAAAAATTCTAATTCACCATCAGTGGGATCTACCGCCACCGTTGCTCATAAACAGTATCCGGATGATATTGGTTGGGAATATGGTTTTTGCACGGATAAAAAAAAGTTGAAAAAGTAAAATGTAACTTGTACGGAAAAGTAGTTAGCTCGGGGGGGGGGGGGGGGGGGGGGAGGGGGGGATTTCTATATTTAAACAACATATCGCTCATGTGACAAGAAATGTTTCTTCATGTCCAAACTCTACAAAATATGATCGATTAAGAATTCAAAAGTATCTTAATGAAGGGAAGTTGAAAAAGACAGCTAAACGCACACATGATGAGACATTAAGATCATAGGTGATACAAGATTACATGATAGTGTTGACGTGGATGAAATAGAAGTTTTTTGGGGTCTAAAGCAACAAATGTTATAGGCCCCATGGATGACTTTGCAAACAAAATAAACCTCAAAGAAGCTTTGAAGAAGGGAAATGGAAAAAAAGTTGATCTTAACAATATAGAATGTTAGCATGTTATAAATTCATTAGTAGGTGGGTGTATAAAACTGCGATTCCATTTCATGCATTGGAAGATAATAGCTTCAAAATGATGTTGTAGGTTTCTGGCCAATTTAGAACCGAGCTTCCACCTCCTATTAGATATTCTTTGAGTGACCCACTTCTAAAGCTTGAGGTTGAAGGAACAAAAAGTTTCTTGAAAAGAAACGAAGAAGAATGGAAAGAGATTGGATGCTCGATCATGACGGATGCTTGGTCTGATAGGAAGAGAAGGAGCATTATGAATTTATGTGTAAATTCAAAAATAAGTATCCTATTTTTATCATCAAAAGAATGTTCAAGTGAAGCACAGACATGCCTACACATATATGATTATGTAGAATCTTGCATTCAAAACAAGTTGGTACCGAGCATGTTGTTAAAGTTGTGACTGATGATGTCACGAATAACATGGGAGTCGCGAAGTTACTAAAAGAGAAAATACCAACTATTTTTTGGTCATCGTGTGTGACACACACCATTAACCTTATGCTCGAGGGTATTTATATTTTCTTTATTATATTATTTAGTATTTTAGTTTTAACCTGTTTTATTTTATAAAAGAATTCATTAATTTGTTATTTAATCATGTTTATTTCTTGAAGGTATTGGTGGACTTCCAAGGTTTAAAAAAAGTCATAGATCAAGTGAAGAAACTAACAATATCCATTTATGCTCACCAGAAAACCTTGGCTATGATGAGAAATTACACCAAGAAAAGGAAAATTATTCGACCGGGAGTCACGAGATTTGCTTCCGCCTTTCTGACATTACAAAGCTTATCTAAAAGAAGGAGCTACTAAACATATGTTCTCTAGCACCGAATGGGAGGAGTGCAGATTTTCTAGTACGCCTAAAGGGAGAGCCTCTTATGGGACGATGACAAGTCTCCAATTTTGGGCTGGTGTGACACAATGTTTAAAAGTGTTCCACCCTTTGGTGAAAGTTCTCTGAATGGTTGATGTGGATTGGTCCTTAATGGGTTTTGTTTACGACGAGATTAAAGTAGCAAAAGAAGAAATTATGAAAGCTTTGGGTGGTCATGAGAAAGCTTACAATCCTGCTATAGATATCATAACCAACAAGATGTAAGGTAGCTAGATTCAAAATTACATCTGATGGCTTATCTTTTGAGTCTTAATATCATTATAAGGATTCACAACTCCAACACCATATCGACATAATGGATGCGGTTCTTGAATTTTTTTGATACATTACTTTTTGGAGATTTAGAGATGCAAAGACAAGTCGTGACTATTGACTCGCAAAATTTCAGGGAAAAGGTTGATAGATTTGGAGTGGAGCTTGCATATAAATCTTGTATGGTGAACGCTGCCGACTTAGATCCGGATAATTTTCTTTTACTTTTATTTATTTATTTTATAAAATAGTAAGATTGTAATACCGAAAATTTTCAAAATAATTTTTCATTTCCAAAATCACATAATGTATCATATCACAATTCAAAATACATAATCAATTCTGTTTTTCAAAAACAAATCCCAAGATCTCTGATATAAAAATCTCCATCAATGTGTGTACGTGTCAAGCCGTCGCCTTCCCACAGTCCTCGCTGGTACCTGAGACATCAAACATAACAACTGTAAGCATAAATGCTTAGTCAGTTCCCCAAAATACCACATACAACAAATACGCCACTCGAGGCTAACCCGACCCTCTGGTCAAGATGTCTCAGTGGGACCTTCCAGTCCCACAGCTCGTCAGACCCTCTGGTCCAGTCATAGCTCATTGGGCCCTCTGGCCCGATCTGAATCGTTGGACCGTCTAGTCCGGTCTATATAGTCATACAGCATACAATAACACATAGCATACAATCTCATAAATAGCACATAATCTCATACATAACACATAAGACCCTCTGGTCAACTCATAATACCACTCAAGGTAACGTATAGTGAGAAGACTCACCTCGTGAATATTGATAGCTAGCAAATCCCAAAATCACACGTGCTCGATCCTCCGAGCTACAATCTCCCTATAACATCATATGTCTCTAATTAACACTTTTTAACACTAAAGTTGACTACCCCTAAGAAGTCAACACTGGTCAACCCTTGGTCAACGGTCAACGGTCAACTTTGACCGGACTCGGCGAGTGCACTATGGCGACTCGGCGAGTCTAGACGTTTTCACCAATCCCTCTGGAATTCCCTTTTGACACGTCGAGTACTCCCCCCTGACTCGACGAGTTCCACCTGGAAGAATCGCAGGGCCACCTCGACTCAACTCGCCGAGTCTCAAGAACAACTCGGCGAGTCCCAGTTCAACTCAGACCACCTTTCAACCCTCTCAGACTCGCCCTGACTCACTGAGTCAACGTATGACTCGACTGGACCACTCACTGGGCGATCTGAGGGCAATCTTCAAGCTACTCGCCGAGTCTGCTCATCGGACTCGGCGAGTCCATGCCATGCAATCACTCAAACTTGCTTCTAAGATCAGATCTGCTCCAACAATTCATAGATCTGGCCTTCCTAGACTGATTCAACACGTAAAGTCCTTATCTTGGTGTTCATAACACACCCCATGGCTCATAAATGACATTTTGACCTAAGGCATAAGGTTTCCAATCCAAAACCTCCATTGATTCACAAAAAGCTTGGGCAAAGGGACACTCTGGACCTCCAAAGGTCCAGATCTACAACTTAACTCACTCAAGGGACCAAGGAAGCACTAGATCTTATCATAAAAGGGCTCAATAAGCCCTAAATCAACATAAATCTCCACATAGCAGAAATAGCTCGAAGAATATACCTCAAATGCGATGTTCTGGACCTCAAGCCTTCAGGAAGTGGCTCCCCTTGCTTTCCCTTAGCTAATCCTTCTTTTTCCTTGCAAAAAGATACCTCCAAGGTCAATAATGGCTTCCTACTTTGCTCCAAACGCTCACACTTGCTAGGGTTTCACTCAAGGGACCGGTGACCACAAATGACGGCCTAAAGGCCCTTTAAATAGGTCCAAACCCGAGAAATTACGGTTTCATTAAACAGCGCAGACTCGCCGAGTCCAGGCGCGAACCCGCGTCCAGAACCGCGATCCTACTCGGCGAGTCTGAGCTCCAACACGCCGAGTCCCCCCTCAAAACACCAAAAACATAAACCTAAAAGATACCTGGAAATCCGGGTTGTTACAAAGATTTTATATCTATTAATTTAATGTGACATCCCCAATTTCATGGTCAGAAAATATTGATTTGTTTATGTGTAATTTAAAAATTAGAGTATCCTTTTTAAGAATAATATTGCGGAATTTATTCCGAAAAATATGATAAAGATATTATCAAATCATTTCCGAAGAAATGTATTTTAATTATATTAAAAATGTTGGGATGTCATCGTCAATACAATACATATGCATAAACGGAAAGTAACATAGGCCTTACAACATCTTTTATTCTAACGACATATAATCCATAAATCTCACATACGATCATCACGTCTGTGATCTTATGCCACTACCTGTAATACAAGAAACTGAGTAAGTCAAACTTGGGAGCCTGGTGAGCACATAGGGTTTTCAACCCACAATAACTAAGTTCTTTAATTTCATCAAATCATTCAACCCGATTACGTATTCCTGTTATCCTCACTTTTTGTCCCTAGACTATCTAATTTAAGGGACCTAGCCTAAGGATATTAATCGGGATATACAATACCGATTAGTGGATTCCTTAGCAATATATGTCAATAAGGCAACCATAAGGGGGATGGAGTACATGAAGGGTTTTGAGCATTGTAACACTCCTATGGTGTACATGCAACCATAGATGCTTTGGATATATGTTTTCTCTAATATACATGCAAACTTTGTTATTCCAAAGCATCATCCTAACTAGCATAGAATGGAGTATCTTACTACAAATTCTATTTAAATGACATAACTTTTGTTGTAGTTGGAAGCCTTGGACCTTCAAGAACTTAGTGCCCTAAGTGTTGCACCTCAAATAGAATCACAACACACCTTTGGACAAAGGATACTTTTCAGAGAGTATCTTCTTGCACCAAAATCGGCTATCCCTCTAGTATTCCACTTAAGTGCCATTTTGGTAGCCATGAGGCTTCTTATATAGTGTGCCACAACTAGGGTTACATCACGCAAACCCTAATGTGCATGACTTTCCATATTCCTTAGGCTCCATGGGTTTTAACCTCCATGGGGTATCCATGGGTCACCACATGGGTTTAGCGCAACATAAAGAACAATGGATCATAAGCCCACTTTATAAGAATGAATGATATACACAATCAATCCCCATGTATTTAATTAGTCTCTTTTGATCACAAAATTAATTCCAAATTGATTCTTTGATCAATACTAATTAAATAATATGATTTCATATTAATATATTAAAACTTATAATATATTAATAAATCATAAATAACCTCTTCTCAAAAGTCCATCCATTCAAATTGTCTTGGCGATATGTAACCCAAATGGACCATGCTACTCTCGATTCAAGTACATACCAATAATAGTTATGGGTTTAGACACCTAATCCAACAATCTCCCACTTGGATAAGTCTAATAAATATCATTGCAAGCATGATTCCAACCCGACTAGCAATTGTAGCTCTTAAAAGCCGTTGTCGAACTCTGACCTAGTCAATGATGTGTCCATTAGATAAGGGATCATATATTCCTTCATTCTAGATATCATATGGACTGAGACACGTATTATAATCATTCTCTCTGTCCATCTGTTGTTTCCTGATTTCCGATTTATGACGACTGACTAATTAAACAAATCAAATCAGTCCAGGCGTGGTGTCATGACTAAATCATTGAGGGGCCCACATATATCGCTTTTATCCACATGGGGTAAAAGGAACGGATAAAATTCGACCCAAATGCTTGCTTGTATTTACTCATCAAATTACGTACAACAATATGTTTTATAACATCCAAGTTACTGGTGCGTTTACATATGTCAATATGAAAACGACTTGTAACTAGAACTCACATGTCTCCGTTTCAAGAATATAATATATTGTCTTCTCAAAATCACTCGTGATAAAATCCATGAAGTGATTCAGATGAGCGTGGGTTGAATCCAATACTCGAATCTTATTCCAGGAGTACTCATGAACACTGCAGCCACCTTGTCCTAGACAAACTACAAACCCATTCATGACAGTCTTGCCTCAATACCTACTTCCAAAGTATGATCGATTGTGGATGGTTTGAATAACCTAGTTATTCTGCAAGTTAATAGATGCAAAGTGAAACACAAGAGTAATACTAATTCTATATGGCCCTAAAACCTTTGAGCCATATTGATTACTCATCATTCATTGTATAATGTTTCAAATAATTAACTTAATACTTGAATTAAAAAATAGTTATGCCATGCTCCAAGCGTGGACACTATGTTTGTCTAAAAAATAGTTATGCCATGCACCAAGCATGCACACTATGTTTGTCTATGGTCCTTACTTTGTGAAATAGATCAATTGAAAAACATTTCAATGATGCTCATTTCAAAATTCCAAATCCTTATTGCTAGTTTAAGAATTCCAAATTCTTTTCGCTGCTAGAAAGTGTTAGATTCTAAATTATCATGCAATGATTCTTTTGTAATGTCTAGGTGCCAAAAGTCCCAGAGACTTGACCAATGATATTACAAAATATTCCTTCGGTTCTATTCCTTTTTCCCTCTAAATGCCCTAGACATTTGGAAAATTAGAACACGAGAATATTATAGCATATGAATTGATCCTATACTCGAAGCATATGGGACACGATTCATGATGTCTAACATAAAGACATGATATTTGATCAGTCTTTTGCTATAATATTTCTATTTGCCATGTTCTCGTAATTTTGATTATGAAGAGGGATGCCAAAATCATAATCAATATTTTGAGAACGCAATTAACGTTTCCTTATATATAATTTCATTATGTTGAACCATTCCAACGTAACATTCATATATATATATATATATATATATATATATATATATATATATATATATATATAT